>NC_081429.1:32895889-33210889 GCF_949786415.1 Peromyscus eremicus | reverse complement strand
TGTAAACATGTATTCTTTCATAATTGCATACACACACACACACACACACACACACACACACACACACACACACGTCGACTTTGATCATCTCCCTCATTACCTCCTCTCGTCCCCCTCATGTTACTGACTACAGGTCTGGATCCAGTTTGTTTTCTCTGCTAATCAAAGAATTCAAATGTAGAGGGTGGGGTGTTTTGATCTCAAGAGGTAGCTGCAGGCAAAAATCTCAAACTCAGCAGGCAGAATCAACAGATGAAAAATGCTTTTATTCAAGATGGAGAAACACATACACACACATATACATTGAAAGAGAGAGGAGAGAGAGGCAGAGAATGAGACAGAGAGACAGAAAGACTTCCCTGTGCAGTAGGAGAAAGACCTAGGAAGCTGACTGGCTGGCTCTTCTGGAAAGCCGGGTGGGGTCCCTTTAAGGGTCTTTGTTGAGATGGAGTAATTCTGTAATTTAGAATTGACTGGTTTAGATGAGGAAAGAGAAGCTGATAAACTCACAACTTTGGATACACATGTCCCAGTCAGGCCTTCAGAGCTTATCTGACCAGTCTGGACCAGTTAGCCATCAGGCAGGAGTGGGGATGTACTGGTGATAGAAAATACCTGTCTGATCTTTGTCTCAAGCTTCTGGGTCTTCGTCTCAGTTTAAGAAGAAGCCAGAAGTTTGCCATCTGCATTATCCATCTATGCCCCCTCTCCTTACGTGTCTGCCCGTCAGGGATCTAACTAGATATAATAGTGATCAATATTGATGTAGAGGATCTCCAGCTGGGGGGGAGGGGCATTCCAAACCCCGCCCTCATCGCGCTAAGCAGCAGCAGCTCCCTGGACCTGCCCTTTCCAGACCCCCCACACCTCAAAAAGCCCGCCAAGGGTCAGCCTCTCTCCTGGGTCTGTTCAAGACCATGCCTACAGGGTATTTAAGATCTGGTTGTCAGACCTGCCAGGTGATTCCTCTCCTGCCTTCTGCAGAGTCACCTGGGAGTTACTTTGCTCTGTTTATTAAACCTGGACTTATTAATTCGGCTTTATTGCATTGGTGGAGGATACCCAATAACTGGGGATCCAATACTTACCACCAATTGATACTGATTTTTAATGAAATAATAATAAAAGTTAATCCATCATTCCCTCCCATCAAACCATTTCTTATTCCCAACATGTCCTCAGCTAATTCCATGTCTTTAAAAAGAGAATGTGGCCTGCTTCATTTTATTAGTTTGCCCGCATGAGCACAGGTGGAGGGTTTATTGAGCAAGAGCAGCTTATCAGTGATCAGTGGCTGAACCACTGAGGAATATGAACTCCACTCTTCCCCAGGTAAGCACCAACTGCCAATAGCTCCTCAGGGAAAGGAGGGGCTTTCTAAGTCCCTCCCCATCCACTGATGGTTTCAGTGCTTTGCAGGAGTGGTGAAGGAAGCCGCTGCTCCTGTGAGTTCATGAATGCCACAGCCACATCATGTCCAAAAGACAACCTTCCTTCCCATGCTCTGCCTCTTACATTACCTCTTCCCCTGCTTCTGCAACTTTCTCTGAGCCTTAGAGGAGGTGATGTAGACATCTGGCTTAGAGCTGAATACTCAAAAATCACTTATTCTCAACAATTTGACCAGTTAGTTATTAATAGGTTTTCTGTACCCCGATAATAGGTTTATCAGCCAATGAAGTTAAGCCAGAGCAAGCCAAATTAAAAAGTAAAAGACCAGGTTTGTTTTGGGCAAAACCACTCCCAGGTGAGTCCTCCAGCCCCCAGAGATCCAGGCTGGGGAAGGGGCAGGAGAAAATCACAGGGCAGATCTAAGACAGGGCACTTATGTACCCTGTAGGGGAAGGGTGATGACTTGTCCTCCATAAGCTGGGTTTGTGCCCACATATGGAACGCTTTTAGGCAGGGAGAGGGGGGTCTTTAGGGAAGGAGCTGGACTTTCGGGTAGCTTTTCTTTGTTGGAGATTCTGAGAGGGCAGGGTTTGGAGAGAGAGGAATGGGGCTTTCGCAGGATCAAGCAGGAGCGAGCTGGAGATTCTTGCCGAACAGTTATGAGTCTCTGTATTAACTGTCACCCACCACAAAGGAAGCTTCTTGGACCAGGGCCGAGAGCAACATTAGTCTATCAGCATCAACATATTTAGAAAACAGTTTACCATCTTTCTTTTAATAAGGACACCATTCCCTGATTAGACCTTATGACCTCATTCCAGCCCCATTGCCTCCTTAAATACAGCTAGGCACTAGGGATTTATCAAGTTGTATGTGTGTTGGGCTGGGGCAGGCATAATTCAGTCCGTAAAGGTGTAAGAAATGTTTCTCTCTCTCTCTCTCTCTCTCTCTCTCTCTCTCTCTCTCTCTCTCTCTCTCTCTCTCTCTCTCTTCCTCTCTCTCTCTCTCTCTCTCTCTCTCTCTCTCTCTCTCTCTCTCTCCTATCTAAGTAGCTAGCCAGCTAAGGGCAAATATTCCATAAATCTCCCCCACCTTGTAAAACTTTTATGTGAATCTTTAAATTTCTCCTAAATAGTAAAACTTTTGCTTAGCAAAGCCTCCTCCCCTCCCGTTTTCCCAGAACATGGTGGCCTGGAGAGGCTGGCCCCTTGCCCCTTGCCCTCAGCTCCTGTGCATCAGTCCTTCCAAAACCAACACATCACAAAGGCTAGTAGGTTGGGCCCAGCCAAAGAGGAAAAGACACAGTCATTTAGGGAATTAGAGTAAAAACCAAGTGAATGGCCGGGCAGTGATGGTGCACGCCTTTAATCCCAGCACTTGGGAGGCACAGGCAGGCAGATCTCTGTGAGTTCAAGGCCAGCCTGGTCTACAAAGTGAGTTCCAGGACAGCCAGGGCTACACAGAGAAACCCTGTCTCAAAAAATTAAAGAAACACAAACAAATAAACAAACAAAAACAAGTGAACTTTCTGTCTCAGCATGCTTGCTATCCTAGACAGAACTGTGGCTCCTCCAATCCCACCCCCACCCAACCATTCCCCCTTTTTTTTCCAAAAGAATTTTCCTGGCCAAGTCACTCTCTCTTTGCTCCTGTGCTTCTCGCAAGATACTAGGAATATTTGTTTCCACCAACAGTAAGCAATATTAATATTGATTTTAATAAAATAGTAATCAAAGCTGCTATTGGTTTATGTGCCTACTGTATGTTAGACAATACATACAGCATGCTTTGTGTGTGTGTGTGTGTGTGTGATGTTTCTTTCTCTAGTTTGTTTTTCTAAGATGAGTCTATGTAGTGCAGGCTGGACTTGAACTCATTGTGTAGCCCAAGGTGGTCTCAAACTCTCCGTAATCCTCCTGCTCCCACTGAATACCAGAATGACCTGCGTGAAGTATCAGGCTCATGTATAATCTTATAAAACTCCCAGAGGGAAGTGTCATTAGTCCCAGAGTGATACGCAAAAAGCAATTCTTTTCACCACTCAGAGTGAATCCTGGCTAGAAACAAGTGCCTGCTGGCTGAGAAGGAGGCCTAAGTAATGTCATTACACAGCAAAGGGGGAACTGGGAGAGAGCTGGCCCTTGAGGGAGCAGAGACAGGAAGACATGCCCCTGACTCAGTACACCGCTGCTCTTTGCCAGGACCTGTCTACTGGAGGTCCCTGTATTTTTCTGCCTCAGTGAGTCTTTTTAATTACAGTGTCTGTCCTGAAAGAGGCTGGCTGGATATCAAGGTCAGTCTAGTTCTGACTCCCCCGAGAGCTGACTCAAACCCAGGTAGTGTGCCATCCATGCAGGTTTGCATCTGACACAGTTTCCAGGGGTTCTGTGTCTGGGTTTTTACGCCTGAGGCTTTAGGGTTCTTTGTGTTTGAACTTGACCTCCATGGCATCGGCTGATCCCTGCTCACCCTTGGGATTGCGTACAGTCCTTTGCTGCTTTGTTTGATCCTATCTTAAGGCTGGGGTTTCAGCCTCACCCTCTATCACAATGCACTCAAGTACTAAAACCAGTGCTTTTCGGGTGCTCCCTTTCCAGGTCACCCCCTTTTCTGAACTGCTCCTGCCTCAGCTGCTGAAGCGTTCCTTCCTTGGCTTTACTCTCCTCCCCAGGAAATTATTTTCTTCTCCTCCTCCTCCTCCTCCTCCTCCTTCTTTTGGTTTTCTGAGACAGGGTTTCTCTGTGTAGTTTTGGTACCTGTCCTAGATCTCACTCTGTAGACCAGGCTGGCCTCAAACTCACAGAGATCCACCTGGCTCTGCCTCCCAAGTGCTGGGATTAAAGGCGTGCACCACCGCCACCCGGCTTGGAAACTTTTTCTTCTCATTCTCAGTACTTCTTGTACTTCCTTTCCTTGTTCTTATTTTCATGGTCTCCATCTTCTTCTCCCTCTGGTTGACAGCTGTGTGTACACACACTGGACAGCATCACCTTTCCCGTGCAAGGTTTGGCATTACCCCTGTCTCCTGGACTGTCAGGGGCAAGCTGCATCCTCAGCCACAGGGAAGAAGAAATGTCTGTGGTTAGTGCTTTTGCTTTCACATCCAAACCTGAGTTGCACCCATCTGCCATTGCTTCATCCCTGTCCCATGTGGATGTCTGTAGTAGTCTTTGGTCCTGTGTCCTGTTACACACATTCTTCCTAGAACAAATAATTTAAATCATGTAAAATTTTGTTCTGGAACATAAACCCAAAGGCTACTTGGAACTCTGACAAATAAAAAAAGACATTTTTAACTGCCCTTCCCTTTAAAACAGCTTCTCTGTGTAGCTCGGGCTCACTTTAGTTCGGGCTGGTCTTAATCTTGTCTCCCAAGCGCTAGGATCACAGGCACGGAAAACCATACCTGGTCTTTGATATACATGAAAGTGTGTGTTTGTGTGTGTGTGTGTGTGTGTGTGTGTGTGTGTGTGTTCTGGGTTCTGCATATTAGACAGGTACTCCTTGACAGTGTCTCACACCAGTGATCAGAGAACCTTCCTCTTCCTGAGCAAAAAGTCCTTCTAGGCCTCTAAGCCCATCAGTGGAAAGACGAAGTCCTTTCTTTTCTAGACAGTCTCACTGTGTAGCCTTGGCTGTCCTGGAACTCACTATGTAGACCAGGCTAGCCTTGAACTCAGAGAGATCTACTTGTCTCAGCTTCTCAATGCTGAGGTTAAAGGTGTGTGCCCCTATGCTCAGCTCTGGCTTCTTTTTCACTATTTATGAAACGACAGTGAAGATATCGGCCCTGCCACATAGGAAAATGGCCTAGAATGTTTCCGGGAACCACAGATGGTGAGGGAAGCATGAGGTTTACCTGCTAAAACATCCATGAAGGACCATGTCTCAGGTCCTCACGACTGGAATGGAGAGGGACTCATTTTCTGCATTCATGTCACAGATGCTGGCTCTCTGAAATCAAGACCCCCTGGGGAAGGCCCTGACCTAAAAGCCTCAGAAGTGGCTCCATGCTGCTTACCCAGTTGTTCATTACCCAGTGAAGGCACGGAGGGCCACTTCCGTACTGCACTAGAAGTATCCAAAGTAAAAGAGTCAGCAGGATCTCCAGGAGCTGGAGTCCTCCCAGTGGGTGGCCCTGGGCTCCAGGTCATCACCCTGGGCAGTGATGTGAACATGCTAAGCTGGAGGGCAGAGAGCTGGTCCTGCGAAACCCATTGCTCAGGCCTCAGGGAGTCTCCCCTGCTGCCCCAGAGCACAGCAGGTGACACCTGTCCTGTCACATCAAAGACCTTGACTCTTCTGCTGGGGGAAAGGTGTTTCCTACAGGACAAAGGTGAAGAACAGAATCTCCCCTTCCCCAGCAGTACCTACCTATCACCCACATTAAAGAGACGGTGCCTAGTGCCCACGCTTCAGAAATCATTTTCAAACGTGTTTCCTCGTCTCTTTAAGAAGCGTTTGATGGTGGCCGGGGCCTCAGAATCTTCGGTAAATAAATGCAGATGACATGTGTGCAGAAGTTAATGCTGCCTTCAGGGATGGGATCCCATCTCTCCCCACAACACTCTCTTCCCGCAAATCTTTCCTGCAGTCTGTCTTCTGTGGCACAGCCTTCCCATTAGGTTTTTATCCTTCTCGATAAGAATGCCACATGCCTCAGCTGAGAATTGTCCTATTATTACTTTTGAAAGTAACTATTTGAAAGTTTTTAAACCCAGCAGTTCTTGGGCCCATCGCTGCCCCCCCCACATGCCCCTACCCCTCCCTCCTCCTCCGTGTCCCGTCACCTTCCTACATGCCCCTACACCTAACCCCCTCCATGTCCCGTCACTCCCCCCCCACATGCCCCTACTCCTCCCTCCTCCTCCGTGTCCCGTCACCCTCCTACTTGCCCCTACACCTCGCTCCCCCGAACCCCGTGTCCCGTCCCGCCCACATGCCCCTGCCCCCCTGTGTCCCATGACCCCCCACATGACCCTACCCTTCACCCCAGCCCCTCCCCGTGCCCTTGTCATTCAACTGTCCCTTTTCTGTTCTAGGGGCTGTTCCTTGGGAGCCACCCACCCTGGGTTTATTTGTTCAACGTTTTTATTTATTTACTTTTAGATTTTCATATACTATATTTTGATTCTATCCTTTTCCCTCCCTTAGCTCCTCCCAGGTCCCTTTCCTCCATCCACCCAACTTCATGGTCTTTCTCTCTCTTAAAAATGAAACGCAGCCGGGTGGCCGCGGCGGCGGCGCACACCTTTAATCCCAGCACTCGGGAGGCAGAGGCAGGCGGATCTCTGTGAGTTCCAGGCCAGCCTGGTCTACAGAGCAAGATCCAGGACAGGCTCCAAAATTACACAGAGAAACCCTGTCTCAAAAACCAAAAAAAAAAAGGAACGAAACCAAGACCACACTAGCATCAAAAGAACAATAAAACACCACCCATGGAGTCAGTCTAATCTGTGACAGCCAACTACTCCAGAGCAGGAGGTGTGCCCTGGAGTGTGGTTGACACACCCACTGTTGCTCCACAGAAGAAAACTGATTCAGAGTCCATAACAAGCCAGGCAGTGGTGGCACCCGCCTTTAGTTCCAGCCCTCAGGAGGCAGAAGCAGGTGGATCTTTGAGTTCAAGGCCAGCCTGGGCTACAGAGGAACTTCCAGGACAGCCTGGACTACACAGAGAATTATCTCAAAAAAAAAAAAAAAGAGTGCACCGAGTCCATGACAGCGTTCAAGCTCGCACAAGACTCCAGCCCTGAGGAAGTGAACAAAAATCCCATTTCTTCACCAAGCAGCTACGTACCCGGCGGGAGAGGGGAAATCCACCCTTTTCTGAGAGAGAGTCAGGGATCCTCCTACCTCTGATTGCACTTTCTTATGTGAGTTCTGGGCCTCATCTCAAGGCCCTCAGGCTCGCACAGAAAGTACTCTCCCTGCTGAGCTGTCCCCCTTGCCCCCGCCCCAGATTGATTTTCAACCTGTATTTGCCATCATTATTTATTTGCTATAAGTAATTGTAGTTCTTAAAGATAGGAAGACTTAAACTCAGCAAGAGGAAGATTATGATTAATGTTCACTCTGGAGTCACAAAGTGGACTTCCTTTCTCTTAAGTGGCACTTAGACAGAAATATGATTCTGCCTGTTCTTTTTTTTTTTTTTCTTTAATCATCCCAATTTTCTAGACCGTTTTAAAGAATGAGTGGGCTGGTCTGTGAGGTCCCTCAAAAGTCCCAGTCTATTTATTTCCAGGCAAATCTCCTGAACTGGGTGTGGTGACAGGTGACTCAGAAGTGTTGGCAGGTAGCAGGCACTCGCCACCCCTGCTTGTACCTCCGGGGTATGGGAATGTTAAGATAAACAGCGGCTCTGAAGGAGTAGGTGAGGCCCAGCGGGCAGCTCACCGGACCGGATTCCCCCTGAGTTGTCAGGCCAGCCTCTTTCAGAGCTGATCTGCTGCTGCTCGGATGGAGAAGACTTCAGCGCCAAGCCACTCGGTTCTATGCGGAACTCTAACAAGTACCCAAATGGGTCCCGTCTAAATCCCAACCCCAGGGGTCTCAGAGGTGAGGTGGGATTGGGTGTCCAGCAGGACTAATTCTTGGCCTAAGGACATCTGCTGGTATTCCTTATGGGGTCCAGAGCTGAGAAGAGTCTTCCATACCCATTTCAGGCAGCACCTGAAAAGAGCCTTGTCTGCAAGTTCTAGAAACAAAAGCTATGCCCATAGCGGGTTCAGCCCTGTTTGGTTGCTCTTGAAGCTGTTGACAAATTGCTGTCCATAGAAAATAATGTTCTTTTCTGCCATACACATCGGGGCTTCCCATCTCCAAGTTCGGAGAATCCTGTGCTCGTGCCTTGAAGTTTTTGAGGACTGATCCATTAAAATGTTACTTCATCTGATTGCCTGGCATTGAAAACCTAATTTGGAACTCATATTACAATACCAGATGACTAATTTCTTAATAGGGAGGACATTGCTTCGAGGTCTTAGCAATTATTTTCTCATACTGCTTTAGGATTCCTTTCCTGGAAGCTTTTAGTGCATTAAATTGAGAGCAGTTAATTTTACTAAACATTTTCTTCTTATTTAAAACAAAATAAAATTCCTTCTTTTAAAAACGAGCTTTCAAATAGGGTTTGGAGAGATAGCTCAAAGGTTAAGAGCGATCACTGATCTTTCAGAGGATCTGAGTTCGGTTTCCGGCACCCATGCTGGGCAGCTCACTGTGGGAGCCCACAGAGGTTTCCTAGTCAGAGCAGATCTTGCTTTACCCAGCAGGGCTGCATTAGAGGATGGCTTGACCAGCTGCATGGTAACTAGGTGTTTGGAAGGGTCTGCACTTGGGCTGTGCAGTGTACTGTGATCTAGCAAAGGGGAGGTCTTTCGCCCTGCCCTTTGGCATTGTTATAAAATGCCCTTTTGAAGAGACAGAAGGGACCAGTGGATTTTGATCCAGGTCCTCCCGAAGCTGTCCTGTGTTTCTCTCTGTCTCATCTCCACTACTATCTTTCTATCTACAAATTCCTTTTGCCTCTCTCCTCCTCATAGGAACCCTGTAAAAGGTGAGAGCAAGCCTCCCACAGCTCACAACTGCCTTTAACTCCAGTTCAAGGGTTACAATACCTTTTCGAGCCTCCACGGGCACCCACATATATGTGGCAGGTACTCACAGAGGCATACACACATATTCATAAATAAATCTTTAAAAAAAAACCCAGACCTTTCAGATGCTTAGAAAGTTTGCATAAATACATTGATTACAATGACAAAATTGGGGAGCTGACATTATTTTTTATTTATTTTGAGACAGGGTCTCGCTATGTAGTCCTGGTTGTCCTGGAACTTGACATTTGCACCAGGCTGGCCCTGAGATCAGCCAACTTCGGCCTCTGAAATGCTGGGATCAGATGTATATGTGTCACTGCAGCCCACGTGATGACTCCTTTTAAGGGAAGAGAAATGGCAAATAAACAAACACACAACAACAACGAAACTCACCTCAGTTTTGGATTGAGACCATTCAGATCAGAAATTCTGTTTCCTCCAGGCTACTTTCTAACTAACAGGGTGAATAGGACAGTCGATACCCCCCAACCTTCTTAGACTTCTTTTTTTTTTTTTTGTTTTGTTTTGTTTATCGAGACAGGATTTCTCTGTGTAGCTTTGGTGCCTGTCCTGGAACTTGCTCTATAGACCAGGCTGGGCTCCAACTCACAGAGATCCGCCTGGCTCTGCCTCCCGAGTGCTGGGATTAAAGGCATGCACCACCTGGCCTGGGTGTTCTTCTTAGACTTTTTAACTGCTTCCTAACAGAACATTTTAGGAGTGATCTTTGTCTAGTGTGGCTCAACCACGTCCTCGGTTTCTTCTAACCTGCAGTGACTGTCACACAGCGTAGCAGTGCCCCTGAAAGTATATCTTTAGAGCAATCTCAAGGTTTTCAGTAGGCTGAAACAGGAGGATTACTTCAAGTTTGAGGCTAGCCTGAGCTACATAGAAATTTCCAGGCTGAGTTACAAATGAGAACTTGTTTCAATCATCTCTCCCCAAATAAATAAAATAAGTTTACAGGAGACAGATAAATGGGAAAACAAAACACAAACAAAAAAACTTCAGCTTAATCCCAGTACTCAGGACAGTGGTAGGCCAGCCTGGTCTACATCAAAAGTTCCAGGCCAGGCAGGGCTACACAGCCAAGGCTACGTGAGATCCTGTCTCAAAAACAAAACCAGTAAATCCTGCAGTAACTGATGCCATTGTTACCAATGATGGAATATGAATAAGCCTGGCAGAGTTCTGGAAATGTTCTAAACTGTAAAATAATCTTAGAGATTATGTTGGAAACGGTTGATAGATGCTACTTGGAACATACAAATCACCTTCTAGAATACATATTGACTTTTAAAAAATTTAGTGTATGTGTGTGTGTGTGTGTGTGTATGTGTGTGTGTGTATGTGTGTGTAAATATTGCATTTTTGTTTTGTTGTTTAAAAAAGAAATAAAATAGAATATCTATTTATTTTAAGATTTATTTTTTTAATTTTATTTTATGTGTATGTGTATTCTGCCAACATGTATGTCTATGCACTATGTGCATGCCCAGTGCCCAAAAAAAACCAGAAGAGGGTGTTGGATCCCTTGGAACTGGAGTTACTGATGGTTGTAAGCTACCATGTGGGTGCTGGTTATTGTACCTTGGCCCTCTGGAAGAGCAGCAAGTTCTATTAACAGAAAAGCCATCTCCTCATGCTGTGGAATATCTTTCTGTATGCTGTGAATATGTGTTGTTCTGATTAGTTGATAAATAAAGCTGTTTGGCCTATGGCAAGGCAGCTTAGAGGCAGGTAGGAAATCCAGGAGAGAGACAGGAAGAAGAAAAGAGAGGTGGAGGAGAAGCCATTCAGGGAACAGCATGTAATAGCACACAGGTAAAGCCACAGAACACGTGGCAACATATAGATTAATAGAAATGGGCTGAGTTTAGTTATAAGAATATTTCTAGCTGGCAAGAAAATTGAGCCATAGGTCAGGGCCATGCCATTTGTAATTGATATAAGCCTCTATGTGTTTACTTGGATCTGAGCAGCTGTGGGACCGGGCAAGACCAGAGAAAACCTTCCGACTACATCCCCACCCCCAAATATCTTTATTTCTTGAGACTATAGGAAAGAAATGTATTACCTGTGAAAAACAGAAACAAGTAGAAACCAGATGTGTAGCCTATGCCGACAATGGAAGCACTCTAGAGGAGGAAACGGGGATAAGAAGCTCACAGTCATACATAGCAAGTTCCAGAACATCCTAGGCCATGTGGATCCTGTCTCAAAAGAAGCATTCTAAGGATCTGGAGGGGCACCTCAGGGGCTAAGAGTGCGGACATCCAGAGGATCTGAATTCAGTTCCTAGCACCCATGCTGGGCAACTCACAATCACCTGTAACTCCAGCTCCAGGGTATCTGATGCCTCTGGCTTGTGTAGGCATGTGAACTCATGTATACACACACACACACACACACACACACACACACACACACACACATGTGCACACACACAATTTAAAAGAAAAAACTTAAAACATATACAGAAAAAAATCTATACTTTAAAATAAATAGTAATGTGTTATAATACTGTTTTACTGTGTTCTTTGTTCAATTCATATTTTTTTTTTCCACAGCAGTCTTGGCTGGAAAAATGTTTCAGCCTGTTATTTTGTAAAGCTCAGATTATGTGTATCTGGGATAAAAATGGTTAGGAAACTATTTGGGAAACAGTCTAACACAGAAAATAGGAAAGGAGAATTGAGGGCTAAGAACAGCACATTTTTCTCTGACCCTGTGGTACAGTTTGGATGAAATAGAACAGATAAATAAAAAATGGCAGAAATGGTGTTGTTTTAGGGTTTCCTAAGACAAATACCTACACATCCCCAGCCGTCAAAGAGTTAAGTGGGTCACGGCAACTTTTGTATAAGGGCTAATCTTATAAATGTAGGGCTCTGGAGCTCTAGATGCATAAAAAAAAAATAAACAATGATGTAATTTGCACAATTTCACCTAACCCCCAAACATGCACTTCCTGTCCATTCATCCATCACCGCCAATTTTAACATACTCTTCTGCCATTTTTAGAACCAATTTTATTTGAAGTCATGCTTCTGGGATCCTAACAGAGCCGAGTAGCTGAACAACGTTCCTATGAGGAACGGCCTGCTATGGTACTGAGGGCGGTGTTTTTGAAGGCAGAGAATCCAGCAAACCATCTAGGAAACATTCTGAAAATGAATCCCTGGAGCAGAGGTCAAGGGCAGCCGCACTGCGTTGGCTGAGATTGCTCTCTCTAGTTGGCATGTGTGAGACAGCATGGTGCCTCCCACCAGCTCTTACACATGACAGGATGCAGTGCCAGGTTTTCATCTGCCTCCATTGTGGTGATAGGTTGGCACTGGTTGGAAAAAAAGAGATTGTATCAATATTTTGAAGTCTGTGAATTATAACTTTGTCTTAGATGTGTGCAGGGAGAAAGCTGCATGTGATGGCTGATATTTCGTCTTTCGGGCAGTGTCTGTTGTGAAGGGGCTGTCTGCCTCTCTCGCCTTCATCTCCTCTTCTGATCCCTTCTGTAGGCACGTGGGTGGCAATCTGTGGGTGCTAGGGATCTTATTGCGGTGCTGTGAAGGGCTTCTGCACACAAGCTGGGTCTTCAGAATTCAGCCCAGGGACACATGCTCCTTCTCTTATGGCTGCCTCCACCTGCCCATCAGATTCCCAGCAACAAAGAGTTAAGTGGGGCACATCGACTTACCAATTATAACTGTACACATGGGCACACACGGTCAGGGCAATCTATCTGCCTGGATGAATTATTTATTGTGTTTTATTATTATGTGTCTGGATAAGTAAAACATTGCCCCAAGATTGAAATACAGTGTTAAAATGTGTACATTGCCTAAATCAGTCACAGCCAATGACTATCCATACATACCTTGGCAGCTGAGTTCCTTAATTAAGGTGCTCCAGTGAACACTTTAATTAGCACTCTGTCTGTTCCCCTCCCAGGGTCTTTTCAGGAACATGATAATTTTTATTTTCCCTCTCTTCTAAATAAAAGATTGCTTTTTCCTCTTTATTCTACATATCTCTAGGGCTATATTAAAGAGGACAACTTGTGGGAGTCAGTTATTTTCCTTCTACCATGTGGGTCCTGGGGATCGAACTCAGCGTCTCAGGCTTCACAGCAGAAGCCTTTACCCATGGAGCCATCTCAGCGGCCCCGCATCCTCATTCTTAGAACAGTTTTACCAAAAATAATTCACACGCTGAAAGTCACACTTGATTCAAATGCACAATTTGATGACTCTTGCCACATCTACAGGGTTGTGCATCCAAATGCAATAATTGATTTTACTACATTCTCATTGCCTTTAAAAGAAACCTCGAGCCCCTCAGCCATCATTTCCCAACCCCCCACTGTGCTCCCACATCTTCGTGCACAGCAACCTCTAATTTACTTTTTGCCTTTATTGGTTGCTTTTGTGAACATTTCAAGCAAATGGAATTATACAGTCCATGGTCTTTTGTGACTGGCTCCTTTTATGTAACATCGTGTTTTCAAGTTTATTTGTGATTACCACTTGTTCCCTTTATAGTCAGTCACATAGTTTTTTTTGCTATTGTTGGATTGGTTGGCTCTCTGAGCGTGTGTGTTCCTTTGTTTGTTTTGAGTCAGGGTCTCACTGTGTATCCCAAACTGGCCTTGAACTTGAAAACTTGTGGCCTCAGCCCTCTTTCTTGAACAGTGGGATTACAAGGCTGTACTGGCACACCCAACTGGTATTGTATTTGATTTGCAGAGATGCTATAGTTTGTTAAGACATCCAACCCCCTCTAAGACCCAGGGGTTGATTCCAGTCATCGCTCTTTTGAGTGAGGCTTTAATGGGTAACTCTGAACATATGTACAGCACACTCCAAGAACTGAAGATTCTAGAGCAGATCATAAATGCAACTATACTTTTTTTGGATTACAAAATTGCTCTATTGCACTTCCAAGAGCCAGGTATGGGAAGCCTATTTGCTCTGAGCTTTCCAGAATTGCATGTTGCCAACCAAAGTCATGCATTTATGCTAATCTATGGGATGGAGTAAGGAGAGAGGGAGGGAGAGAGGGAGAGGAAGAGGGAGAAAGAGAGAGTGAACCAGATATAGTAGTGTAAATCTGTAATCCCAGGACTTGAAAGATGGGGATGGGAGCATCAGGAGTTCAAAGCCAACCTGGGCTTCATAGCAAGTTCAAGACCAGCTTGAGTTCAATGAACCTCTGTCTCAAACCAAACAAATATACAAACAAACCACATCTCCGTCATCTCTGCACGGCTTTCATTTCATTATTGCTTTCTTTTCTTACATAATATGAATAGTCCACAAATCTGTGTCATCCTTGTTCAGGGGCCATGCTGACCTTCTCTGTATCATCCCAATTTCTATGTGCTGCTGAATGAGCACGTCTTGGAATATTTTTTTATGGTTGAGGCTGATGTCAGCTCTGTGTGAGGCCCTCATTGGAGCCCCAAGTTCCCTGATTTCATAGAGTGGTAGTGAGGGTTTTCCAGTGCTAGATTTTCACATCTTTGATATTTCGCACTTTTGCACTAATATACAGCAAAGGTATACATTTTAAGCAGGGTTAATTACCTTTGTAATATACATAGTAAGAGGGATATGATTTGCTTCTTCCCAAATGGTTTTCCTAGATCAGTGGAAAGAGGAATTGTCCATCACTGGGATGGCCACTTTGGTTGGCGGCATCACTGTTCTTGTGAAACTGAAATTCATATTAAATAAAACAACACATTTCCTTATAGCCAATTGAGCTACTTCAATGTATGTTAGATGCCTGCCATCAATTGCACTTGGGTTTCTTAGAAATAATAATCCCTAGGATTTTCTGCAAGAGGAGTACCAAAGCCAAAATAAACAAATAAAAAGCCCCAAACAAAAAAAATTAGAAAGTATTACTTCGAATAGTCTCATCTGTGTGTGTGTGTGTGTGTGTGTGTGTGTGTGTGTGTGTGTGTGTGTGTTTCATGTTTTGGTTTCACATAGCCCAGCTCTGTAGCCTCAAACTCACTTTGTGGCAGAGGGTGACCTTGAACTCCTGATCCTCTTGTTCCCACCTTCTATGCTGGGATTATAGGCATGTGTCACCGAAACCTGGCCTTTCCACTTGATATTTTATCAAGTGAACTTGTCCTTTTGGAACTAAGACCTTTTTGCTTCTTTGTTTGTTTTTGTTTTTTGAGACAGGGTTTCTCTGTGTAACTTTGCGCCTTTCCTGGAACTCACTCTGCAGCCCAGGCTGGCCTTGAACTCACAGAGATCTGCCTGCCTCTGCCTCCCAAGTGCTGAGATTAAAGGTGTGCACCACCACCGCCTGTTGGAACTAAGACATTTTTAAAGAAGTAAATGGGGGCCTGGAGGGTTGACTCAGTGGTTAAGTGCACTGGTTGCTCTTGCAGAGGACCTGGGTTCGGTTCCCAGTGCCCACATGGCAGTTCACAACTGTCTATAACCCTAGTTTCATCAAGTTCCAGGGATCTGGTACCCTCTGCTGGCTTCTATGGCCACTAAATGCATGTGGTACACTTACATACATGCAGGCAAGATACTCATACATATAAAACAAAAATAAATATTTTTGAAAAAAAAAGAAGTAAATGGATTTGTATATGTTCTGATTTACTTACATTCACTGAACAAAAATTCTGAGACTTCTGCACAGGGCACAAGTGTTTCCCTTTAAGCAGCTCTTCCTGACAGAGGACCATCATCCTCTCCAAGGGCACTGTCCAGCAGAGAGGTCTCCCTGCACCCTGACAGACTGGGGTGTCAAGGCAAGGCGGCAGCAATTCTCCAGTGTGTTATCCACACCTCATCAAAGGCACAGTGAAGCAGGCAGGGCTGGTGAACAGGCCCTCCAGACTCTGACATAAATACTCCTCAAACGGGAGCCTGCCCTGACTTGTAGATGCCCTGATGCTCTCCCAGAGACTAGGGCATGTGACTAAGGAACCGCAGATAACAGGTGCCAGGGGTCAGAGCCGTGATTCATTGCTGTGCTGGGAGCGAGACAGAAGTGCTCTTCAGGTGTGGTTCCGGTTGGGGCGGGAGTGGGGTGGGGGGTGTCTTTAATGAGCTAGGGTGGTGGCCAGGAAATGCCTAAGCTAGCCGACCAGCCCTGGTGGCAGAGGTATATTCAGACCCTCCTACAAAAGATGAAGTTTCCAGCCTCAACTTCACCACTGTTAGATAAGTTTGCTTTTGTTTACTTATTTACTTAGTTGTTTTTTGAGACCAGGTTTCACTCTAGCCCAAGCTGGCCTGAAACTCTGTAGCCCAGGCTACCCTCAAATTCATAGCAATCTTCACTCTTCTTCCTGAGGGCAGAGATTACGCGGTGTATGCCACCACGCCCCCTCCCCCAAATTCTCGAAAAGAAAAAGCAGTCAGATATTCTGACACATGCATGCCATCTCAGCCCTTGGGCCACAAAGGCAGGTTGATCACCCCGAGTTCAATACCAGGCTGGACTACACAGTGAGTTTCAGGATAGCATGAGCTACAAGACCCCATTTCAATCAAATCAAAGATAAGGCACCCCTTTCCCCCAACAACATAAATATATGTGAAACTGCTTTGAGGGGAAAAAAAATGTAAAGATGAGAAGGTATTCCTTTTCCAAGATAAACTGACATTAACCCATGAGTAAACAGAAATGAAATTCCGACCTACTCTGTCATGAAGGGACGGACAAGTCCCACCTGGCTTCTGCTGCTGATCAAGTCCCACCTGGCTTCTGCTGCTGATCTTGTTGAAGCGCTTTCTCTGGAGCCTGCCTCCTCATCACATGATAAGTTTCCGCTCCGGGCTGCGTGTTTGGACTTCATTTGTCTCGAAAGGAAAACAGGAGAGAAAGTCTAAGTCACTCTCACCCCCCCCCCCCCACCTGCTTCAATAGCAGCGTGCACCACAGTATCAGTCGGGAGGAGGCGAGGAGTCTAGGAAAGCGGATGTGGCAACTCACTTAAAAGAAGACTGTTTTTGGAATGCACGTGCTTCCCCTTGGTTCTGTGATTTTTAAGGATGTGGGCTCCTAGGCACTTTCTAGTTCCAGGAACTAAATCAACTGTTTCTGAAGCTAGGTTCTTGGGCACATTTGAACAATGAGCAGGCTTACCTGATACAAGAGGAACTGGCCTTCTGCAAATAGACTTGCTGTCCTGTTTCTTACCATTGGTTCAATTGGACACGGGATTCTTTTATTTTTTTAATAATTTGCTTGTATTTTACGTACATTGGTGTTTTGCCTGCATGTATGTCTGTGTGAAGGTGTCAGATCCCCTGGAACAGGAGTTCATACAGATGTTGTGAGCTGCCAGGTGGGTGTTGGGAACTGAATTTCCTAAGGTTCCAGCCAATTCAACAGCTGGGATGTTTTGTGATAGGGATGTTTGGTTCTCCTCATTCAGTAATGTGATCCTAAAATAGATTAAAAAGAAAAGCTTAAAGCCTTTTTGGCTTTCCTGCCTGGCTTACCAGCAGCATAAACCTGGTTAAAATACTTATATGATTATTTTTAAAGCGATCAAGTCCCTTGCAAAAGTCATCAAAAGCATCACTGGGTAAAGATTTTAAAATGTCTGAAAAAAAAAGTTCTCTGTAGACTTAACAAGGAGCTACCCATGCGGTTGTTGGTTTTTACTATAAAAATGTAAGGCCATGGGTAGCAGAGTGGAAATCGTTTTAATGTTAATTCCAGCATAAACAAGCATCCTGTGAGCACTGGATTTGGAATGTTAGCTCTCCCTGCTCTGTGGGAACTTTATAGAAAACCTTGCAAAAGTTCACTTCAAAGGAACTAGAAATGCTACCTGAGTCGGGGAGGAAGCAGAGAAACAGCAGGAATTAAGGACAGCCTGGGCTGCTGGAGGGAATAAGAGACCCTTTGTGGCACCTCAGGGTCCATTACATCAGAGATCCCCAGGGAAAAAGGGCCGACAGCTGGCGAGTTCATGTGAATCCTATGGAACTATTAATTAAAAAGTCACAGCCATGTGGGTGGAACTCAAATGGAAAAGGCTTTTTGAGTTTGGAGTGGTTATGAACATGTGAAACATCATGACGACACTATTACAAGGCCCAGTAACATATGTCTCTGCACCCTTTAGATTGTTGTTACTTAAGATGTTTCTCAATTAAAATGGCTCAGATTACTAACAGGGGACAGGTGACAGCAGCTGTCAGGGCCTCACTCAGTGTTATGAGCTCAAAACTGTCCTAAAAAAGAAAGTCTGTGGCTGGGGGTGGGGTGGGGGAGGCAGTTCAGTCATTAGAGAGTTTGCCTTCTACGTGTGAAGACCTGAGTTCAACCTTCAGAACCCACATTAAAAATGCTGACTTTGCCCGGCAGTGGTGCTACACGCCTTTAATCCCAGCACTCAGGAGGCAGAGGCAAGAGGATCTCTGTGAGTTCAAGGCCAGCCTGGTCTACAGAGTGAGTTCCAGGACAGCCAGAGCTGTTACACAGAGAAACCCTGTCTTGAAACAAAACAAAAACAAAATGCCAGTTTTAGTGGCACATGTTTATAAACCCAGCGCTGGGGCTGGGGAAATACGCAGAATCTTAGAGGCTTGCTGGCTATCCATCTAGCCGACTTGGTGAGCTCTAGGCCAGTAAAAGACCTGCCTCGAAGAAAGAAAATAGCCATGTGCCACCCTAGGCTATCCAGTGCCCCCCATGTACTGCTGTGCACACATAAACATGCACACACGTATAAGTACTGAAAGGTAGTAAGTCTCTCTGCCGAGGCAATAAGCCAATACAAGCCGAATTAGAAATAAAAGACCAGGTTTATTGGGCAAAACGTTCTCAGGCAACCTTTCCAGCCCCTAGAAATCAGATAGGGAGAGCAGACCAGGAAAAACCACATGGCTGCTCTCTAGAAGGCAGTTTAAATACCCTGTAGGCATGGTCTTTAACAGCTGGGGGGATGGGGGCTGTTTGGCAGGCTTTCTGGGGGGGGGGTTCGGAATGTGGAGCACGGTACTGGGACCAACTGAACACATACAAAATAAAGGTGTGTGTGTGTGTGTATACTGGGAAGCCCAAGGTTAACATCTGGTGTTTTCCTCAGCTGGTTTCTATGTTACATACTGAGGCACCCTCTGAGCCAAACAGGCATCCTTATCACACCAGCTGGGCCTGCTTTCAAGAATCTACCAGGATCTAACCTGTAGACCGTTGTCATTCCGTCTTAGAAGGAGGGGGTATGTAGAGTCATTGGGCCTTCGCCTGCACATCTGGCTACTCTTCCAGCCATTTGCATGCAGGTCTGTCCTGTCTCTGGGAGGGACTAGGGCAAGCGGGGACTCCGTTTGCATGTCTATCTGGAAGCCTTCATCCACGCTGGGTGAAAACTTACTGGTGTCAATACCCTCTCATACTGTAATTAAGCCCAGTAAACTCACTGGTTTCCCCGAGGTGAAACATGGTAGAATTGTACTTTGGTTTATTATCAGAACCTTACAAAGAGTGGGTTGACATTATTCTCTTCTCCCATAGAGAAGGAATTTTAGTAATACAGTGTGTCCTAGTTACTTGTTGACTGTAGTGCTGTTTGAATTTTAAAATGTCTTTTAGTAAAAAATCCCGGTACCAGATATTGGGGTAAATGCTGAAAGATTAGAGAGACAAAGGAACAAGCCACTGCCACGTCTTACCTCTAGGACTCTTCAGCCTGAAAAGCCTCAGCCGATAAACCTCTATCCGAAAGGGGTTCATCGGCCAAAAAGGCTTCAGTTCCTGTCTCTTCACTTATATACCTTTCTCCCCCCACCACATCACTTTCTTTTTAGTGCTGGGATTAAAGGCATGTGACTTCCCAAGCAAAGGCCTGAGATGTCAAATGCCTCCACTGCCTGGCTCTGTTTCTCTCCTAGACTGAGTCAATCTCATGTAGTCCAGGGTGGCTTTGAACTGACAGAGAACCAGATGGATCTCTGCCTCCTGAGTGCTAGGATTAAAGGTGTGTGCCTCTACTGCCTGGCATCTATGTTTGATCTAGTGGCTTGTTCTGTCCTCTGATATTTTAGGCAAATTTTATTAAGGTACACAATATATCACCACACTGTTATGACAAAATACCATGACCAAAGCAACTTATTAAAATAAGTAAAGCCGGCTGGTGGTGGTTCACAGCTTTAATCCCAGCACTCAGAAGGCAGAGACAGGCAAATCTCTATGAGTTCAAAGCTAACTAACCTGGTGTACAGGGTGAGTTCTAGGACAGCCAGGACTAAACAGAGAAACCCTGTTTTGAAAAACGTGGGAAGCCCCCCCCCACTGGCCAAGCTAGGGTATCCCACTTATGCAGGGAACCATGCTGGCATGCTGGGCAGATGCACACCATGGGGGCATGGTGGTGAAGGCAACAGCCAATAATTTACAATCCAGATGCTGTATCCACGTGGAGAGTTTATTATTATAACAGAGATGAAGGGAAAGATAGGAAAGAGAGAGATGGGGGGGTTGGGGGGGTTGGGGAGGGTTGGGGGGGTTGGTTCCAGAGGTGCACACTTCGTGGGAGGAAAAGTGAAAGAGAGAGAGGAAGGGGTGGAATTTTCCCTTAAAAAGAGGCTTTTACATCAGGATGCAGGTTGGCCCCAAGGGGCAGGATTTCAAGGAGGCAGATCAGAATATTAACATAGAGCCCATTGCTCTCATGGCAGGAAGCATGGCAGCCGTGGCGCTGGAGCAGTAGCTGAGAGTTCACACTGATCCACAAGCGTGAGACAGACAGACAGAGCAGAGATAACTGTGAATGGCAAGGGCTTTTGAAACCTCAAAGCCCACCCCCAGCGACACACTGATTGTGGCACACTCAGATTCAAAGTAGATTTGCTGCATGTGTAAAGCATGCCTTACTTTCAGACCACTGGAAGCAGATACAAAAGGAGAAAACAACAACACAATGAAGCCGGAATCTTGTATTGGCAGATCTCAAGCAAGTCATCCCTTCCTCGCAAATCATCTCCGTAGCCTAGCCATTTGACGAGGCATCACCAAGAAGCTCCTGACCTTGAGCAGCTGAGCCGGCCCCACCCCCATGCCTAGCTCCTCTTGACGTGAAACACTCTGACAGGAAGATAATCAGAAGAGCTGCTTCTGCTACCAGAGGAAAAAAGAAGGGAAGAGAAGGGGGAGGGAGGGAGATCCTCGCTCAAGAACAAAGTCAGTCTTCCCCAAGCCTCAGCAAAACCACCTTAAAAGAAGAAGATTTTCTTTTCATTTTTTTTGAGAGCAGATCTCAAGTTTTCTTCATCTTCAGCCTGCCTCTTCACTTCCTATCTGGCTCCCAATTATCTACTGAGAGTCTGTGCCCAATTAAAAATGAAATGGAGTTGAGTGAATTAACCATCATGGTGTACCCAAATAATGGAATATCATTTAATGCTAAAAGGAAAAGAGCTGGGACAGAGAAAAAACTGAAATGCATTTTGCTAAGTGTAAGACATCATCGTCTGGCCAGGCAGTGGTGGTGCACAATTTTGATCCCAGCACTTGGGGGGCGGTGGGTTGGGCAGAGGCAGGCGGATCTCTGAGTTTGAGGCCAGCTTGGTCTACAGAGTGAGTTCCAGAACAGTCAGGTCCACACAGAGAGACCGGGTCTTGAAAAACGAAATAAACAAACAAAAAAAAGAAGTCATCTGAAAAGACAGAATTACCGCACAATTCAATAACATTCTAAAAATGCCAAGCCATTGATACTGTACAAAGATCAGGGGGTGCCAATGACTAGAAGGGACAGATGAACAGGCAGAGCACAGATTTGGGGATAGTGAAAAATATTCAGTATCACACTGTGCTGGCGGGCGGGGGTCTATGTCATTACACTTCTACGCAAACTCAGAATTTACAGTGTGAGAATGAACTGTTGTTACCTGTCGGCCATAAGATGTGTCAGTGTGAATCATCTAGTACAAAATAGCTCCTCCTCTTGTGGGGCTGTTGACAGTGGAGGATGCTGTGTACAGTGGGGGTGGAGGAGCCCAGAAGAAATCTGGATCTTCCTCTGCATGCACATTCTTGCAAATCTAGAACAGCTCTTAAAAAAAGAATGCTTTTTAAAAAAGGAAGAAATGGCCAGGCAGTGGTGGCCCACACCTTTAGTCCTAGCACTGGGGAGGCAGAGGCAGGTGGACCTGTGTGAGTTCGAGGCCAGCCTGATCTACAAATCGATTTCCAGGACAGGCTCCAAAGATACACAGAAACCCTGTCACAAAAAACCAAAAAAAAAAAGAAGAAAGAAAGAAATGTGTAAAGAACCAATCAATCAGCTAGGGCTAGAGTGATGGCTCAGTGGTTAAGAACACTGGCTGCTCTTCCAGAGGACCTGGGTTTAGTTCCCAGCATCTACATGGCAGCTTATAGCTGTCTGTAAGTCCAGTTCCAGGTATCCAACATCCTCTTCTGGACTCTGAGGGCATTAGACATGCACACAATGCAAGACACACATGCAGACAAAAACCTGTACACATTAAGTTAATTAACTAATTTAAAGAACCAAACCAACCCATGGCTCCTGATTGACTCATATTGAAGGAGTTGGCTTTTTATGGTTTTTGTTTTGTTTTGTTTTTGTTTGAGACATGATCTTACTCTGTAGCCTTGACTGGGCTAGAACTTGCTATGTAGACGAGGCTAGCCTCAAACTCACTGAGAGAGATCCATCTGTCTCTGCCTCCTGAGTACTGGAATTAAAAGCATGCACCGCCAGGCCCAAAGGTGTTTTACATTTTAATTTTAATCTCAACAAGCTTAGTTTACTACCAAGAAACGTTTTTTCTAAGATATATAGATGCTAGTTAGTACATGATGCTCCAAGACCTGAATGTCCCAAATATTAATTCACAGGGTAGATGTCTTCAAGCTTGAAAGACTTAGAAATCTTGCTTTAAAAAAAAATCATTTTTTAATAGCATTAGAACTGACTATACTTTAACCGCAGCTTCTCAGTTCATAGGAAGGTTAATAAAATTACCCACTAAAGGTAACTTGAAACAAGTGTTCCCATGACTAATGAGTTGATGATGCTGATGCATCCCTGAGATGAAAGACAAGGTATAAAAAAACTCAATGCCACTGTTGTAATTACTGTTATTGCTCACACACCAGAAGCAAATGCAAGGGATATACTAGTTTCTTTTTTTTTTTTTTCTTCTTGATAATATAATGAAATAACTGAGGCAGGGTAGCTTCATAAAGACAAGAGAGTTGCTCATAATAATTTCATAGTTTGGGAGGTTGAAAGAGTCAACAGCCTAATACAGACTCTGGCAAGGGCCCCATTTGCCTACCTCACCTCTGGCAGAGGGCCACAGTAGAAGGAAGAAATCACATCTTAAAACAAGAAAGCAGTTGGGTGTGGTGGCACATGCCTATAATCCCAGCATTTGGGAAGTAGAGGCCAGGAGATGAAGAGTTAAAGACCAGCCTTGGCTACATAGTGAGTTCAAAGCCAGACAAGGCCCTGTGAGACCTTGCCTCAGAATAGCAGGAAGCAGAGAGAGGTGAGAATAGTCCCCAAGTTCTTAGAACCTTCAAGCAGGCCCCACCTTGCACACATATAGAGGCATATACACATAAATTAAAATAAATATTTTTGAAAAAAGTGAGTTCCTGCAGGCCTGACTTCAAATTTAGGAGAAAACAACACCAGAGACGCCGTGAAGAAGCCACTGCAGGCATGATGGATGTCCCCAAGAATGCTCCTCGGGGTGCTGCCTTCATTTGTTCTGGAGTGGGAGATATTTGGGTCCTCTTTTGTTCCTGCCTTATATAACAGCCTTGCTTTTTGGGGCTGAATGGGGTTCATAGTGATTCTTAACCCTATTCCCTTTCAGTAAAAAGCTGTGACTCATTTTGTATGTTTCATTGGCGCTAAGGGGAGCCAGGGAGATGGAGGAAACGGACCTATGAGCACAAGTCTAAAGAATAATGAAGTAGATGGTAGCCTGGCAAGGAAGTCAAGTCTAAAGTCCTTTGTCCCCATCTGCATCTGAAGGTTACAAAGATAATATGTTTGTTTTGTTCACAATAGGTTTTGCCAAGAAATCGCATGGTGCCCCGTTCATAGTGAAATTTCAATAAACGTGTCTGAGTGAGTGAATTACACCTCTTTTGATGTCATGGAAACTGAAGTTTGAACTGGATTTTTTTGGCACTCAGCAAAATAACCACTTGAAATTTTGCCTCTATTACAGTTATTAGTTGGCTTAAATATAAATACATATATATACATATATATTTATATATATGTATATATGTATATATATTTATATGTATATGTATATATGTATATATACATATATATTTAAGCCAACTAATATACATATATACATATATACATATATACATATATATACACAGATGTGTTATGTATAGGGTAAGGGTTATGAACATATAAATGCAGGTGCCTTTAAAAGAGGATTTCACAGGGCTGGAGAGATGGCTCAGTGGTTTAGAGCACTTGTTGCTCTTGAAGAGGACCCTAGTTCAATTCCCAGTACCCACAGGGTGGCTCACAGCCATCTGTAACTCCAGTTCTAGGGGACCTGATGCCCTCTTCTTACTTCTGTGGGCACTAAACATGCCCATGGCACCCATACATGCAGGCAAAACATTCATACACATAAAATAAAATAAGTCTGAAATATAAGAGGAGAAGGGATCAGATCCCCTGGAACCAGGGCCACAGGCCTGTGTGAGCCACCCAACATGGGTGCTAGGAACTGAAGGTCCTCTGCAAGCAGTGTAAGCACTCTTAACCACTGAGCCATCTCTCCAGCACCCCTTTTTGAGATGGAGGGGGGCTTAAAATTAGCCCAGGCTGAGCTTGAGCTCACCCTTAAGCTTCTGATTGTCCTGCCTGTCCTTCAAGGGTGCTAGACTGACAGCCAGGCACCGCCACGCCCCCCTCAGTTGTGTTTCCCCTCACCCATACACACTTCAGCCTTGGCTTAGGATGCACTGTTTGCCTTGTACATTTGGCTGAAGGACTTTGGATCCTTTCACTGTCTCAACATCGTCCCAGCCAAATGCTATTCTCCGTGGAACCCAGCAAGAACTTGGTTATTAAGTTCCTTGGACTACTGACCATACATTTTATAAATTAGATATGAATATCACCAATATTGAGTGAGTTCAATAGTACAGCTGTCAGTCACGGCAGGATGCCACCTCTCCATAATCATAATTGTCTCTTTGTCTTCTCAAGAAAAGTAGTATTTTAATTACTATCAGTAATCATGGAGGAAAAAGTCTTAAATCACAATCACAACAAAAAAGCCCAAAAAGCACCCCAAGCAGATTTGTCACCGGAGCATTTATGAGACTCGAGTGACATATCATCTTCACAAAATATTTTAAATTGAAGAGAAATTGTGTGGGGCAACGTTCCTTGAAGTATTAATTAAATGTGATCATTCAGCTAGCTGAGTAGGTCGGCTCACTGCTATTTCCCGGACATTCTGGAGACCAAATAGAAGACTCTCCCAGAGTTCAGGGCCAGCCTGGGCTACATAGTGAGTTCCAAAAAGAGCCTAAAAGTTTTTGACATCCTGTCTGAGAGTGAAAGGGAGAGAAGAGAAAGAAGTAAAGAAAGATCACCCAATAAGACTGTTTAAAAAAATGTAATAATATTTTTTAGCCAAGTGTGGTAGTACATACCTGCAATCCAAGTTAGAAGCTGAGACTGGAGGATCGACCTCAAATTGGAGGCCAGCCTGGGCTACACAGTGAGCCCCTTTTACAAACAAAAGTATAAGTAATAATATAAAGACAGTGTGTTTGCATGATGTATGATGTTGTACACTTATAATCCTAGCACTTGGAAGAGACAAAGAAAGACCTGGAGTTGCTAGGTGGTGGTGGCGCATGCCTTTGATCCCAGCACTCAGGAGGCAGAGGCAGGTGGATCTCTATTGAGTTCAAGGTCACCCTGGTCTACAGAGTGAGTTCTAGGACAGGCTCCAAAGCTACACAGAGAAACCCTGTCTGGAAAACAACAAAAACAACAACAACAAAAAAGAAAGACCTGGAATTCAAGGCCATCCTGGCTACAGACATCCTATCTGGATAATATATATGTCATACCTCTTTGGAATTTCATAAAGAAAAAGTATACACTATATTAAATTGGACCAAGTCTAAGAGTAGTTAAAAGGTACATGTATACCACTGTAATCTGGCCATGAATCTACAGGAGACTGTTGTATTGAAGCAAACACGCCCATCTGGCTGTTTATAGATCTAGTTTAATGAAAGCTACAGAGTATCTAGCACCTGCTGAAATCATGCCATGGTATTATTTTTAATTAGCATGACCTGCTCTATCACGGTCAAGGTTCGAATGAGTCCACATTTCCCATTAATAATTAATCATTGAGACTCTACTGGCTCATACATATACAAGAAATCTCTTTTCTCTCTCCAGGGTTCTCCCCTCACTATCAAGGGGTCTCACAGTCCAGCCCAGCTTAGAGCTGCTTCCAAACATCTTGTGAAAGAGCCTGGGGAATCTGATTCATCCCTCGGCGTCACATTTTCTGAGGTTGCAGCTTCTCAAATGTGGCTTTTTGTCATGGCTGTGCCACGATCCTCAAAAGAACCACTAGAACTGTTCATCCCAAAGACAGGAGGAGAAAGACCACCGACCCAAATCATCATGGCCAAATTAATTAAAGCAAGTAATTCATTAAAGCAAGTTTTTTAATTCATGTACATGGGCTGCCTCCCCCTAAGGCGGAGTTCAGGAGATCAGCATTAGATCTGAGGAAGACAAGGTTCTTATATCAGGGGAAGGGGTTTCTAAATGGGGGAAAATAGGTGGGGTTACAGCAGAAGAACATAAACAGGTAGTCAAAACGAAGTAATCATAGGGGGGTCATTCAACCTTTTGAAACAAAGGTCGGGTTGCAAGATGGTTATAAATAATATTTTGAAACAAAGACATGGTTACCGTTTCCTGGAACAGGCAGTACAGATCCATTCGTACTTAAGGTTACAGGTGGGGCATAGCCCAATCCTTGAGAAACAGAGGTTTAATCATAAACAGGAATGAACCTAGTTTGTCTTTACTATAAGATGACTTTTAAGCCTAAGACGGAGGGAGGCTAATTCTTCAGAACCAGCTCTCTGAAGACTAGATCCTTGACGCCAGCCTTGGGAGAGTCAGGGCCAGTCTGCTCTTTCCTCCCTAGCCAGATTTTCCTGAAGACCATTTTAGTCCCATAAAGAGAATTTAAACTCTCTAAGAACAGGGATTCTAGTTACTTTGGGGGTGTGTGTGGTTATGGGGTGAACAGTACTCATCTGAACCTTGAACATAATAGAGCAGATCATGCTAATTAAAATAATACTGTGCCATGAGAACTAGACCAACATACATGCAGATGAAACCCTCTTATACATAACATAATTGAATTTTAAAATATTTTAAGTGTACGTAACAGCTAAGAAGTAACTCTTAATTTTCTACTTTTTGTCATTTAACTTTCTAGACATTTTCAAAAATTTATTTAAAACACTTTCTATTTATGTGTACATGTAAATACATCTTTGTGAATGCATGCCAGATGTGCTCAGGTGCCTGCAGAGGCCAAAAGATGGTATCAGATCCCCTGGAATTGGAGTCACAGATGGTTGTGAGCTGCCGGATGTGCGATCTGGGAACTGAACTTGAATCCTCTGCAAAGGCCCCAAGAATTCCATCCTTCCAACCCAACCTCTTATACACTTTTAATAACCACTCCACTTCAGAGGCCCTCTTCTTGGAAAAAAAATTATGAGTGAAATATGCGTTATGACTAAAATACAGTTACAAGTCATGGAATCTTGTTGCAGATGGACTACAGTTAGATTTCTGTCCTTCATGCTTGGTGAATCTTGTTAGTTTGACTGTGTTCAGATAAAGACTTAATACATGAATCAAGCATGAACTAACCAAAGAACCCCTTTAGTAATCTTTCTACCAACTTTTAAAGATAATGTTTTTAGATTCTGCATCTTCACAGTAATATTTTAAAACTATGTGATCATAAAGAGGGAGTCTGGTTTTTATTCTTCTCTTCCATTCCCATGCCTGTATTCCTCAACTTCCAGGAGTCCAAGTTGATTCTTCTTCTTCTTTTTTTTTTTTTTTTTTTTTACTTAAAATATTATTCATGGGAACAGAGTCGTCTTTTGGATTCCAAGAATTAAACACTGGTGTTTGGAGTGGGCATGTATCTTTTTCTTTTCAAAAAAAAATTTCTTGGTCAAATTCAACGACTCTCACTTTCAATACAGTGTGAAAGACTGTGGAACCCCATGTTCGTAGTTCTAAATAGTTTGTATACAGTTTCCAATGGTTTGTTAAGCAGTATTTGTTAAGCAAGGAGCCATGTAAACTCAAAAAGTTTCTGTAGAGGTCTATAGAAAACCCTTCAGTGTGGACGCTCTGCCATGATATCTACATCCATTCCAGGTAAGTCTTTGAAAACACTGTAGAAGGCTGGCAAGACGGCTCATCAAGTAAAGACATCAACTGCGAAGCCAGACAACTTGAGTTCTGTCCTTGGGACCCAGACAGCGGAAGGAGATAATCGACCCCAGAAATTGACCTTCTCTGATGTCCACCTTCATGCTGTGGTACTCATGAGTCCCTATTTATACACACACAGAGAGAATAAATCAGTGGGGTTTTTTGTTTGTTTGTTTTTGTTTTTGTTTTTTTAATTAAGAGGCTGGAGAGATGACTCCGTGGTTAAGAGTACTTACTGTTCTTCCAGAGTTGGTTCCCAGCACCCCTGTCAGGCAGCTCATACCCAACTGTAACTCAAGCATCAGGGGATGAACACCTCTAGCCCCCATGAGCACCTGCGCTCACATGCATATGCCCTCAAACAAACCCACAGAGATACACATCATTAAAATAATACAAAGTAAATCTTGGGAGGAAAAAAGATTTTAAAATATTTTAGAAGTTTATTTTTGCCAGGATGGTGGCTCATACCTATAATCCCAGCACTTGGAAGGCCAAGGCAGGATTGTAGGCAAGGAAGAAATAACATTCATTGTATTAATTAGGACTTTTTACAATGATGAACAGCCCTAATTTAGATAGTGAAGGGGATCTATTGGCCCATATAATTAAAAGTCCACAAATATATAGCCTTTAGACAAGGTCTAAACTCACAGTCTGTCCATCATAGAGGAAATCTGTCTTCTTCTGACTATTGTTTCTGCTGGGCATCTCACCACCCTCCATGCCTCTGAGTAGCTCTGGGTAGCAAATAACTGCCAGCTTCTTGGACCTCCTGCCTTCACATCATACTTCCAGGGTATCTAGCTCCTTCCCAAGCTTTAGATTTTATCCTCTCTCATGAAAATTGGGTAATCAAGCAGAGTGTAGTGGTCCATACCTGTAATCTCAGCTCTCAGAAGTCTAGGGCAAAATGATAGCTTTTATTTAAGACTAGCTTGGGCTACAGAGGAAGACCCTATCTCAAAAATGAAAATAAAATAAGTAAGCTGGGTGGCGGTGGTGGGGTGGCGGTGGTGCACAGCTTTCATTCCAGCACTCGGAGGCAGAGGCAGGTGGATCTCTGAGTTTGAGGACAGCCTGGTCTACAAAGTGAGTTCCAGGACAGCCAAGGATACACAGAGAAACCATGTTTTGAAAAACAAAATAAACAAACAAACAAAAAAACCAAAAAGAAAAAAAAGAAAGAAAGGAAACAAAGTAAAAAAATAAAAAATATAACTTTCCCATCCCTGAAACCATCCCAGCAGGAATGTTTTTGTCCCTCCCTTTGGCTATTAAAATATTGAAACAATAAACCCAAGGAATTGGCTTTTGCCCAGGAATCTCCTGGAAGGAAAAGCAACGGCTGAACCCGCTATCAGTTAGAGGAGGAACCCATCTAGTGGAAAGGGGTTCCCCACAGTGCTGACCGCTTACCTGAGGACCTTCCAGGTGAGACCAGAGCTGAGACAATGATGGGCGAGGCCACAACTCGACCAGGACTGCTCAGTGATGCATAGCTCCTGCTTTGTGTTTAAACCTGCACCTCATGCCTGAATCAGGGAGATGGACTTGTGATCACTGGCCTTCTACTACTTGTCTGTTTAATTAGCCTATCCAGGACAGGTGCCCAAGCCTAGCTTGCTAGGACTTTCACGACTGAGGCTCTGACCCTAACAATTTCAGTAACATCTTTCCTGAAGCATTCTTTGTCCAAATGGGTGAATGATCTTAGATCAACCACTTCAAATCCCTTCCCAGAATGAGGATGATCCCTTGGTAGAGCTCCAATCCCCACCCTCCCCCAAAGACAGAAGATGGGATAACAGAGGGAGAAGGAGTGATCGCCTTTCTCTTCCCTTGTATTCTTTTCTTTTCTGTTGCCTTCCTCCTGAAGGCTTGAGGATGTAGAAAATAGCTGCCCAGGCAGGGCGTGGTAGATCACACCCATGTCCCAACACTCAGAAGGCTGAAGCAGGCGAGTTTCTGGGAGTTCAAGGCTAGCCTGGACTACAGGATGAGGCTGTGCGGATGTTAGAAGTCTGTATACTCTTTGATCTGTCCCTCTAGAGTAAGTAGTATGTTGTCTCAGTTTCCATAAAGTAAGACAAGGTTGGTAACTGTGTTGGTCTGAAGGAGAATGGCAACCTTGGGTTAAATTTTTGAATGCTTGGGCCACTGTTGGTGAACTGTTTAGGAAGGATTAAGGGGTGTGTCCTTGTTGGAGGAGGTGTGTCCCTGGGGGTGAACTTGGAAATTCTAAAAGCCCAGTCACTATCTCTGCCTCTGGGCCTCTGGATCAGATGTAGGCTCTCAGCTACTGCTCCAGCACCATGCCTGTCAGCCTGCTGCCGTGGTCCATGTCACGGTGATGATCGTGAACTAACCTGTTGAAACTGTAAGCAAGCTGACAATCAAATGCTTTATTTTATGTTACCTTAGTCATGGTTTCTCTTCATAGCAATGGAACAGTAACTGAGACACTGCTCTTCTGTTACTATGACTCATTCAACTATGATTTATACTTTTTCACATGCATATTCAATATACATCTATGTGCCTGGTGTTGTGTTTTGCTTCCTATCTTCTCTTAGGACTGAGTGTGCTGTCTTTGGCTGAAGGAGCTGGACCCAGGCAGAACCGGTATTCGGAGAGGGGATGGGCGCAGAAGAGATGTTCCAGGAAGAATTTTCTGTGCTAGCAGGCAGGCCTGCCCAGAGCTTTTCTTTATAAAAATGTAACTACCTACACCCACTTTTACCTAGAAATGCCTAGGGATTTTTTCAAGGTTGTTAATTAGCTATTCAAGGATCTGTTTTAAGAGGCTCCTATTTTCAAACCAGGTATCTTATAATGATATTTTAAAATTCTCTTCTTCACTAACAAAGGTAATCACTGCCATTTAGTGAACGCCTCCTAGGCACACCATTATTCACTTGACTTACACTGTTGTTAATTCTTCACAACAAACCTCCAAAGTAGGAATTATAATTTTGCCACCGTCGACTGAAAGCATAGTTTAGGGTGGAGTTCAGTTGGTAAGGATCATGTGTATCCCAGGCTGGCTTCAAATCCCTATGCTGGTAAGATGACCGTGACTTGTTCTTTCTGCCTCTACCTCCCCAACATTGAGAGTTGAGCTCCCACACCCAGCTTCTTCAGTGGTAGGGATCAAACTTTGTGCCTGCAAGGGACGCAGACATTCTACCACCTGAGCTCCATCTCCAGTCCAAGTGTACCTTTTTAAAACCTGTGACTGCTCTTCCCAGAGCCCATGATCCTTCGTGGCTTCAGCCGCGGTTCCTACCACCACCATCACAGCTCTCCTGTCTGATGCCTGCCACAACTTAAGGCAAACCCCACATAACCCTCCTCCTGCAGATGCCTGCTCATCCCCCCACCCTTCCCCTCAGGCTGGGGTAGGAAGATGCCCAGCCAGACTCCAAGCAACACTGCCTGCAACTGTGAGGAGCTGAGCCTTCTGGGACAGCCTTAGGGCAAGAGCCCCAAATGAGTACTCCAGGCTTCTGTCTTGAGGGTGGCTGGCTCAGGGAAACATTCTGAACCCTCCTTCTCAGGAAGGCCTTTTTAATTAGTGTTTTCTTTCTTTCATGTTTTTCTATCATCTTCTGGCTACTCCAATGTTCCTTGTTGGCCTACCCTAACCTAACTTACTTCCTTACTTCCTTCCTATCTATCTATCTATCTATCTATCTATCTATCTATCTATCTATCTATCTATCTGTTTATGGTTTCTCTGTGTAGCTCTGGCTATCCTGAAACTCTCTCTGTAGACCAGTTTGGACTTGAACTCAGAGATCTGTCTGCCTCTGCCTCCCTAGTGCTGGATTAAAGGCATATTTTACTGCTGCTACCCAGCTTGGTTTACCCTAACTTTAAGTCATTCAACAATATCACCTCCCAATTAAACTACCTACACTCAAATCCTACCTCTTTTTAGGGGATATCCAAACCAAACCAATGACAATTAGGACATAATACACCCAGGAGGAGGAATAGACTCTTCTCAATCAGCATACACACACACACACACACACACACACACACACACACACACACACACACAGAGTAGGGGAAAAATGAGGGAGAGAGAGTGTGTGTGAGTTCTAATAATCAGCTAAGGATAAAAATTAAGACTAACTTCCTATCAAAAATATGTTCCTTGATTCTGACCTTTTCTCCCAGTCTTGGGCTGTATGCTACAGATTTATTCTAAATGTGCCCTCACCACAGTCAGTCAACGGTTTCTAATGCAAAAACAGTCTCCTAGAACAGTATGAGAAAATGCCAAGCTCTTGAACTAAAACAAGTATAGATTCAGGTCTCTCTGTTACTGAGTGGGACATGGTGGCCCTCTTGGGAGGTGAGGTTTAAGAAGACCAGGAGTTCAAGGCCAGTCTTGGCTACATTAGCAATGTGGACTATAAACAAAGCAAGTCAGCAAACAACCATAACAACAACAGAGCCCCAGTGTCCCCCATTGGCTCAGCCCAGCTTCAAGTCATTAGACAGTATTTCTTTATAATTACAACTACTTGTCCACATTCTAGAGAGCAAGCTTTTTCTTAAACAATCCTGACTTTGAGTTTTTCCCCAGTTCACCCCTTTCCTTTGATTTTTTTTTGGGGGGGGGGTTTGTGGGTTTGTGGAGGATCACACTCCTTGGATGCTGGCAGAAATAACAGCCTTGGAAACCATGTCCCATCCAGTGGTTTCCCATCATCTTGCTATAGACCCATTTCTTCTCATGGCTGCCCCTTTCTCTTTTCATGTCCTTGTTTGGAGTCCTGCCACAGGTTGGGTTCTCTGCAAGTGTACTCGGAGTTCACTCTTCAGTAATGCTGGGTGAGGGTGAGAGAAAAGGGCAAGTCTGGCCAGAGGGCGGGAACAGACACAGTCAGCTGCAGGAAGAACTTGTTCCACACCCTGCCCAGAGCTGGCAGGGTTCTTTACAGTCGTTCTATGACCGGGCCAAAAGCTCAACCTTGATGACCCCCTTGTAGACTGCTCTAAGACATAGTGGCCTTGGGTCTGGGGACTCAAGTCAGCTCAGACATTCCTATAAAGGACCACAGAGGGTGAACAGCTGAGAGTTACTGGCCGAGTCATTCCCGCAGCTGAGGAGATACACTCTGAGGAGAAGGCAGGGAATCTGAGAAGTGTGTCATCCACCCCCCATCTTCTCTTCTGTTGCTTTATCTCCTACCATTCATCCTCTCACACCTTCATCCTAAGTAAACTGTCTACAGAGCTTTGAGATAAAAACCAAATACCTAGCAGCATCCTTCAAAAGCCAAACAAATTGGAAAACATAAAAATCATGCTATAAGATGGTCCTATTTTTTTTTTACAATGTTTTATTTTTCCCTCAGTTTTTAAAAATACTTCTCTTTTTACAAATTTTTGTCTTGGGAGAATAGAGTGAGGCTTGATGGGGTAAAACCCGGGAATCTGAGGCAGGAGGATTGTGAGTTTTAGGTCATCCTGAGAAAAATAGTAAGGCCCTACCACAAACAAAAAACATTGATACTTTTTTTTTGTGCTCCCAAGTACACTTTGGAAACCTAAGGCATTCTTTTCTAGATACACTAAACTTAGTAAATTTATAAGAAATGGAAACTACTTCAAAAATAAACCTCAAAGCAAACTGAAAATAAAGAGGATTTTCTTCTGAACCAATTCTAAAAGTCAAGGGGGCCCAGAGGCACTGTCCGTGAAAGGTCTCAAGACTTCTTAAGAACCAGAAGATTGGAATGACAGATGTCCTCATGTGTGACAGGGTTGTTAAGTAGCTGAGGGCATACTGGACAGGCTTCTGGTTAGAAACTTCGGTATTAACTTTTTCTGAACTCTAAGTGTGTTCCAAGGTCCTTCAGACTGTTTGTATTGGTGCACGGCCAGCCTGTGCAGAGGAAGAACACAATTTTAAGTCACTATTACAGGCTGAGTTGTGTTCTGTCCCCCAGTCCCCTCCCCAGAAAAGGACAGGAAAAATATATTGGAGTAGTAGCTACCTTTATTACAGAATGCATCTTTATTTGGACATGGGTCTTTTAAAAGGATTTAATAATATATATGTATATATATACATATATATACATACATATACATACATATATATATACATACACACACCACACACACACACACACACACACATATATATATATATGGTCACATGTAACCCAGGTTGGCCTTGAGCACCCTAGGCAGCTGCAGATGACTTTGAACTTCTGATCCTCCTGCCTCCACCTCCTAAATGATGGGATTACAGGTGTGTAAGATCATCACTCTTGGTTTTATACAGTGCTGAAGTTCAAACCCAGGGCTTTATGTATGCTAGGTTAGCCCTCTAATCAACTGAGCTAAATCACCAGACTCTTTCCATGTCTTTAACAAGGCATATGTGATGTGTGTGTACGTGTGTGTACTTGTGTGTGTCTGTGTGTGTTTCTCAGAATTGAACCCAGAGCCTTATGTATGCTAGGCAAGAACTCTACCACTAAGCTACATACTTAATCTTTAAGTAAGATAGGCTTTTTTTTCTTATCATTTTATTTGTGTGTGTGTGTGTGTGTGTGTGTGTGTGTGTGTGTGTGTGTGCACGGGCACATGCTTGTAAGAGTGTCTCAGTGCATGCATGCCCATGAGTAGCAGTCAGAAGACAACTGTGAGAATCTGCTCTTTCCCTCTGCCATGTGGGTCCTTAGGTTGTCAAATTTGTTGTAACCCCTGACCCATCTTGCCAGCCCCAGACAGACTCTTTATAGAAGGTAATCAAGTTCAAATGTATGACTGGTGTCCTTTAAAAGGGAAACTTTGGAGCCTATAATAGAGCCTCATACCTAAAATCCAGCACTTTGGCAGCTGAGGCAGGAAGATTGCCAGTTTGGGGCCAGCCAGGGCTACATGATGAGAAACACTCTCAAAAACTAACTAATTAGCAGCTAGAGAGATGGCTCAGTGGTTGACCTGGGTTCGATTCCCAGCACTCACATGGTGGCTCACAACCATCTATAACTCCAGTCCAGGGGCCCCGATACCTTCTTCCAGTGTCTGCAAGTACAGACATACAATGTAGGCAAAACATCCATGCGCATAAAGTTTAAAAAATTAAAAACAACACATATAAATAAAAAACCTGAGTTTTTATAAAAATTTAATTAAGTGAAATAAAAAGTAAATTTGGACACAAAGACAGCTCTAGGGAGACACCATTGTAAGGGACACCGGGAGAGTTTTGTCTACAATCCAAGAAACATGGAGAGGAGTAAGGACACAAAACATGTTTTCTCTGGATTCTTCGAAAGGAGACAATTGCGTTGTCGCCTTTATTTTGAACTTGTAGCTTTACTTCCTGTTGTGCAAGTCACCTGTCTGGTAATGCTCTGCTAAGGCAGCCTCAGGAAGTGAAGATCACTGCTCCAATAGCACCTTGTCAAGCAAGCCTCGTACAGCTGTGAAGGCAGCTGGACTGTGGAATGGGCATGACTGCGGAGCCGTCTTTGGGCAACTGACTTCATTTCTCCAGTCTGTTTTCTCTTGTATAAAATAAGAAGCTTAGCAGTATCTACCAAAGAGGCCTTTTGAATGTGAAAGGACCCAATAAAATCCTTCCTTTCCAGCTACTTTTCAATTCAAGAGTATCATCCGAGGCCGCTTGGCCACACTCCAGCAGACACTCACCGTGCAGCAAGCCATCAGTACCAACTATTAATGTTACTGTCACTTCTGCTCAGCTCTCAGTGACAAAGGCAGTTCCATCTCCTGAAACAAAGCTACTAATTACCTTATGTACCTAGGAAGTCAGAAGCCAGAAATCTGTGGAGAAAGTACCCAGCTTGTTTGTTAAGACAAGCCATTGTGCACAAGCCTTCTGAGGATGTTAACCATTAGTTAGCCGTACGGGTCAGGTTTACAGAGTCATCCAGTGGGGTACCAGCCTCTTGAGTAAGATATTACTATAATTATTAAGAGATTTAGCCAGGCGGTAGTGGTGCACGCCTTTAATCCCAGCACTTGAGAGGCAGAGCCAGGTGGATCTCTGTGAGTTCGAGGCCAGCCTGGGCTACAGAGTGAGTTCCAGGAAAGGCGCAAAGCTACACAGAGAAACCCTGTCTCGAAACAAACAAACAAACAAACAAACAAAAAGATTTATCTATCGTTATTTTATGTATATGAGTGTTAGCCTGTGTGTATGTATTGGCACTATATGCATGGTTGGTACCCACAGAGGATGTCAGATGCCCAGATCTGGACTTACAGACGGTGGATGGTTTTGAGCCACTGTGCATTCTGGGAACTGAACCTAGGTCCTTTGCAAAAGCAAGTAAGTGCTCTTAACTGTTGAGCCATCTCTCTAGCACCTGGATATTATTGTTTTAAGTGGATATTTTAGGCCATTTAGCCATCCTTGGTTTATATGGCACAGAAACTTTCAAATAACACCCAAGCATTACAAAATTAAGTGTAGGTGGTAATGGGGGATTTATGAAGGCAACTCCATGTAGTTAAAAGGGAGGTTTATTTTGGGGTAACTTACAACAAGTGAAGGGATAGGTTACAGGATCCGGGAGAGGTGAAGTGCAGTCCAGCGGTGTTCTCTGGAGAACTCTGCTCCATCTACCATCCAGCATCCAGGATCACCAGGAACCAAGAGAGCCTACACATCCAGATCTCGGTTCTTAAGGTCTCCTGTCTCAGCCATGCCTCAGGGGCAGGTCATAGGTAGGAGGGACAGTTACCGGAAGTCTCTCTGGGGGGGTAGTACTTCCAGGTCAAAGCTGGAACAGCTACCCACTTCAAGGTGGGCTTTAGATGATTGGAGCAATCCATTCCTCTTGGATAGATGGAGAAGTCAAAAGCCATTTATGAGACATTACCTCTCCCCTAGGACGGATTAAATTAAAACATTGGGAAAAAAGACACGTGGAATGTGGAGAAAGTCAAAGCCTTGAGTTTGCCGGTGAAAATTTAAGCCGTACAGTGCCAAGGAACACGGTTGAGTGATTCCTCAAAAGGCTTCAGTAAAGAATTTCCGTGTGACCTGGGAACTCCTGGGTACGCTCCTGGAAGAACTGAAACATGGACTAAAGCAAGAGGCTGCTGCAGGTCGGAACTTTTACGGCAGCTTCACTCACGGTCGGTAAAGGCAGAGGCGACGCAGGCGGCCATCAGCAGATGACAGGGCCGAGAAAGGAGAAGTAGCTGCCCGCCGCGGCGTCACATGTGGCCGTAGAAAGGGAGGAGCTTCTGATGCAGGCTCCACCCAGGTGCCACGCCAAGTGACGTAAAGCAGGTGTAAGAGTGACGTGGCTGACTTCATTTATACGTTAGCATCCAGGGCTGGTGTCCTAGTCGGGATTATCATGGCTGCGACGGAACACCATCAACCAGAAGCAAGCCGGAGAGGAAAGGGTTTGTTTTGCTTTTACTTCCAGACTGTAGACCATCATTGAAGGAAGTCAGGGTAGGAACTCAAGCGGGGCAGGAACCTGGAGGCAGAAGCCGATGCAGAGACCATGGAGGGGTGCTGCTTACTGGCTTGCTCCCCACCGCCTCCCCCCCACCCCCAGTTTGTTCAGCCTGCTTTCTTATAGAACCCAGGACCACAGGGGTGGCCCCAAGCACAATGGACTGCCTACTCCACACCCCCTCATCAATCACTAATTAAGAAAATGCCCCACAGGTTTGCCTACAGACCAAGCTATGGAGGCATTTTTCTCAATTGAGACTCCCTCCTCTCAGGTGGCTGTAGCTTGGGTAAAGTTGGCCTAAAACTATTCAGCAGAGCTGGAGAGATGGCTCAGCTCTTAAGAGCCCTTGCTGCTCTTGCAGAGGACCCAGGTTCGATGCCCAGAACCAACATCGCGAGAGGAGAGAACTGACTCCGCAATTGGTCTTCTGACTTCTACAGGCGTGTTATGTTACTCCCCTCCCCTCCCCTCAGAATAAATAAGTAAATGAAAACGTAAAAATAAAACAGGACAGATGCTTGCAACTTGTGAGATGGCTCCGTGGTTCTGAGAGCTTACTGCTCTTGCAGGGAACTTGAGTTCAGTTCCTGGCACCTACGGTAGGTGTGGGGTGGGTAACAACTTTCTGTAACTCCAGCTTCAAGGGATCCCATGCCTCTGAACTCCATGGGCACTTACACTTATGTGCATGTACCTACACACCTACATACATGATTAAAAATGACACGAATAAAATATGGTTTTAAGAGTTCAAAAAATACAAATGTTTGTATGGCTGCATCAAGCTTGTTTGGAGTTTTCCGGGGATTCAAATTTGGGTCATGAGGTTTGCATGGTGAATACTTTTACCCCCTGAGCCATCTCCGCAGCCTCAAACACGTTTTGAAAACAGTAGCGAAGTTGCACAATATTGCCTGTCGTTAACGACAATCAAATATCTACTTTTTTTTTAATTTTTATTTTGCAATACAATTCAGTTCTACATATCAGCCACAGATTCCCTTGTTCTCCCCCTTCCCGCCCCCCTCACCTTCCCCCCAGCCCGCCCCCCCATTCCAATCTCCTCCAGGGCAAAGCCTTCCCCACAGACTGAGATCAACCTGGTGGACTCAGTCCAGGTAGGTCCAGTCCCCTCCTCCCAGGCCGAGCCAAGGGACCCTGCATAGGCCCCAGGTTTCAAACAGCCGACTCATGCAATGAGCACAGGACCCGGTGCCACTGCCTGGATGCCTCCCAAACAGATCAGGCCAATCAACTGTCTCACCCACTCAGAGGGCCTGATCCAGTTGGTGACCCCTCAGCCATTGGTTCATATTTCATGTGTTTCAGGTTCGTTTGGTTATTTGCCTCTGTGCTTTATCCAACCTTGGTCTCAACAATTCTCGCTCATATAAACCCTCCTCATTCTCGCTAATTGGACTCCCAGAGATCCACCTGGGGCCTAGTCATGGATCTCTGCATCCAGATCCCTCAGTAGTTGGATGAGGTTTCTAGCACGACAATTAGGGTATTTGGCCATCCCATCACCAGAGTAGGTCAGTTCGGACTGTCTCTCGACCATTGCCAGCAGTCTGTTGTGGGGGTATCTTTGTGGATTTCTGTGGGCCTCTCTAGCACTTTGTTTCTTCCTATTCTCATGTGGTCTTCATTTACCATGGTCTCCTATTCCTTGTTCTCCCTCTCTGTTGTTGATCCAGCTGGGATCTCCCACTCACCCAAGCTCTCTTTCCCTCGACCCTCGCCCTTCACTACCCCCACTCATGTCCAGGCTGTTCATGTAGATCTCATTCCATTTCTCTGTCATTGGGTGATCCCTGTGTCTTTCTTGGGGTCCTGTTTTCCAGGTAGCCTCCCTGATGTGAGTAGCAGTCCAGTCATCCTTGTTCCACATCTAGTATCCTGCTATGAGTGAGTACATACCATGTTTGTCTTTCTGAGTCTGGGATACCTCACTCAGGATGATTTTTTTCTAGATCCATCCATTTGTCTGCAAACCTCATGATGTCATTGTTTTTCTCTGCTGAGTAGTATTCCATTGTGTATATGTACCACATTTTTTTTTTATCCATTCTTCAGTTGAAGGGCATCTAGGTTGTTTCCATGTTCTGGCTATTACAAACAATGCTGATATGAACATAGCTGAACAAGTGCTCTTGTGGTGTGGTTGAGCATTCCTTGGGTATATGCCCAAGAGTGGTATAGCTGGATCTTGGGGGAGATGGATTCCCAATTTTCTAAGAAAGCGCCATATTGATTTCCAAAGTGGTTGTACAAGCTTGCATTCCCACCAGCAGTGGAGGAGAGTTCCCCTAGCTCCACATCCTCTCCAGCATAAGGTGTCTTCAGTGTTTTTGATCTTAGCCATTCTGACAGGCGTAAGGTGGTATCTCAGAGTTGTTTTGATTTGCATTTCCCTGATGATTAGGGATGTTGAGCAATTCCTTAAATGTCTTTCAGCCATTTGAGTTTCCTCTGTTGAGAATTCTCTGTTTAGTTCTATAGCCCATTTCTTAATTGGACTGTTGGGCATTTTGATGTCTAATTTCTTGAGTTCCTTATATATTCTGGATATCAGTCCTCTGTCAGATGTGGGGTTGGTGAAGATCTTTTCCCATTCTGTAGGCTGTCGCTTTGCTTTGTTGACCGTATCCTTTGCCCTACAAAAGCTTCTCAGTTTCAAGAGGTCCCAAATATCTATTTTTTTTTTTTTTTTTTTTTTTTTTTTTGGTTTTTCGAGACAGGGTTTCTCTGTGTAGCTTTGCGCCTTTCCTGGAACTCACTTGGTAGCCCAGGCTGGCTCTGCCTCCCGAGTGCTGGGATTAAAGGCGTGCGCCACCACCGCCCGGCGCAAATATCTACTTTTAAAAGACCAATTTTGGAGCTGGGATGGTAGAGTGCTTGCCTAGCGTGGATGAAGCCTTGAGCGCCATCCCCATTATAGCACAGACTGGGTGTTGTAGTGTGCATCTGCCATCTTTGTGTTCAGGAGGCAGAGGCAGGGGGACTGCTCTAAGTTTGTCTAGTCTACATAGTAAGTTCCAAGCTGGCCAGGGTTATATAGAGAAACCTTTTTGTTGTTGTTGTGTTTTGCTTTGTTTAAAAAACAACAAAAAGGAAATTGAGTTTTCCAGGAAGTCCACCTGAATATTTATGAAGAACAGATTCTTGTGACCAATGTATAGAATGTGTATATAATGACATCCAATATCTGGAAGAAAGCCAAATATGCAGAAACGAGCCCAAAGCCCTTGGTAACAATGTGTAGGGGAACAGAGAAAAGTACATTACATCAATGAACTACAGCTGGCTATTCTATTGGAGCCAGAGCAGAGAGGGGAATCAGACCATGTTTCAAAAGAAAAAAAATCTTTTTTATTTTTATTTTTTGGTTTTTTCAAGACAGGGTTTCTCTGTATAACAGCCTGGCTGTCCCTAGAACTCACTCTGTAGACCAGGCTGGCCTTGAACTCAGTGAGATCTGCCTGCCTCTGCCTCCCAAGTGCTGGGATTAAAGGCATGTACCACTACCCCCAGCAAGAAGACATTCTTAGCTTCCTGGTAAGATGGAATTTCTCACTGCATGCTTGTAGGTCTGGCCCTGTGCTGGCTGGTTTTTTGACACAATCTAGAGCCATCTGAAAGGAGGAGACCTCAATTGAGAAAAATGCCTCCATATCATCAAGCTATAGGGCATTTTATTAGTCATTAATGGAGGACTCAGCCCATTGTGCAGGGAGCCACCCTGGGGATGATGGTCATGGGTTCTATAAGAAAGCAGACTGAAAGTCATAGGGAGCAACTTGTCCACGGCCTCTGCATCAGCTCCTGTTTCAGGTTCCTGCCTTGAGTACCTGTCCTGACTTCCTTTGATGATAAGCAGTGATATGGACATGTACGCCAAATAAACCCTTTCCTCCTCAACTTGTTTTTGGTCATGGTGTTTCATCACAATAGAAACCTTAACTAAGACATTTCCCTCTCCTCCTTCTCTCCCTCCCTCCCTCTTTCTCTCCCTCCCTCCCTCCCATTCCTTCCTTTCATTTGTTGTTTTGACACAGGGTTTTACTATGTAGACTAGGGTGGCCTTGAACTACAGATAGTCCTTCTGCCTGAACTTCCAGAATGCTGAGGTGGACAGTGTGAGCTTCTATGCTTGGTTTTGTGGGTTTTTTTTTTTTTTCACTCTTAATCCACTGGACTCAGATGTTGCTGATCCACATTTTCGTGTTCCATACCAGTGGTTCCCAACCTTCCTCGTGCTGCGACCCTCATGCTCCCAACCACAAAACTATTTGCATTTCTACTTTATAACTGCAATTTTGCTACTGCTATGAATCGTGACGTAAATATCTGCTAAGCAGGATATCTGATTTTCGACCCCCTAAAGGGGTTGAGACCCATAAGTTGAGAACCATTGTTCTATATACTCCCACCCACTGCAGAAAAGCACAGTGCTGATGCTAATGCCTGGTGCCTAATCCAGCAGCCACCCTGTGGCCTGATGTCAGCTGTGGTTCTAGCCCTGAACTCTGACCATGCTGTCCATTCCGTATCTTCAGATGGAGGCCCCCAACTGTGTTCAGCATCTTCTTCCGTATCTCCAGATGGAGGCCCCCAACTGTGTTCAGCATCTTCTTCACACACGTGGGCTTCCATCTGAATGACAACGACAACCGGCCAGTCACTCAAACCAGTAACCTGGTAACCATCTCTACCCTCCCTGCTTCTCTTCCGTCTGCATCCGTCCCCCTTCCTCTTCTAGCCCTGCCAGTCTCACATCCTCTCCACTGCTCATTCAATTTCTCTCTCCCACTTTCAGTGTGCAGCGCCTAATTCCTCCTTCCAGAACCTGTGCAGACTGCTTGTTTCCCAGTCAAGTCTCCTGCAAGCTACTCCCCGATGTGATTGTGCTTCAACAAACCGACAAAACCACACCTGGCTGTGTTTTTCTGTTTGTCTCCTACTTAAGAGCATTTAGTGGCTAATGCTTGCTCACAAGCTACAGTTCAAGCATTCCAGCCAGACTGGCTCGCAAGTCCATTCATGTTCTTTCCCACATGTTCTTAAGCCATTTTCCTCCATCGCCTAAGAAATAGTTACATTGATTGACTTGACATTTCAGACATGCGCCCTGGCTTCTGTGCCTTGGCCCTTACTGTGGGCTCAAACTAGTCGGTTCACTTCCTTGTCTTCTTCTACTCCTGCATACCCTTAGGGACTTGGCTCAAATATCATCTCTTAGAAGTACACCCTCAGCACTCAGATCTGATTCCCACTCTTCTCCTTCATAGCCCTCTTTTCTCAGCCTATGCTAAACTCTACATCTTCTCATTCTAATTTTCTTGTACAGTAAGTACCCTTTCTAGGTTAAATATTATAAAGGTGTGCTGGTTTGTTTGTGGTCAGCTTGACACAAGCTAGAGCCATCTGGAAAGAGGGAATCGCAATTGAGAAAATGCTGCCATCAGGTTGGCCGGTAGGCAGTTCTGTGGGGGCATTTTCTTGATTAATGATTGATGTGGGAGGGCCCAGCCCACTTTTGATGGTGCCCCCTCTGAGTAGATGACATTGGTTTGTATAAGAAATCTGAGCAAGACACGGGGAGCAAGTCAGTAAGGAGTATTTCTCCACAGCCTCTCTCTGCTTTACTTCCTGTTCTAGGGTCCTACTTGAGTTCTTGGCCTGACTTCACAGTGCTAATCTGTGATCAGGGCTGATCAGCATGCCAAATAAAGCAAACTCCCTTCCCCCGCCCCGAGATGCTTTAAGTCACAGTGTTTATCACAGTGATAGAAAGCTAACTAGAACAAAAGGGAATTGTATCCAACATACGTCTGAGATATAGAAGGATTTGGGCATGGTGGTGAATACCCATAATCCTGTTGCTTGGGAAGTATGGATAGGACGTTCATGAGTTCAAGGTTATCCTTGATTACACATCAAATTCAAGGCTAGTCTGAGCTACAGGAGACCCCCTCTGTCTTAGTTAGGGGTTCTATTGCTTCGATGAAACATCATGACCAAAAAGAAAGTTGGGAAGGAAAGGGTTTATTTGGCTTACACTTCAGCAAGTCAGGACAGGAACTCAAACTGGGCAGGATCCTGGAGGCAGGAGCTGATGCAGAGGCTATGGAGGGGAGCAGCTTACTGGTTTGCTTCCCATGATGTGCTCAGCCCACCTTCTTATAGAACCCAGGACCAGCAGCCCAGGGATGGCACCGCCCATCATGGGCTGGGCCCTCCCACATTGATCACTAAATGAGAAAATGCCTTGCAGGTGGATCTCATGGAGGCATTTCCTCAATGGAGGCTCCTTCCTCTGATGACTCTGTTATAGCTTGTGTCAAGTTGACACACAAAACCACCCAGTACAACTGACCTCGTGTCAGCATGACACACAAACACATCACTCCTAAGCCCCAACCCTACCTTTCTTACTCACCTCCATGATCTTAAATAACTGTAAAAGTCCCACAGTCTTTACAAATTCAAACACACTACAATTTCAGTTCTTTTAAAATAGTCAATCTCTTTAAAAAATCCAAAGTCTTTTAAAATTCAAGTCACTCAACTGTGGGCTCCAGTAAAATACGTTCTTATTCCAAGAGGGAAGAATCAGGGCACAGTCACAATCAATGCAAAGCAGAAGAAAATTCCAGTCGTCTGATATCTGGGATCCATTCACGGGCTTCTAGATTCCTCCAAAGGACTCGAGTCACTTCTCCAGCTCTGCCCTCTGCAGCACACACAGCTTGTCTTCTTGGCTCCGATTGGCTCCACTCCATCACTGCTGCTGCTCTTGGTGGTCTGCCCATGGCACTGGCATCTCCAAACTTTGGGGTCTTCTGCTGCAATTGGGCTGTACTTTCACCAATAGCCTCTCATAGGCTCTCCACATTTTACCAAATCTCAACTTCTTTGCATGGCCCCTACAGTTCTGGGCCTTTAGCTGCCACTGAGGCTGTACCTTCACCAATGGCCTCTCCTGGCCTCTGGCAGTGCCAAGCCTCAGCTGCTCTCCATGACCCCTTCATGCTTTCAAAACCAGTACCACTTAGGTGACTCTTAAACATTACTCTAGCTGCCAGCATGAGGAACAACCTTGGCCATCTCTGGAACACAGCTTCTCTTTGCTCTCAGGAAACACTTCACAGAAGATTTCACTTCAGTAATGCTGGTTTCTTCTTAATCACTAGTAATTTCTTAGCTCCAGCTGACCAGCATCAATTGTCCCCTTAACATAAAGGTTTCACTTCAGAATTCTGTTGTCTTGTTAATCACAGCTGATTCTTCAGCCCCAGCTAACCACAACCACAAGATCTTAAATCAAAATAACAAATGGCCCTGATTGTTGATTTTCTTCTGTCCCACACCAGGCAGCTCTTCTGATATGAGACAGAATCTCTTAATTTTTTTCTTTTAGCAGCATGCTTGGGTTTAGAGAAGGAGAGAGCCATATTCCCACTCCAAAGCCAGCTTGATTTATAACTGGATTGAGACCATAACTTTTCTAGAGTTAAAGAGATATAGATGTTAGGCAGTGAGATATTACCCTGTGCATATTGGTACCAATAGGTTCTTCCTTTCTGCTGTAGACATCTGGGTATCCAAGTCCTTATGAGTTCTTGAAGATGGGTACTTCTATTATCCTGTAAAGACAGAAAACAGAACCCTGCCGCGACCCTTGTTTGTTGAGTTTTCCTTACAACTTGTAGAGTTGTCACATGGGTGGATGAGCTATTACTTCTCCTCATCAAGGTTTCTCCTGTTCAAATTGAATTTTTATTAAGTTTGTTGGTATCCATAGCTTTTCTTCTCCTGCAGAAACAAAAGCAAAACCTCTTCCCCAATGTAGGATGTATCCTGGTTTCCATTCCAAGCTCAACACATCTTTGAAGTAAATCAGTTAGTTTAGCTCAGGAGTTTTTTTCTGTTGTCCCGTGTCCTTCTGCAGCTGTTGTCTCTTTCTCATCAGCATTGATGGTGGATTAGGATCCAGGCCCTCCTGAGGCTATTCTGTGTTTTTCTCTGTTTCTCTCCCCTCTATCCTTCTATCTAAATCTCTTATTTCTCTCTCCTCAAGAGTACCCTGGGGTAAAATGTGGGAGTTGGTCACCCAGCAGGGCTCCCACACTGTAATAGATCTCAGCTCCAAAGATTAATCACTACATTTGCCAAATATGGCTTCAACTTTCCTCTCTGTCCTTCTGTCCCTATGCATTCAACCAACTTGAGTTTTTTTGTTTTTGTTTTTTGTTTTTTGTTTTTGTTTTTGTTTTACCTGAAATAGGGTTCCAATCCCTAGAAATTGGACATCTACCTCTTGAAGAGACCAATTCGGATGCCATGATTTGGTGTAATTATAGTCATATCTGCACCTGTGTCTACCAGGCACTCCAGAACAATGCCATTAAGTCATACCCTAAGCTTTGGTCTTTGTTCATTTATGGAAGTCTGCCAAAATACTTGTTTTATGGTGTGTTTTGGAATTTTTGATCCATCTATCAGAGCTGTTCTATCATCCAGTGCAGTATCATTTTTTACGTGAGACACTCAGTTATTAATTGTCCTGGAGAGGAATTTCCTCCACAGTTGCAAGAAATGTTTGGACCATGTTTGGGTTGGGAGTCTGAGAGAGGGCCCCCCAAGGCATTTCCTGCTGGTAAAGGGTTGCCTTGTATATGTGTTGTTGATCTACATTCATTGGTCCAATATCGGCCTTTGCCACATCTTCTGCATAATCTAGAAGGTTAGGGTCTCCCTTTTGTGTTATTTCTAGAAGAAGTATTGCTCCTAAGAGCACCCTGTGTACAATTTCTTCTCATATGACCTGGTGTACCACAATTAAAACATTTGGTACCTCGAGGCCTCTTTCCACCTCTGGGAATTGCTTCCTATCCAAACAATTACCATAGTTAAGAGACTCAACACCATTTGTATATTGAACTCATTCCTCCAAAGATGCTGACCTGACCTTTAAAGGTGTAAGTATTCTTTTGTATTCTGTATTAGCATTATCAAAAGCCAAATATTGAGTTAATACTTGTCTTAATTGTGGGTCTGATAGCCATGGTCAGCCTTTGTAAGAAAACAGTAAATGATTCTTGTGGCACTTGGAAATGTTTTGTATATAGCTCAGTTGGTTTCCCTGGTTCTGGAAGTTTTTTCTAAGCATTTAATTCTGCTGTATGGCATAGGGATATTGTATATTCATCAAAAGCAGATTGCACATTTCTGTCAGCGAAACACCCAGCTAGCTCAGTCGGTAGAGCATGAGACTCTTAATCTTAGGGTCATGGGTTTGAGCCCCACGTTGGGCACCAGATAATGGGATTAATCCATGAAGTCTATTTAATGATCAAAGGAATTTAATTTTTTTTAAAAAAAGATTCATTTATTATGTATACAGTATTCTGCTTGCTTGCCAGAGAGGGCACCAGATTTCATTACAGATGGTTGTGAGCCACCATGTGGTTGCTGGGAATTGAACTCAGGACTTCTGGAAGAGCAGCCAGTGCTCTTAACCTCTGAGCCATCCCTCCAGCCCCAATCAAAGGAATTTATTTGGGGGCAAACTCACAACCACAGGAGGGTTTATCATAGGGTTTGGGAAAGCTGAACTATGTTCCACACTGAACAGCTTGGTTCAAGATCTCAGCATTCAAAAACACGAGGTAGCCAAGAGAGAGTGTGTACATGCATCCCTGGTCTTAAGGGTCCCCAGTGGCCCCTCCTAAGAGGCAGGTACCTCAAGGTCATAGGCAGGTGTAACAGCTACAGCTGCCTCACTAGGGGTGGTGCTTCAGGGCGTGGCTCAAACAGCTCTCCACTACAGACAACACAATAACGTAAGCCCACACACATTTTTAAACACATTGTAACCTGTTTAGAGGTTTTTTCCATCTGATCCTGTTATACTGCATATCTGTAACCTTTTCTGTCTGCACAGCAAAATCTTAAACCACTGTGCGTCTAACCTCATGGTATGCTGGTGGCTCAAGCCCACAAGCAGTGGCTGGGAGGTGTGTTTCTGTACTGCAGCTGGTATAAGAGACTGCAGAACTAGGAACCCACATCTGGCTCCATTTTTTTTGTGTTTGAAACCTTTTTTAAAGCTTTCTCAGGTCTTGTGTAGAAATGCATCCTTCACGTGGGTGCCATTTGTAGGCAGACGTTTCTTTGGGCCACCAGCTCACAAATAATGACACGGAGACTTATTATTAATTATGAAATCTTGGCAGATAGCTTAGGCTTGTTCCTAACTAGTTCTTATAACTTAAATTAGCCCATATCTTTTAATCTATTTTTTTTAATGTGGCTCAGTTATCTTTACTGTGTACCAACCATGCTGTTTCTTCTTCATCTGGCTGGCAACTGTGCCTTCTTCTTCCCAGCGTTCTCTCTGCCCTGAAAATCCTGCCTAGCTATTGGCCATTTAGCTTTTTATTAAACCAATCCCAGTGATACATCTTCACACAGTGTAAAGGAATATTCTACAATACACACACACACACACACACACACACACACACACACACACAACTTCCTTTCAACTTTTCCTTCCCGAGGTCCATCCTGTATTAAGCCATTAAATTTTACTACATGCACACATAAGAATATAGAAGCTGTTTAAACAGTGGCTCTTTGAGGAACATTGAGTGAGATTGTGTAGGTTCTGCCCACATCCACACTGAAAGATGTCCCAGCCACCAAGCATGGCAGCACATGACTGTTTGCTGTGCATGTCTTTCTGTATGCTGTGAAAATGTGTTGCTCTGATTGATTGATAAATAAAACACTGATTGGCCAGTAGCCAGGCAGGAAGTATAGTATAGGTGGGATAAGCAGAGAGGAGAATTCTGGGAAGTGGAAGGTCGAGAGTGTGGAGACGCTGCCAGCTGCCGCCATGAGAAGCAAGGTGTAAAGTACTGGTAAGCCACGAGCCACGTAGCAACTTATAGATTAATAGAAATGGGTTAATTTAAGATGTAAGATCTAGCTAGCAAGAAGCCTGCCACGGCCATACAGTTTATAAGTAGTATAAAACTCTGTGTGTTTACTTAGGTCTGAGCGGGACTGGAGAAAATTTCAACAGCTGTTAGCTCTGGCTGGGCTCAAACTTGATGCCTTGAAGGCCAGTCTGACCTGACTTTTAAATATTTTCTGGGTATTTAAAAACCCTCTCTAAATTTTCCGCCCTGGGGAAGAGAGGTTTAGCAAACACATTTCTTTCATTTTCCTTGTTCATTTAGAAATTTCATAAGCAATATGAACATGTGCTTAATGTAACAACAGATGTTAAAAACACGGAAGTGCACGGAACGAAAGGTGAAAACCTGACTTCCTTTCACAGCCTCACTTTACCTTTCCTGCTTCTCCTCATCATGTGGTGGATTGGTCCAGTTCTTTCGCCATGCCTTTTTACAGACACTGCAGCAGTCTAATGACTTTTTCCATGTTGGGATTACATGACTAAGAGGTGAAGAGTCAAGTCTGGTGGTGCACACCTGTAATCACAGCTGTCAGAAGACTGACTGAGCCACATAGTAAGACCTTGTCTCGAAACAAACAAACGAAGGTGACGTTATAAAGTGCAGAGGATCTGCCTTTAGGTCACGAGGTACAGGATGGACAAGTTTCGAAGGGTGGAGAAGGGCCAGGAAAGCTTTGTCCACAAGGTTGTGCTGGGTGGAATGTTGAGTCTGCTTGGGTATGGTGCCCTGAAGCATTGTCAAATGCAAACCTCCCTGAGCTTCCAATTTTGTTAGCTCTATTTTTCAAACCCCAAGTCTAGTAGGACATTGTATAAGCGGCAATAATGAGATGCTTATATTTTATTCCTAATTTCTATTTAAATTTAACATTTTTATCACAGTGAGGTTTTTTTTTCTCAAATAAATTTAAACCGTATATATTTTCTCTTTCTCGTTCATAATTTGATTCTCTCCTTCCTCTGTTCTGTGGGTTCTGGGTATCAAATCCCCGTCATCAGGTTTACATCATTGAGTACCGTGTCTTTACCTGCTGAGTCATGTTGCTGGGCCCTCTTAGTCATGATGTGAGATGCACAGTCTTTGAAGAATGGTTCTTGTTTTGAGTTCTTTTTACCAGGCAGAAGTTTCTTCTTTCTTCCTCTCCTCTGCTTTTCTTCTGTTTATCTTTTCTCATTGGTTTTTGTCCCCCCCCACCCACCCTCCCGCACCCCCAGTCAAGTTTTGGGGAAGGGGAAGAGGAAGACAGGAAGTGCATTTTTTTCTCTCCATTTTTGGATTGTCATTTAATTCCAGATCAATCCAATTGCTTATTTGTATGATACTTGACACTGAGACTTAAGCAAAGACGAATCCGTGCTGTAGAATTGGAGGACGTGGGCTTTGCGGTGGCGAGGGAGGCACTAGGATTGCAGACAGTACCAACCTGTCCTCTGGACACAAAGAACTCAGAAAACAGGGACCTGCTTCAGGGAGTCAGAGAGGCCTGGAGGCATGTCTAGGTTCGAGTCCCCACTACCTTCAGGATCTCAAGATGCCACTTGGTAAGCTGGGGATGTCACTTAGTTGCTAGACTGCTTGCCCGCCGTGCACAGGGCCCTCGGTTGGGTCCCCAGCACCATAGAAAACTGGGTGAAGTGGAGCACGCCTCTGATTTCAACTCTTTGGGGGCAGAGGCGGGAGGATCCGAAGGTTAAGGTTACTCTCCCATATGTGCAAATTCAGGGCCAGTCTGAATCTGCAGGAGACCCCTTCTGGGGAAAGAAAAATAGTAACCCAGCAAAGGTTCAGGGAAATGCTTCATGACGATTAAAAAACATATATAGTGGCATTCATATGACATTGATTTAATAAATGAATGCCATTTTTCCCATTTTCCCCCTTTGATTTTTGAGAATCATTGATGGAAATTTTATAACTCCCCCCAGTCAACCAGGACCCAGAAAGCTGGACTTTGAGAGAAGACCTGTCTGCTTCCCACTTCCTTCTTCTCTGCCGTATTTGCTTAGAAACCTGATCTCTGATCTCGTGTGGCCTAGAGAAGGAAGCGAGAAACCCTTGAAATATGATTCCTGCTTGCAGAGATGGGATGATAGAATACAGCCCATTCAGGAACCAGCAGAGGGCCTGGCTAAATGTTTGTTTAGTAAGCCGAGCTTCTGTTTTACCATAGCAACAAGCTATCTTCTTAAGCGGCAGTGAATTTCAATTTGAAATCCTTTTTCCATCTTTCTGTTTTGTGTGTGAGGAAGCCTGAGTTGTGAAGGAGCCAAAAGTAGCTTAAGCAAATGTGCGTACTTTACTATATTGACTTATTTTATGTGAAAATAGGGGTAAGTGTTGACCCCAATACTTTATTTAGGATCCCCACTCTCACCTCTTTCCTAGGCTCTCACCTGTGTGTGTTGGCCCGATGGTTGACTTCTGAGCAATTCTGCTATGGACTTCAGGCGCTTACGCTTTCAAGCCTGTGTCCTTGTCAAGATACAGAAGACCACACCAGGGATGGACTCTGGTTGGTCCTCCCTGGATGGAGGAGACACCCTTTGAAATGATACTCCGGGCAAATGTTGGGAAGGAATGATTTGATTGTCATTTGGAGTCTGTTTTTATGTCTATCATCAGTGTGGTCAAAAAGATTGATGACTTAAAAATTCTTTCAGAAAGTCAGAATGAGGAGCGGCTCTTCTACAAAAGGGAACACACATACAATAAGCAAACAAACAAGTAAATAAACAAATGAACAGGAAAACAACAACAACAAACCAAACCAAAACAACAACAAAACATTAGTCATTTGAATCTGAAATGTCCTCCCAAACTTGCATTTTGGTGTTTTTTTCCCCTTGGCAAATAGTGATGCTTGGGGAAGCTGTGGCAACTTTAGGAGCCTGCCTGGCTGGAGTAAGTCACCAGGGGTAGATCTGCTTAACAGGTTTTAAAATTGTTTTCAAAATGTTAGAATATTCTGGATTTATTAGGTTGTGCAAAATAAATTGCTTGAAATTAATTTGATTTTTTTTTTCTTTTTGTGTTTTAATGGATCAGAAAATCTGAGACTCCGTATTTGGCCTCTCTTGAATCTCTAGTGAAGGGTGTTGATCTAGATAAGTGGTTATCTATGGACTGATCAATCTATCACATGAACATTTTGCAGATCTCATTTGAGTAGGTCTGGAGGGCCCAACATTCTGCATTTCTTACTCTCAGGCTGGGTTGATGTGGCTGTGCACAGAACACATTGTGAGTACTAGGGGCTGGAGGACTTCGGAGGTAACCAATCGATATGGGCTATGATCCAAAGCTCATAAAAAATGTGAATGAGAGCTGGGCCGTTGGTGGCACATGCCTTTAATCCCAGCACTCGGGAGGCAGAGCCAGGAGGATCTCTGTGAGTTCGAGGCCAGGCTGGTCTACAGAGCAACTTTCAGGACAGGCTCCAAAGCTACACAGAGAAACCCTGTCTCAAAAGACAAAACAAAAATAAAAATGAGAATGAACTTATTATGCAAAAAATGATAAACATCACAGGAGAAATAACTGAAGCCAGGCCATGCAAGGACTGTTTTCCCATGAAACGTTGAATAAACACTTCAATCCAAAATATGTTTAAATGTGAGTTATCCATATTAACATCCGTGTGTGGTACTTCTCCAAGTACATGCATGTGTTTTCAGTATCCATAGTTGAATTCAGTAGCTCTGTACTGAGATGACTGGGTGTTGACATTGTACCTATAGCCCCTTGGCAGACCCTGGATTAGAAAATGAAGGCAACGTGACCCTGGCTCTCAAAAAGCTAATTGTAGAATCATGGAGAACTATAACTGAGCATACTACAAGGTAAATTGTATGAAGCTCATGGTAGGGGCATCTGATAATTTGTTCTCTCTCTCATCTTTTTGTGAATAGTGTACTCTGAGTTTCTTGTAGCAAATTCGATCATCTCCCCAAACACATTCCTTCAGTATTTTAGGATTCTAGACTGCAGAACTCCACCCTAGGAGCCAAACTGGAGTGTGTGAATCAGCCCTGGACGGACCGAAAGATTGGGTACAGAGACACACAACCCTACAAAAGCGAGTCAGATTTCTGGGAAGAGACTTGAATTTCCAGCGGGATGAGAGACAGGAGGGGCCTCTTGCCATCTCACCGTCATGGGAACCTGAGAGTGGAGCAAAAACCAGCAGGAAGGAAGCCGACCTGTGCAGTGATGACATCAATCATCTGGATGTCTCTTTTGTTTGTTCGTTCCTTTGTTTTTCATGCGCTGTATCAAGCGGTCCTGGAACTCATTATATAGCAGAGGAACTTCTGAGCCTCCTGCCTCCACCTTCACAGTGCTGGAATCATATGTGCCGCCACACCTGGCTTTTGATATCTTTATCAAGATGACTCTGAGGGTGGATATACTCCTGGGGCCTTTAATTTTTAGAAGCTAATAAATTCCATTTGCCGTAGCAAGTGTAATTTGCATTTCTCTTCCCTTTAGCCTAAAGAGGCCTAACCCATAAATCAACAACAGGAACAACAGCATGGAGAATTGTTATTTTGCATGAATGTAGTAGAATATTATTTTAAGATGTGTTACTTTTGTTTACGCTGCCTTTGTTTAACTCTGTTAAGCTGTGTTACTGTGCCTGTCTAAAACACCTGATGGTTTAATAAAGATTATGTCGTTAGCGGTTTTTGGTCTTTTGTCTTTTGGGGGGCCCACCAGCCAGCTCCCAAATAAATCACACACGGAGGCTTATTCTTATGTATGAATGCGCGCGGCCTTAGCTTGGCTTAGTTTCTAGCCAGCTTTCCTTATATTAAATTATCCTGTCTACTTTTTGCCTCTTGCCTTTTCCTGTTCTCTTACTTCCATAAATCTTACTCTTACTCTGTGACTTGCTGGTTGTGTCGCTGGGTGGCTGGCCCCTGAAGTCCTCCTCCTTCTCTGGCTCCTAGCCTTAGATCCCTCCTCCCTGTTTTCTCCTTCTATATTCTCTCTGCTTACCAGCCCCGCCTATCCTTTCTCCTGCTTTCCTATTGGCCAGTTCTTTATTAGACCGTCAGACAGGCACAGTAATAGCTTCACAGAATTAAACAAATGCAACATAAACAAAAGTAGCACACTTTAAAATATTCTACTACACCTGAAGGTTTCTCTTGGCACGTTCAAGTTCATTGGCTTAAAAGCTGAAATCGAGTGGAACCTTTAGATCACAGAACTATGTTGTTTTGTTTTGTTTTGTTTTGTTTTTTTTGAAACAGGGTCTCACTCTGTATCCTTGGCTGGATTGGACTCACCATGCACATGCAGACTGGGCTGGAACTTACAGAGATTCGTGGGTCTTGGCTTCCAGAATTGTGGGATTAAAAGGCACGTGTTTCTTGTTGCTTGTATGAATTTTGCAGATTGGTCAGGATTCCCCAAAATACCTGTGTCCACGGGTGACAAGAAGTGATTGTAGCTTCGGCAAGGTTCTCTAACGTGCAGGAACATTGGGGTATTTTGTTGTTGTTTTTTTCTGCTGTAAATACCGGTCAGGTTCTCATTAGGTGTCAATTATCATTACCTCCTGGAACTATCTTTTCTGACCTGTCCATCTAAACTGTCTCTATGCCCTCTTCCCAGTTACCTGATTCACATTTCAGTGACCACTGTCATTATCTTTAATGGTCTTATTTTGTGACAGGGTCTCACATAGTAATCTAGTTGAGCCTTCGGGCGATCATGTGGTCTCACAGCCTCTGACATGCTTGGATTATAGGTGTGTGTCACCACATCCAGATTATTTATGTTTACTATTTTCCTATATTTTGTGATAAAGTCTCCTGTATCCCAGGCTGGTCTCAAACTCACTGGACATTCTCAGTTTTGATCTTTTTTTTTCCCTGCATTTCCTGAATGCTGGGATTTCAGGTATGATACCATCATACCTGGTTTATGCTTTGCTGGGGATTGGACCTAGAATTTTGTGCATACAAGGATGGCAGGCAGTCTACTGAGTTACCACCTCAGCCTTTATTTACTTATCCTCTTTTATTTTCCAAGACAGGATTTCTCTGTGTAACTCTGGCTGTCCTCGTGTCCTGGAATTTGTTCTGTAGACTAGGTTGGCCTCAAACTCACAGAGATCAGCCTGCCTCTGCCTCCCAAGTGCTGGGATCAAAGTTGTGGGCCACCACTGCCCAGGCCAGTGTGATGGTTTTTGTTGATCGTCAGCTTGATAGGATCTAGAATCATCTAGAAGACAAATCTTTGGGCTGATCTGGGAGGGAGTTTCGAGATTAGGTTGAATGAGTTGAGAAAGACAGGCCCTAGATATGGGCAACCCCATTCCTTGGGCTGTCATCTAGACTGAATAAAACAGAGAGAGCAAGCAGCACCAACCAGATCTGTTTCTCTCTATTTCCTGGCTTTGTATACATCAGGACCAATTCTTGCCACTGTGCCATCCATGAGTCCATGCCATGATGGACTCCATTCCCTGGAATTGTAAGTCTGAAATTGCTTCTTGTCAGGGATTTTTGTTACAGCAGTTAGTAGAGCAACTAAGATAATTACGTAAGAGCTTTTTATTAGAAAAATACAGAAAAGTTGTTAGCTTAGTGTCACAATTTCTAAATCACAGGGAGAAAAAGATAGTGTTCTGAATGAAGAACTTGACTATTGCCACATTAAGCATTTCAGAAGTCAGCAGAGACTGTTGGTTCCTTGCCCAATGGATACTTCCTCCTCTGTGGCTAGGAGCAGACCTTGAATTTTATTTGAGTTGGCATTGTGTATTTGTACTTCCCAGTTTCCTTAGATGTGATGGCATTCTAGTCAATGAGACCTAAGGTAAAGCCTGTGGAGAAAAATCCAAGTTTCTACTAGATATCAAATCCCTTTGCTATGCTTCTATTTTTTTTTTTTTTCTGATGCAGATATATTGGCTGGCACTCCAGCACTTGTTTTATAACTTTGAGCATGAGAGTTATACACTGGGAATGAAAAAAAAATAGGAAGGAAATGCATCTTGGGTTTCTTTTCTTTTTTTTTTTTTAATAATTCATTTAACTTTATTTTATGTGCATTGGTATGAAGGCATCAGAGCCCCTGGAACTGGAGTTGCAGACAGTTGTCAGCTGCCATGTGGTTGCTGGGAATTGAACCTGGGTCCTCTGGAAGAGCAGCCAGTGCTCTTAACCACTGAGCCATCTCTCCAGCCCCATATCTTGGGTCTCTGATGATTTTGTCAAGTCATGAGTTATGAATAACTGGTCATGAGTTATGAATCTGGGATTCCTTTTATGTGGAAGCCCCCACTCCCTGATTTTTTTTTTTAAGCCACTAGTACTTCTAAACTTAGTTACATGCAGTCAGACTTAATTGGCCATACTTATGTCTTCTCTTCTTTAATCAAATATATCAAATCCACCCCAGGGAAGATTATTTTTTTGAGGTAGGGGCTCTTGTGACTAGGCTGTCCTTTAACTTACGATGTGGTTGAAGCTGACCTTGAACTTCTAATCTTCCTCCTCCCACCTCCCAAGTGCTAGAATTACAGATGTGCACTGCCACGTCCATCTCAGAAAATCTTTAATAAGAAAAATCAACTATTTTGGAGAGTTTACTGTAACAGCCTGAATGCTGGGTTCCTTACATATACGAAACAGACTGTAGAGTAAGAAGGTACAGAGAAGATAGAAAACATCCAGGTTCTTCGGAACTCACAGGATCTCTGACAACTCCAAGTTGCAGTCCATTATTGGGGATAGTCAAGGCAGGAACTTGATAGTCAAGGCAGGGCTGCTTACTGTTGTACACAGCATTACCTTCAACCAAGGAACTCACTTCACATCCAAGAAGCACAGCAAGAATCATGGAGAATGTTGTTTGCTAGCTGTCTCACATGCTGGTTCATGCTCTGCTTGAAAGGATGATAAATGGGTTGAGGATTTAGCTCAGTGGTAGAGCGCTTGCCTAGCAAGCGCAAGGCCCTGGGTTCGGTCCTCAGCACTGGGGGGGGGGGGGGGAGAAAAAAAGGGAAGGATGATAAACGGCGCTGGTGGTGGTGCTGGTTACAGCATGAAAAGGTCACAGTCAAAACAGAACCCAGTGTTAGTTTTCAGAGCTTTATTAGGAGGGAAGGGACGGGGGAAGAGGGGACCAGGCCTGGGGAGGAGAGAAAGATGGGTGGGTGGGGAAGGGAGCAGAGCAGAGCAGAGCAGGGTCTGTGTCCGGCTTGTAAGGTGCATATGTAATCGTGCATACGTAATCGCCAGTGCACACTGATGATGTAAGACGCAAGACCCTGAACTGCCCATGTGCAGGAGTGAGGGCGGGATCCTAACACTGCTGGCGCCAACCACAGGCCTAGGGTTGGTGCTGCCCACAGTGGGTCGAGTCCTGCTATATTGGTTAACAACCAAAGCAGTCCCCCATAGCTACATCCACAAGTGGGGGCAGTTTCTCAATTGAGATTCTCCTCTCAGGTGATGTTAGGTTGTGTCAAACTGACAGTTAAAGCCACCCGGGATGGCCTTGTATGTAAAGCAAGCTGACTTGAACTTACAGCAGATCCTCCTGCCTCTGCATCCGAAGTGCTGGGAATTTTCGCCTATACTTGCCCTGCCTTTTGAGGTCTCTTTATGTAAGACAGTAAGTTATTTATTTATTTATTTATTTATTTATTTATTTATTTATTTATTTATTTATTTGAGACAAGGTTTCTCTACACATAGCCCTGGCTGTCCTCGAATTCAAAGAGATCCACCTGCCTCTGTCTCCCAAGTTGGGATTAAAGGCTTGGGCCACCCTGCCAGGCTGTACTCGACATTTTAAAGTTGCTTTTATTGATTATTCTGCTCCTTGGAATAAGCCTGCTTCATTCAAACAGTATCGTGTGCTATATTCACACCCACCCATTCGCTGGAAGCGAAACAACAAAACCATTCCCGGTGAAACCAGTGAATATCAGCTGGTCCTGCTGCTGTGTCAGAATGGAAAATGTAGTTTTTGTGATATAATCACAGAGCCTTTCTATGAGTCTTCACAGGAAACAGACCATTACATGTTCATGCCAATTGTAGACAAGTCCCCTCAATGTCCCTTTAAGTTGGAAATATATCAAAATGGCAAAAGGGACTGCCTTGTTCCTATTCATGATTTCCTTTGGTTGGCCATTAACAGTTTCTGACTCGAAATTTTACAAAAGGAAGAAAAAAATGTAATCAAAATTCAATACCCTAAAAAGCTCTGAATGAACACACACACTTAAAACCTTTGTAAGAGAAAAGCACGTGTGTGTGTGTGTGTGTGTGTGTGTGTGTGTGTGTGTGTATGTGCTATTCTGAGACAAGGTTCACTCTCGAGGTTCACTCCTACAGTTCTCTTCAGCCCTAGCTGGGGTCCCTGTCATGGCAGCCCTCTTGCCTGCCTCAGCGTCTCCAGCGCTGGGGCTGCAGATGTGAGTCACTACACCCAGGTTATTTTCGTTTTCCCCTTTTCTTTGTCTTTTTTTTTTTTGTATTTGCGTACACGCATCCCGTTGTGCTTCAGGGAGGGTCAAAGGACAACTTTTGAGAGCCAATTCTCTTCTTCCAAAATATGGTTCATGGATTGAAGTCAGGCCACAAGTTGGCAACAGGCACCTTTACCCTATGAACCACCTTGCAAGCCTTTATTTTTTTATTTTTTATTTTTTTTTGAGACAGGATTTCCAAAAAAAAAGTCTTCTAGCTGGCCTGGAACTTGCTAAGAAGACCAGACAGGCCTCAAATTCAGAGATCTACCTGCCTCTGCCTTCCGAGTACTGAGATTAAAGGTATGTGTCATCATACCCTGATGTCCCCTCTCCCTCACCCCCACCCTGGCCGCCCTCAAGACAAGGTTTCTCTGATTGTTCTGGAACTCATTCTGTAGACCAAGCTGGCCTCGAATTCACAGAGATCCACCTGCCTCAGCCTCCTGAGTGCTGAGATTAACGACACGGTCCCCTGCTGTTTTTAAAGCAACAATAACAATAACAAATAAATAAACCTGGGAGAGGCAGGAAGATTGCCTGGAGTTCAAGGCCAGGCTTCTGGCACAGTGTAAGGCCCAATACCTGACATAAACAAAGCCTAACCTGGTGGATCACACCTGTAATTCTAGAACCACTTAGGATCACCATGAATTCTAGGCCACCCTGGTCTATATAGTAAAAATCCAGGCCTGTCTGAGCTACCCAAGATCTTGGTTTCCATTCTCCCACAAGTAACGAAACAACCATACAAAGAGGCCTAGCCAATAGAAATACAATAATTTCTGTTTAGCCTTACACAGCGAACAGTGTTTGAATTTCAAGAGTATTTTCTGTTAAACGTAAATACAAGTCCATAAAATATTGTCTAACATATAAAGAGATAAGGAAGAAAAGACATCCCTGGAATCCTACACATGTGTTTTATGTTTATTAATGTGGGAGGAAGGTTCAATCTTCATTTTTTCCTATCTCGAAGTCGCTTAGTTTTTCTAGAGTTTTCTTGTGGTTCTAGGATTACCACGTCTATATAGCAGAAATTCTGCATTCCATTTGTTGGCAGGGTTTCCTTGGACAAGATGAAAAGCGACAGATATGTCGATTTCCTCGTCGGAACAGGTTGCTTGAGTCAAGCACTGTCTGTTCTTTTAGACTGGCCAGGGGCCCAAGGTGTGTGAGCTGTCTTTGTCGAGCGCATTGTGGCTCCACCTAGCTCAGGTTCTGGCAGCTTCCTGCCTATTTTTTTTTTTTTTTTAAGATTGTCCTGGGAAGTGAGCCTCTGCCTTTGCTTGAGGCTACCTCAGCAACTCAACCTTTCACCTACTTCAAGAAAAGTTCACAGACCAACTAAATAATACGTTGGGTTAAGAAAAAAAAAAATCCTGCCATGAACAGTCTTCTAATATTACACCGGAGTGGTTGTTTCAGTCATTTGTGCTTCGCTCTGTGTGTGTTTTGTTTGAATCGTGTGGGGTGTGTGTGTGTGGGGGGGGGGTAGGGGAAGCAACCTTAATACATGCCTTTCCCTGGTGCGGTGTCCAAAACGATGTACAATGGCTAGCTAAACACACACACACACACCATTTCCCGTTCATAAACAATAATTTGGAGTAAACTTTCGCCCTTTGAAAACAAACATGAAACCTGGGGTACGCGAAGATTTTGAGGGGGGTAAACTGGTTACACACTGCGTTAAGTGAAGCCCATGCAAGAGAAATAATACTGGGCGTGCTTTGAGCTTTAGAACCTTTTCCCTCCACAGGCATTTCCAGACGTCATCCCCCCCGCCCCCCACCCCCGCCTGCAAGATTTTGCTAGAAATTCCTGCTCCAACTAGGCTAAGGAATCCATTCCAGAGAAGAATGAAAAAAAAAACAAAAACAAAAACAAAAAACCAAGCATGCTTTTTCTCGATCGCTCTACATTGAGATTTTTCTGCATCCAGGCAGTGAAAGCGGGTTTTGCGGTTCTCTGCAGGTGGGTAACCCTTGTCCCCGCCTCTCCTCTTTCCCTCGTACCGCCCCCCTCCCACCCCCCAGGTCCCGCTCCCCTCTGCAGCAGCAGCAGCAGCAGCAGCAGCAGCAGCAGCAGCAGCAGCAGCAGCAGCAACCCGTGCAGCCGGTCGGTCCCGCCGCTCCCCTCCCGGAGGGTTCCATCCCCCCCCCCACTCTCCGCCCCCCGCCCGCCCCAGCCCCAGCCCCGTCCAGCCGGCGGCGGGCCGCTCGGCAGAATGACCTATAGTAACCTCGCCCCGCCCCCGGCCGCCAGCGCCGCGCTCCCCCCCCGCCCCCCCCCCCCCGACCCCGGCCCGGCATTTGATAGGCCCAGCCCCGCACGCGCCACCGCCCGCGGGCCAATGGGCGGCGGCCTCTTTGCATATGCAACGAGCGCCGGCCCGGGGCTGCGCGTCCTGGACTGCGGCTCAACAGACGCTGTTCAGCCGGCGCCGGGGGAGCGTCGCTGCGGTTGCGGCCGGGGCTGCGGGCTGGGACGGAGAGCCGGCGGCGGCGGCGGCGGCGGCGGCGGCGGCGGCGGCGGAGCAGCGGGAGGCGGAGCAGGCGGCGGCCCCGGTCGTCCTTCCGAATCTCGCTGGGCGGCCCCGGTCGCTCCGCTAGGGTCCTGAGGCGAGGTGGCGCTGGGGCGGGAACCGCTCCGGGGTCCTTAGCCAGGCCTGCCTGCGTGGGTCGGAGCCCACGGTGAGTGTGCGCAGCGCCCGTTGTGAGGAGACGGAGGGGCGGCGGGATGGCGGCGAGGCCTCCCCCTCGGCATGCACGCGGCCCGCCGGTGCCCGATGAGGGGGAACGGCCGGGCCGCGGCGGGGTCGGGGTCGGGGGGGTTAAGGGGTGGGTGGAGGAGGGTGAGGAGGAGGAGTAGTGGGGCGCCCGCGCGGGGTCGGTCGGGGAAACGGCCGGCGTGGAGCCCCGGCCCGGGGGGGCGCGGGAGGAAGGATGCACCGCGGCCTCCGCTGCGGGCGCCGGCGCGGGCGCGGGGGTGGGGTCGTCCCGCTCCACGCGGCCGCGCGGCGTCCGTGGGAGGAACCCGCGCCCAGCGGTCTCCAGACACCCAGGCCGGGGCTTGCTGCGGGCGGGGAGGCGGGGGAGGCAGAAACTGCGTGTGCGGGGCGGTGGGACTGGCGTGGGGACCTCTCTCTGTCTCTCTCTCTCTGGTTTACCCTCTGAAGTGGGTTTTTAGTCTCCCACGAGTCAGTCATGCGGTGCACACACACCAGCAGCCACCCCCCCCCCCGGGGAGGGGGTCAGGTGTGATCGGGTGAAGGGATTTCACAGATGCAGATCCCGCCGCGGTGCCCCGTCTGGTTCTAAAACAGGCAGTCTGATCTCTTCTCCGTAGATCCCCTCCGAGATAGGAAGGGCAGGGTAATTCTTGGGAATTATCTAGAAGCTAGAGAGGGGGCCGGCTTTGTGGAAGTGGTGATAACTAATCAGAATGGCAGAGCTGAGATGATTGAGCCTTTGTTAAACGCCACACGCCGAGTACTTTTATGCACAGGTATGTTTACATTGTTGGTCCGCCAGGACGGCTGCCAGTTCCCATTTTACAGCGAGAGAACTCGCACCGTGGACACATTAACTTACCCTAGACCTGAGCTAGTAGGAGAAACTGGAGCCTCAGGAGGGCCCCTCTGAATCCAGAGCACTTACTCTGATGGCTTCAGTAGCTTGCAGCTGTTGGCAGCACGAATGAACAGTTTCCACCGTGGCTTTGGGTCTGGGGGTGGGGTGGGGTGGGGTTCTGCTGGGCTCTGCAGAGTTCGGTGTTGTTTTTCTTGTTGGTGGTAGCCAGTTTTGTATGTCCACGTTGGTTCTGAGAGTTGTTGAAGAAAGAGTGCTGCTGAGTTACCTCTAAAAGCACAACAGGAGAAGCTTATTTCAGAGAGGAAGTGTTGGCACGCTGGAGTCAGTTGCACAGACTTTGTGTTTTCTGGTATCTTCCTGTGCAGTCCGCATATGCAGAGATGAAGGCTGGTTGTATTTTAAGTTGTTCTCTGATTCGTCTGCCTTGATTGCAGTGACATTAGCCATAGGAGAGAGTCACCAGGTGTCTTTGGAGCCCAGTTACTGGATTTGTAGGACATTTGTGCGGTGTGACTTCAAGCACAAGTATTCTGAGTCCAAGATGTCGTCCTCAAAGAAAGAAGGGCAAAGTGAAGGACATTAGGGGGAACACCACTGGCTCATTCCTGATTCAGTTAATTGCTCACCTTGAGCCTTCCCGATTCTGTTAAGTCAAACACCTTGTCAGGTGCAGGGAAATACAACAGGGACAGAATTGATGTGATCCTGTGCCCTTAGGCAGGAATTAGACTCCAAGCCAATGATCTTGTAGATTTGGTGATTGCAAGCTATGTTCATGCAATAAAGGTGAGGTATTGAGTGAGTGGAGATTATAATGAGGATTTCGATTAGATGGAAATCTGGGGAGCTGCCTTTTAAAAACTGACAGTGTGAGATTTTCCTAGATTTCAGCCTTGTGTTCGGAGGCTGTAATTAAATGTATGTAGCACAATAGCTTAAACACTTTTGAGCAACTATAATTCTTTTCCTTTCAATATCTGTTTCCAACGGATTGTCATTTCAGCTCACGTTGCAAGAGATCTGAGTGAGATAGGGAATGTTTCCAAGCATTTATTCTGCCTGCCTTTAGGGTGCTTAAAGTTTAAATATTCCTGTAGTACTTCGATTTTTCTCCCCATGAATAGTTCAGAAACAAGAATCTTTTATGAGCTTTGGATCTGAAGGTATAATTTAGACAATTCTTCCAATGCCCATGCTAGGCCCAAAGTGACAGGCTTTTCTAATTTTCAATAAGCAGCATCATAACTTTCAAAAGTATTCATTGTAGTTTATATTCTGGGTAGTTTAACATAATTTCAACTCCTAGCTAGATGTGGTGGCACACACCTTTTATCCCAGCACTTGGGAGGCAGAGGCATGTAGATCTCTGAGTTCAATGCTAACCTGGTTTTACATAGTCCACATAGTGAAACCCTGTCTCCAAAACCAACCAACCAAACACATTTCAATTCTTAGGAAGCAAGAAAAACCAGGCATGAATTGGGAAATATAAACTGTTAACTATATAAATATTTCAGTCAAGCATTTAAAACTGTCATATGTTAGATTAGTTGAGCCTTTAAAGAGGTTATTATGATGACGAAAATTTCAAGAACGCGGAGGGAGATGTTAGATGTAAAGTTGTCATGGAATGGTAATAAATATATGAACTGTGAGAAGGCACTGTTTCAGACTCAGGCAGCTGGAGGGCAGTGCCTGCGCTCTTCTTCTCTGAGCTGAGGCTTATTGGGAAAGAACTAGGTTTTGGATGTGGGAGAACATGTTTCTAGGTGTAGAATTGTTCCATTGGAGTTGCCTTTTCTTTTGGGTACTGGGTTAGTATTCAGAAGTAGGATGGACTTAAGCCACTTGGGGACCTTCTGTTGGAGAGGTGATAGTTTCTGAAGCCATGTGCATGTCAGGCTGCCTATGGAGCTCACAGAAGAGCAGAAAGAGGCTTGTGTTAGTACTGACCAGAAGAGGCAGTTTGCAAAAGAGCTAGGAAGAGTGGTGTTATTGTGTGTTATTGTGACAAAAAATATATCTGCTCAAAGAAGGCAGGAAAGATTTCTTTTGGCTCATAGTTTCCAAGATACTGTGTTTTAGTGGGAGGGAGAGGGCTTGTTGAAAGAGCATTTCATACTAAGGTGGCCAGGGAATAGAGAAAGGGGGATAGAGGAAGGTTCTAGGGGAAGATAAACCCCCAAGGGTGTCCCCCCCCCCAATGATGCATGACTTCCAAAGACACCTCCTACTTATGCTGTGCTATGAATCCATCAAGGGTTAGTAGGTCAGTTAGGCTGGAGCTCTGTGATTTGATTGTCTCTGGAAATACCTTCTAGACCCTCTCCCCTAACCAGAGGTATGCTTTACTAATCTTCTAGGTATTTATTAATCCAGTCAAGTTGACAATCAGGATTAACCATCTCAGTGCGGTGAGAAAATTACCAGAAGTAATTTACCACTGCAGGGAGGCAGTCAGTACTGAGGAGTGTTCTCTCCTATGAGAAGTTCTTGGTGACCCTTGCCAATGTGGCAGGATGGGTCAAGCCATAGGTGAGGAAACCAGACAAATAGATAGGAAGTGTTTCCCAGAGTTTTTTTTTTTTTTTTTTTTCCCCTCCCCTCCCCTTTTGTTTTGAGACAGGTGGTTTGTTGGACAGCGTCTCTTTATGTAGTCCTGGCTGTCTTCCAGGCTGGTCTTGCTCCAGTGCACAGAGATCTTCCTGCCTCTGCCTCTGAAGAGCTGGGATTAAAAGCATGCACCACCATACCCCACTACTAACAGTTTTATTTTTTTTATTTAAAAAAAAAAAAAACCCTCAAGACAAGGTTTTTCTGGGTAGCCCTGGCTATTCTGGAGCTCACTATGTAAACCAGGCTAGCCCCAAACTTGGAGATCTTCCTGCCTCTGTCTCCTAAATGCTGGTATTAAAGGAGTGCACCACCACTGCTTGGCCTGTTAATAGAGGTTTTGATCTTATACTTTAAAGGGAGGCTTGGTGGAGAGGGTGCTGTTGGATTATAGATGGTTACCTTATTTGAGTAAGTTGCTGGAGCATGGGAAGAATTGATACGTTTGTCCTTATAATCAAGAGTAACTCTAGTAAATACTTTTCCTTTAAGGCTCTCTTTTTGGTAATTTTTATTTTAATCAGTCTAGCTTTACTTTCTTTGTTTCTAGTTTTCAAAATGTTCTTAGTATTTTTCCATTTGTACATACTTAATTATTTCACAAAAGACTGTAGGAAAAATTCACAAAGAAACAATCGTTTCTGCTGGCGGTGGTTGTGCACACACCTTTAATCCCAGCACTCAGGAGGCAGAGGCAGGTGGATCTCTGAGATTTCCAGGCTAGCCTGGTCTACAGAGTGAGTTCCAGGACACACTCCAAAGCTATAGAGAAACCCTATCTGGAATAACCAAAACCAAACCAAAACAAAAAAACCCCCAGAGAAACCATTTCCCTTGAATGTTTCTTCTTTGTAAGTACTAGTCATTCTGCCAATTCTTTGCATTAGTACCTGCTTCTTGCAAGAATTTCCTTGTAAAGTGTAGTACTCCTTTCTTCCCCATGGTGATTGTTGGACAGAAGCATCAGGTTGATTGATACTGGTAATGCTTGGGTTTGAATCCTCTCACTCACTAGATGACTGTCCTGACAGCTTAGTTACCTTTTCTGGGCCTTGGTTTCTTTACTGAATGATGATGATAATCGAACCTATTGTTGACTATTGTGAGAAGGAGAATTTAAGTGTGCTTGCAGTATTGCTGACAATAAATATGAGCCAATTTTATTTGTTTTTAGAGAATGCAGTTTACTGCTCAGCTCCGTCTCTTTTTTGGTGTTTCGAGAGTTTCTCTGTGTTGTCTTGGCTGTCCTGGAACTCGCTCTGTAGACCAGGCTGGCCTTGAATAGAGATCCGCCTGCCTCTGCCTCCCCAGTGCTGGGATTAAAGGCCTGCGCCACCGCCACCTAGCTTTGCCTTCTCTCTTGAAATAGCATTAGCTTCTGTATTACAGTCACACCATAAGGAAGTGTCTTATATATTAGAACCTCTTTTTAGTGGAGTTTGAGATATTGTATGTAAGTAGAAAGCCATAAGTTGAGGAATATTGACTAGTTGTTCTATTATTTAAAAAGTTAATAGCATGTGTATGTTGTAGAATATTATTTTAAGACGTGTTCCTTTTGTTTATGTTGCATTTGTTTAACTCTGTGAAGCTGTGTTACTGTGCCTGTCTAAAACACCTGATGGTCTAATAAAGAGCTGAACGGCCAATAGTGAGGCAGGAGAGAGAAATAGACAGGATGACAGGCAGAGAGAGAGAGAGAGAGAGAGAGAGAGAGAGAGAGAATAAATAGAGGGAGAAATCTGGGAGAAGGAGATGGAGGAGCAAGAGAAGGAGGAGGACTCCAGGGCCAGCCACCCAGCTACACAGCAAGCCATGGAGTAAGAGTAAGATTTACAGAAGGGAACAGGAAAAGCCCAGAGCAAAAGGTAGATGGGATAATTTAAAGTTAAGAAAAGGTGGCTAGAAACTAAGCCAAACTAAGGCCGGACATTCATAATTAAGAACGAGCCTCCATGTGTGTGATTTATTTGGGAGGTGGGTGGCAAGCCCCCCCAAAAGACCAGAAAACAAACGACATGTGTATATATGATTACGTGTGCCTGTGTGCATGCCACAATATACACGTGAAGGTCAGAGGACAGCTTGGGAGTTGATCCTCTCCTGCCTTTGTGGGGGTTCTAGACAGCGAACTCCGTTCTCTAGGCTTGGGTGGCAGGCAAGCCTTATTGACTGAGCCGTCTCACTGACCCCATGATTTTGTTCTGTTTTATTTAGCGTTAGTTATTTTGGACTTGTGCTTTAATTTTCTTGGGAAAATTAAATTTCCGTGTGTAACACGTTGCAAGCAGGCTGACATTGTGACATTCTCATTTCCTCAGGTAACAGACATCTACTTTGATTAATTATAAGGCTTATGTCATATGACTGATAATAATTCAGGTGGCATTTCTCTCTCTTTATTTTGAAACAGAGTCTCACTGGTAACTCCAAGGTGACCTTGAACTTGCTGTGAGGCTCAGGTTGGCCTTGAATGTGAGATCCTTCTGCCTCAGCTTCTGAATGCCATATCATCAACTTTGAGTTGCTGAGTGGAGAAGGCACCATTGCCATCCCTGTATATAAAACTTGGTATGTAAATTGGAGCTAGTCACTTCTTTCTCAGACTTTGTTTTCTTTCTAAGAAATGTTTGTTTTTTTTTTGGTAGGGTGGGGGCAGGGTTTTTTGTTTTTGTTTTTGTTTTTGTTTTCTTCTAAATGTAACCCCATACTATCAGCCTTGACCTTAAAATCTGTCTCAGTCTCCCAGGTGCTAGGATTACAGACATGTAATACCGTGTCTCTTAGCTTTCCATTTCAGTGTTTTTTTGTTTTTTTTTTTTAAAGATTCATTTATTTATTATGTGTAGTATTCTATCTGCATGCATGCCTGCAGGCCAGAAGAGGACACCAGATCTCATTACCGATGGCTGTGAGCCACCATGTGGTTGCTGGAAATTGAACTCAGGACCCCTGGAAGAGCAGTCAGTGCTCTTAACCTCTGAGCCATCTCTCCAGCCCCCTTTCAGTTTTTGTAATATGACAGTTTAAATTCTTATTTCACAGAGTTATGCGGGGAAGAGAACAGTAGTTGAGGGGACACAGCTGAGTGCTTGCTGCTTTCCTTACCTCTGCCTTTCTTCTGTTCTGTTTTAATTTGCTTTTTCCTTTCTTCTTCTCCTGTCTCTGTTTTTTTTTTTTTTTTTTTTTTTTTTTTTTTGTATTACATAGTAACAAGCATTCTGAATCTGGCAGGTTAACAAACTTATATAAAGTCTACATTTTTTTTAAAGATTTATTTATTTATTTATTCATTCATTCATTCATTTATTTATTTATTTATTTATTTATTTATTTATTATGTCTACAGTGTTCTGTCTGCATGTATGCCTGCCGGCCAGAAGAGGGCACCAGATCTCATTACAGATGGCTGTGAGCCACCATGTGGTTGCTGGGAATTGAACTCAGGTCCTCTGGAAAAGCAGCCAGTGCCCTTAACCACTGAGCCATCTCTCCAGCCCCAAGTCTACATTTTAAAGGGGATTGATTGGAAGTGTTCCTTAAGTTTTTGCAAGCTCCATGAAGATAATACAAGGCATGGTAAAGGCCAAGTGAGAAGAACGTGGACAGGGAGCTCCTGTTTGGTCAGAGTAGCCAGGGAAGGAAGGGTCAGCTAAGGAAATGAAGTGAGCCTTGAGGTGGGTTGGAAGTAGACAGAGGTTTAAGGAAGGTGCTCACAGTGAATGTTGAGGGGCAGTGGGGTTTGGAAGAGCGCATCATTGGCCAGCATTGAGGGTCAGCTGTTGAGGACTAAGGAGAGGAGAATACATCCTTTGGGGGAGGCGTGGAGCAGAGACTTGAGAGACAGATCCAGTTAAGATCCTGCATGCATTTCATTCAGTGAATCAACTCAGAGTAATTGTCAGATGAACTAAAGTTGGATGAATTCTGGGGTATAGCAAGTGAAGAAGGCGGGTGGTCTTTTCACTTGTTCTGTCCAGGAAGTATATTGAGAAGCTCATCTTGAGTTGGTTGCCATGATGCGGCTAGGACTGGTGATGGAGCCTTGTCCACAACCTTTGGCCTTCCCATTGGACTTCGTTTCCCGTCTGATCTTCTCTTGCCATAAAGTCTTTTTCCATCATGGCTCTTTATCTTCACTTCCGCTTTCCTTTTCCTTGGCTTGAGATTTTTGTTACCTGTGCCATAATTTTTAGGTGTCCATACACACATACACACACACACACACACACACACACACTCACACACACACACACTCACGAGAGAGACAGACACAGAGACTGAGTCTTTTTTTTTTTTTTTTCCCCTGACACAAGGTTTGGTTATATAGAGACAAGGTTTCTCTATATAACAGTCCTGGCTGTCCTGGAACTCATTTTGTAGACCAGGCTGGCCTCGAACTCCCGAGTGCTGGGATCAAAGGCGTGCGCTGCTGCTGCTGCTGCCGCCGCCGCCACCACCACCACCTGGAGAGACTGAGTCGTATGTAGCCTAGGCTGTCCTCGTATATCACCATCCTGGCTGGCTTGTATATTTTATGTTGACTACATGGAAATTGCTGGGGTATTTATATGGGTCTTTTCTTCTTTAGACATCTCAGTAACTAAGATTCTCAGAACACATCTATATCAGAGACAGTGGGCAGGAAATAGATGGAGCCAAAGAGGAGTCAGACCGGACGCTTCTTCAAGAGCTCACAGCCTGCCAAGAGAAAGCAGGCTGCTACCATGACCATGACCAAGAATGTGGCAGAGCTTCTGCCTTTGAGCCACCAGGACGAACTAGTGGATTTGCCAAACCACTACCCATTGAGTACAAGTGAAGATGAGGGGGCCAGTGATGGAGAAAGAAAATGTCAAAAGCTTCTGGAAGCAGTCAGTTCCCTTGGCGGAAAGAAGAGTTGGAAATTGGCCGAGAGATCGGAGGCTAGTCTGATGGTGTCCGAGTTCAATGTCACTTCTGAAGGGTCAGGTGAAAAGCTGGTTCTTTCAGATTTGCTGGAGTCTGCCACAGCTTTATCTTCGTTGACTGCTGTGAAAAAGCAACTGCTTAGGTCTAGGTCAAAGACTCTTGCTGTACCCCTTGACAAAAAAGAGGCTGACCAGATCCTCAGGGAAGCAGCATTCAGCAAAACCTCACAGATGCTCTCCAAGTGGGATCCCGTTGTTCTGAAGAACCGGCAAGCAGAGCAGCTGGTTTTTCCTATGGAGAAGGAGCCGCCAGCTGTTGCTCCCATTGAACATGTATTCACTGACTGGAAAACAAGAACTCCCCTGGAGCAAGAAGTTTTCAACCTCCTTCACAAGAACAAGCAGCCAGTAACAGACCCTTTATTGACTCCCATGGAAAAAGCCTCCCTTAAAGCCATGAGCCTGGAAGAAGCGAAAATACACCGAGCAGAGCTCCAGAGGATGCGAGCTCTGCAGTCCTACTATGAGGCCCGAGCTCGAAGAGAGAAGAAAATCAAAAGTAAGAAGTATCACAAATTTATAAAGAAAGGCAAGACCAAGAAAGCCTTAAAAGAGTTTGAGCAGTTATGGAAGGACTACCCAAGTGCTGCATTGCAAGAACTGGGAAAAATGGAAGAGGCCAGAATGATGGAGCGCATGAGCCTTAAGCACCAGGGCGGTGGGAAATGGGCCAGGTCAAAGGCAATTAGGGCCAGATATGACCTGGAGGCTCGCAAAGCTATGCAAGAACAATTGGCGAAGAACAGAGAACTGACACAGAAACTCCAGGTAGTTTCGGAGAGTGAAGCGGAGGAGGAGGAGGAGGAGGAATGCACCAAAGAGGGAATAATCCCTGCCTCTGATGGAATGGACCACCTACAGATGGATGCAGCTGGTCGGAATCCCTGGATGCTCAGCACTTGCAGCAGTGATGCAGCAAGGGGTGAGGTCAAGACCGACCCTGGACAGCTGCCCGAACTGGTGGCCGATGGGTCTTCTGAAAGTGAGCGAGATGAGAAACCAGTGGCAGAAGAGCTTTTGGTGAAAGAAAAATTCTTTCAAGAAAGGGTTGAGCCCAACAGTGCTAAGCCAGTGGGTGGCCAAGAAGCTGAAGACTCTGATAGCCAGGAGGTATTATCTGAATCGAGGCTATTGCTTCAGAAACTCCACAAGGAAAACCATCAATCTGAGCAGCAAAAAGGGAGTTCAGTGAGAACTGTTCTCCAGATCCAGAGAGAGGAACTTGCTCCGGAGGAGAGCCCGATGCTTCAAAGGCTAGAGAGAGCACATGTTCTAGAAGAACAAGGAGAGTTGAGCAAAGAGGGACATTATCCAAAAAAGGGGCTTCCCAGACCTGTGGTAAAAGGAGAGGGGAAGGAGAGGAAGCCACCCAGTATACCTGATGCCTCCAGAAAGAAAAGAAAAAAGGAACCGATGATTGATTTACAGAATCTCCTATCTACTAGACCTTCTGTGAAGTCTTTGGCAGTGCCCACAGTAGAGGAGTTGGAAGATGAAGTGGAGACAGACCACAAGCAGATAATAAAGGAAGCTTTTGCTGGGGATGATGTCGTCAGAGAATTCTTGAAAGAGAAAAGGGAAGCTGTAGAGGCGAATAAACCAAAGGACTTGGACCTGACATTGCCTGGATGGGGTGAGTGGGTTGGTATAGGCCTGAAGCCCAGTGCCAAGAAAAGACGCCGTTTTCTTATTAAAGCTCCTGAAAGTGCTCCAAGAAAAGACAAGAATTTGCCAAATGTGATTATCAATGAGAAGCGCAACATCCATGCAGCAGCTCATCAGGTGCAGGCTGTTCCACACCCATTCACCAATCACCAGCAATTTGAAAGGACTATCCAGAACCCTATTGGGTGCACATGGAACACCCAGAGGGCCTTCCAAAAGCTGACAGTTCCCAAGGTTAGCACCAAACTAGGCCATATTATTAAGCCCTTAAAAGCAGAAAATGTGGGCTACTGCTCTTCCTCAAGGTCCGACCTTTCTGTCCTACAGAGCAATCGGAAGCGGCTCTCCAAAAAGCAACAAAAACAGCTGAAGAAAAGCTCTGCAGATTGAGCTGCCAGGGGACTAGCATCTTTGTTCCTGGGACTAGGAACCTTGAGTGTTTCTCTTGGTTGCTTCATAGTGCTTCAGGGGTATTTCCTAAATTGACAGAACACTTTGTAGTTAAACCACATTGTAGAAATAAGACATTTTTGTCTAGTAAAGAGCTTCCATTCCATTCTGAGAGATATGATAAAGATAGAAATGATTTATTCATGGGAAAAATGACTACCATAAGTTAGAGTACCTATGTGTAGTACCTATCCTAGGATTAAAGAGGGATCAGTGAGTGGACAGAGAAATTCAATCTGGGATAAGGCAGAGGAAGTATGAGCTGCAAAGAATGCTCAATTAGTTTAGATATTAAGTTAATAGCTTCTAATGTGGCTCATATATGTAATCCAGCATTATGAGAGGCTGAGTCAAAAGAATTATTTACTTGAGTGAGAACTTGGCTTTACAAAACAAAACAACCCCAAAAGTATTTTAGGAAGAGTTAATAGACAAAAATGAACAAATTTAGAGATTTGGAGAACACAATGAGGATAGAGGTGACTAGAGTTTATTTAAGAATAAAGTGTAACAGAATTGGGAGGATTGAAAAGTCAGTTGTGGAGGGCCTTAAATGCTTTGCAGATAAATTTGGAATTACATTTTATTTCTTTTCTCTTAGGCAATGTAGAGCAAGTAAGATTTGTATAGGGGATAGATGTGGTGACCTTTATGTTAAAGGAATGTGGGTGCCAAGCTGGCAGTGTGCATACAGGATTTATTGAGGGGAGTGAGAGTTAAAGACTTCAGCTATAGAAGTTAGAGTGAGCATGAGCAGGAGGGTGGATGATAGGAAGTAGAACAATCACTTGGCAAGAGATCTGGAGAATAAAGGGCAAAGGGAATTTTACTGCATGCTTTGAAGTTTTGAGCAGGGTTTTGGACCTGGGAGGATTTAGCTTTCCATTTATTTATTCTTGGAAAGATGAAAGGTGGAGTGATAAGTGTGAAGTGAAACTGAGCATAATGGGATAGTCCTTTTAATCCCAGCACTTGGGAGCAGGCAGAAGCAGAAGGATAGCTGCAAGTTCAAGGCCGGGAGGGTCTACATAGTTCCAGGTAAGGATCTCATCGTTAGAGAGGGATCTTTTAGTAAGTGATGGCTAGAGTGGGCAGTGAGGGAGTGGCAAAACTGGGTTTAGAGCTTTATAGACTGGCAAGAACCACTCAGTAAGACACATGAAATAACTTCTAGTTAGCCCCCACTAGGCATTGTCTGGGGAGGCTTCAGCTAAATTGGGTCCCAAAATGTGTGACATTGACCAGGGTTAACTACAGCTGTCTCCTTGAGTATAGGAATAGAGACTCTTGAGGGGGAGGTCATGTTTTGGCACTTGGTGCTCAAGATTTTTTCCATCAAGAACATGGCTGCCAAGAATCCATCTGTGAGTCTTTGGGACCAGATCCATGGGGCAAGTGAGGCTAGAAAGGGATGGTGTTCAGAGTGGGGGTCATACTCAGCCCATTGTAACTATTCATTTTTAAAATATTGAATTAGTTTTCTGTTGATGGGAATCTTGTTCTTGAGATCCACAAATCAAACTCTTTGGGTCCGTGCTTTTTGCTTGTTTGAGTCATTTCAATAAGGTAGTACTCTGTAGGGTATTTTTTCTTCTTGCTTTTTGGTGAGTATAGTATTTACCATAAAGGAATACATTCTATGGAAAAATTTGAGTAGGGCAAATCTGTTGGAAGCAGCTTTAAATTTAGGATCACAAGAATTACTAAACTTATAAAATAGATGACAATGCTAAGAAAGTTATAATTTACATATTTTATATTTTTATATATTATATATATTATATTTTATAATTTTATATATAAATAAATACAAGGATTATAGGAAAAGTTGTCATCTAAATTACTAAATTTTGTTTTTTCTTCTCCCACTAATTGGGCCTCAAACCTTGGCCTCAGCCAGTCTAGGCAAGTGCTCTACCACTGAGCTACATCCTCAGTTTTGTTTCTTTTTCTTTTTTGGAGAGCGTCTTAATCTGCATCTTAGACTGGCTTTGACCTTGATGTGTAGCCCAGGCTGGCAGGCTGGCCTTGAGCTCTCCATCCTGCCTCCCCAGGAAACCTCTGGGATTAATAATCTTTTTCTATGATACTGGGATTGAACTCATGGCCTTATGTATGCTATTTATGAGCTCTATTGATGAGCTATATCTGCAGCTGCCTCCCTACATTTAGAACTGTATCCCACCCACCCCCAGGGAACCCCCCTCCCCCTTTTTTTCTGTTTTTGGTTTTTCAAGACAGGGTTTCTCTGTGTAACAGTAGTGACTGTCCTGGAACTCACTCTGTAGCCCAGGCTGGCCTCGAACTCTCAGAGATCTGCCTACCTCTGCCTCCCAAGTGCTGGAATTAAAGTCGCGGTTCACTATTGCCCGGCTCCTTTATTTTTAAGACAGGGTCTCATTAAGTTGCCCAGGCCAGGATTGAGCTCATTATGTAGTTCAAGTAGTCCTTGAATTTAGAAACTTACAGCTTAAGCTTTCTGAGTAGCCAGGCTTATAGGCATGTATCACTGCGCCCAATAACTCATTATTCAACATTTCTAATTCACCCATGTGTTAGTTTTTCCATGCCTGCCTGCCTATATCTTATCCATTCATTCATCCATCTACCCACCCACTCATCCATGTGATGTATGTTTCACCAGGTTCTGTGATGATGGCCACTAGGGATAGAATAATGAGTAAGAGACATTGTTCCTTCATGCATAGAGAAGATGGACATTAAACAATTTTATAAGCAATCATTTAATTATATAGCATAATAGGTACTGCTGAGGCAAAATGTAGAAGGCGGTGAGAGTGGAGAACTTGGGTGAAGTGGTGTTGCACAAACCCAATAGGAGAGGGGTAGTAGCAGGGAGGTAGGGCCGAGTGGGCAGTACACTAGGCCGGAGACGTTAAGCAGTTGGAATGAGGTGGAGACTTGGCACTGGGAATAGTACCCAAGGCCCCCAGAGGGTGAATACTTTGTGGAAACTCTCTAAGATAAAACTGGGCCGGAAGTATAAGGCATCAGATAAGAGAAACAAGTAAAAATAGTCTCAAAGGCTCTGAACTGAGAGTAGGCTGGGAAAGTTAGGGAACGTGGAGATTGTTCTGTGCCAACTGACCAGCAGTGTCAGTCTCAAGTCAGTTTACTCTTTTGATCTCACTACAAAAAGGTTAGTTTTATTACTACAAGACATGGAAGGAGGGGTCGGGGATTTAGCTCAGTGATAGTGCTTGCCTAGCAAGCGTAAGGCCCTGGGTTCGGTCCTCAGCTCTGGGAAAAAAAAAAAAAAGACATGGAAGGAGCTAACATTTTTCTTCCTGTGGTTCACATTATATGATTAGAAATGTTAGAATTTACCAGTCTTTTTTTTTTTTTTAAAGTCAAAGTATCTATAAAAGCTTAACGATTGTACCTAATTATAGTTTATTGTGTTAGTTTTGGGATTACTCACTTATTAAGGCCATTGGGAAACTTTTCAGCCAGACTAAATTCTATAGAATTGTATGCTTTGCTTTTTTTTTTTTTTTAAATGTGTTCAGGCTGTCTTCAAACTCAGTCTCACAATCTGCCTGTTTGTGCTACCATGCTTGGCTCGAGTTGTTTGTTCTGAGCAAAGTCCCACTATGTAGCCCTGGTTGGACTAAAACTCGTTATGAAGACCAGGCTGGATTTGAACTTACTAGCTGTTCTTCTGCTTCAGTCTCTCTCTCCCTTCTTCCTTCCTAATGACAAGGTCTCTCTATGTAACCCTGGCTGTCCTGGAACTTGCTATATCTACCAGACTGGCCTAGAGCTCCCAGAGATCCTCTTGCCTCTGCCTCTTAAATGCTGGGATCATTATGAGCCACATTTCAAGTTGTATGTTTAGAAGAAATATTTCAAGTTAGTGTTGGATTTTCCAGGTTCTGTTTAGTTTCTTGTTTGAAAAAAAAGTCATAAATTGGCTCAATGTTGTGATTTTTAGTATATAAAATTTGTTCCTGTCTGAATGTGTAGAAATCATTATGTACGTATTTCTTTAGGATTTTTCTTGGTTATAACAATATATGTTCTATATGAAAAACAAAATATGTAAAAGCATAAAGATGAAATGTTAACAATCAGTACTAATTTTGCATCTCAAATATGGCCACTGCTGATATTTTGGTGTTTTTTGTTAACAAGTGATACTATATTGTGTATATTTAGTATTCAGCCTACTTTTCCTTGTCATTATGTCACAAGCAATTACCGTGTTAATAGATGTTTGAAATATTTTTAGTGGCTATATAATAATCTAGTGAATGTACATGTCATAGTGTGTTTGACATTCCCAGTTATTGTGTGTTTGCTTATTTCTTTTTGAATGCCTGTCACAAATGACTAATGGAAAGCTTGAAATGTTTTCTTTATTAAAGATTTCTAGAAGTGAAAATACTGGGTAAAGGATATGAAAAACTTGAGTGCTCTTAATAAAAATCACAAACTTGCTTCCAAGTCGTGGTGCTTCATTCTTGTTGCCTCATCATGAGGGTGACTTAATTTGGTGCTTGCATTTGAGTACCCAAAGCCAGAAGAAAGACCCTTTTTTTTTGAGACAGGGTCTCTTATATAACCCTCCACTCTATTATATAACCCTCCACAAACAGCTTAGCCTCTTGAGTATTTGGTTAAACCAGATGTTCTGATTTAAAGAGTCACCATACTTAACCATTATCTATATTCTACTGAAAGATTTGAAGAACAGTACTACTCAGGTGACAACATAAACCCTTTAACGATTTACTGGTTGTTGAGTGAGTTGATAGAGAATCCAGGTAACCAGATTTTTTATCCCCTTGCTTTTCTTTGAAATTTCTAACCTATTCTTCAGAAGCAAAGACATAAGATTCCTTACTGTGTTTTCTGTGATGTTTCTCATTTTACTCTTTTGGAAATAAGTTCATAAAGTGACAAAAACAAAAAAGTAAAACTAAAAACAGAGACAGCTGGAAGCCTGGACAGTCATCAAAAGTTCCTTTGTAAAGTTGGGCATCTGTCTTCAGCCCACAGGCCTAGAGTCTCAGTCACTTCTGTGTCCTGTGTCTGGCAGTTTCCTCTGCAAAGCAGGAACCTGAAGGACCATTTTGCCAAGCAAAGTTCAATGGTCAGCTTCCTACGGGTTCTGCATGTCCAGTCAATACATCATTTGTCAAGCAGTCCAGGCAAGAACAGCTTCTTGCCCAGATGTCTATTTTTGCCAAGAAGAAGATAAACTCCATATAGAGTGTCTTTGATGCCCATCTTCTTCTCTGAAGTAAATCGGTGCTGCCAGGAGCAGACATGTCTCACTGTCCAGAAAGTCTAAATTTTTAAATGCCATATTCTGTAGGTCTTTGAAGTGTTTGAAGATTACCTACCTAATTGAATTATATCTATGTATAGTTAAAAAAATTAACAGGACTATAAGTTTGACTATCGTAGAAGACTCATTAATCTATATTTTAAATTATCCATTATAATCTAATGAGTTACATAAACATAATACCTCAAACGAGAGTAGAAATATATATATATATATATATAGTGTAACAAAATTAAACGTATCAATAAACTAAAATCCATAGCAATGTAAAACATTTCTAAACAAGTTGTTGTTCTTTAAAAGGTTCATTAACCTACCCTTTTATCCTATCATATCTATACTATCTCCTTTTTTTCTTTAGAAAGAGATTGTATTTATAATCAACCTGTTTTAAATAAAAATACTGGTTTTCCTCTGTCCCACACCAGAGGGCTCTTGATATGGGACAGAAGAATATCTCAACCTTTTGTTTTACCAGTATGCTTGGATTTAGAGAAGGAGTGAGCCAATTCCATCTCCAAAGCCAGCTTGGTATATTTGGGAATTTGGTTGTGGCTTCTCATACTACTTCCTGCTGGATGAGTGCACTGTATTCTTATGGGGACACAAAGAAAATTTTAGGATTATGGAATAGTCGGTGAGGCTGTATTGTCTGAGCCAGTTGCCTTGAAACGGTTATGGATGTTGGTTCATCTGGGCCATGGTGTCATCGGAGACCTTTCAGGCGGTCTTGGCTGGTCAAACCTGATGTATCTTAATCTTGAACAAATGCATAGCCTCTTGCTTTCTGTGGAAACAAAAGCAGAGCCTCCTTTCCAAAGCAACATATCCTTAGATCTGAATTTTGAAGTCAAAATACCATATATATATATGATACATATATATATATACATATATATATACTGGTTTAACTGAGCAGCCTTTACAAATCAAATGTCTTTTTGCAGTTAAAACTCCCAAAGGCAACACAATCCAGATTCTCTGTGTGATATCCATCTTTACGTGGCTTTTAAAAAATATTTTAACTTTCTCTTTAAAGACTTTATTTTTTTAAAACTGTTTATATAACTGCATATATTACTTTTTTTCTCTCTTCCAAGCCTATGTACATTTGTGCACACATTGTAAACTGTTTAGAGGTTTATCCCATCTGAATCTGTCTTATTGTGAATCTCTTGCTTTAAACTGCAGCATTCTCTGCCCACCTCAGCTTGTCAACATGGCGGAACTATGTTTACCGCCAGCTCTGGGTCTGGGAGCCATGTATACCATCAACTCTCAGAAGCAGTGGGTCTGTGCTTCTATCAAAGCAGTGTGTAGCCCAGAAACCTTTTTTTCTTTTTTGGGGTCTGTACTAGCAAAGGCTAAATCCACCATGCATTCCCGCCATGCTGTAGGTCAAGCCCGCATACCACGAATCCGCCATAGTGTAGCTCAAGCCTGCAGGCTGCGGCTAACTTAGAGAACCCACAGCCGCTCAGACCCAAATAAACATACAGAGGCTTATATTAATTATTATTAATTATAAACTGTATGACCTAATGGCTCAGGCTTCTTTCTAGCTTGTGGGAGCCCATTTTCAGGTTCCTCGTGGCTTTACCCAGCAGGTCCGCATAGAGAGGATGATTGGACCATAGGCCTGAGTGCAGGTGTCTGAGATGGTCTGCACTTGGCTGTGCTGGGGGGAGGTCTTTTGCTCCACTCCTTGGCATCTCTATAAATACCCTGGGGCAGAGACAGGGCCCACTTGAGGCTATCCTTTATTTTCTGTTTATCTCCACAATCTAAATCCTTCTAATACTTCCTGTTGCTCGCACTCAAGAAAGCTCTGGAGAACTGTGGAGTTGGTGGGTAAACGCCCTGCACTAGCTAGCTAGATCTTACATCTTAAATTAACCCATTTCTATAAATCTATACCTTGCCATGTGGCTCATGGCTTATCAGTATCTTTACATCTTGCTTCTCATGGCAGCGTCTGGCAGCGTCTGCTGACTCAGCCTTCCTGTTCCCAGAATTCTCCTCTCTGCTTGTCCCTCCTATACTTTCTGCTTGGCTACTGACCAATCAGCACTTTATTTATTAATCAATCAGGGCAACACATTTACAGCATACAGAGTGATGTCCACAGCTGCACTGGGATTCATGTCGGGGGAGGAGAAAAGTAGGATTTGTAAATTCTCAGAGTATCAGTGACTGTACCCTGTCCATTTGTGTGTGAGAGGGAGCCTTCAGCAGCCCTGTCCAGTGCTGGGCCTCACAAGGGTTCAGGTGTGCACTCTACCACTGAGTAGCATGTCCAGTCCTCAACAGATGCATGAACATTAGCTAATGATTACTTTGTGGCTAAAATATTTTCTCTTTCATTTCAAATTGGAACTAAACGAGTAGAGAAGATAGCTCTCTGAAGGGGATGGAGTGAATAAAAATGACCCAGTGGTTTTAAAGTGGTGCTGATGTTAAGTCATGAGGTCTACCCTCCCAGGATGTTCTGGCAGTAGGAGTGGGTGGAAGAGACTCAGGAAAGGGTTTAGGGAGAAATCCACTGAAGGATGCAGAAGAGGGACTAGTACAGACTAGAGAGGCACGGCGGTGGAAGGATCATGTAGGGAGTTGGGAATTTGAGAATGGAGCACTTGGGCTGCAGAGATGAACTGAGTCAGGCCAGGAAGGCCTGAGATACTGGAGAGGACCTGGAGAGGTCAAAGGAAATGGTACTAACGATGTCAGGGAAGGATGGAGTAGACTGCTAGAATTGGGCTGCTTATGAGTAAAATATGGTTTTGAAAATTTGTGTTTAAGCAATTCTCTTATTAAATAAAAATCATTCTTTTTTTAATAACAGAAACATTAAAGTCTTTTATTTGTGTGTATGTGTGCATACTCGTGTATGCCATCGCCCTCTTGTGGAAGTCACAGGGCAATTTATGGGTGTTGGTTCTTCCCTCTGCCCTGCAAGTCCTCTAGTTAAAGCTGGGGTTAACAGGTACTTGGTAGTAAGAACTTTTACCCACTAAGCCATCTCTGGCCTAAATATTTTTTTTTTTTTTTTTGGTTTTGTTTTTTGAGACAGGGTTTCCTCTGTATAGCCTTGGCTGTCCTGGAACTCACTTTGTAAACCAGGCTGGCCTTGAACTCACGGAGATCCATCTTCCTCTGCCTGCTGGGATTAAAGGCCTGCACCTCTCCCCAACCCCCAGCTTGGCCTAAACATTTCTAATGTCTAAGGGAAGTGCTTAACAGCCTAAACAGGTATCAGTGTACATGTCAGACTTGTTTAGAGTTTTCTTTTTCTGAAGGTCAGGTTTGTAGTTTTCCTTAGAATTTGAAAGGTTAAACAGGTGACAGCCCAGATGGGCAGGCCTGTCTAATGCTCTGGGCTTACTATGTAGATCTGATCTTTCAAGTATCGAGATAAAAAGAAAAACACACTTGCTATTTTCCTAAGGTGTTGGCTTTTTTTTTTTTTTTTTAGTGAGAAATGTCTGTATTGACATTTGTTGTTTTAATTATGAGTACTCCCTACACAGCTACCTATTGCCCTTTAAAAATTATCTTGGTTCTAAAATGATTTTATAGGCGTAGGACATGTGGGCCAGCTTCCTTTCTTCCTCTTTCTCTCTCCAGTTCCCACCCTAGCTTTGCATATAGCAAATTTTAATTATCTGTATTAATGTTTCGAAGGATGTTTAGTAAATTTTTTTGGCTAAATTATGAAATGTTCCTTTTTCTTTTTCTTTTTTTCTCTGAGACAGGGTTTCTCTATCATAGCAGTTCTGGCTGTCCTGGAACTCCGTAGACCAGGCTGGCCTGGAACTTGGAGATCTGTGCACCACCACTACCTGACTTGAAGTGTTCTGGAACTCCGTAGACCAGGCTGGCCTGGAACTTGGAGATCTGTGCACCACCACTACCTGACTTGAAGTGTTCCTTTCGAGCACAAGGTTTATTATTTGTTTTTTGTTTTACACAGTTTGCTTTTATTCAGACTGTATTACCACAATGCTGGCTTTGTTACCATATTTTACACAGTTTGCTTTTATTCAGACTGTATTACCACAATGCTGGCTTTGTTACCATAAAACTAAACATAAGACAGTCCTCTTGTTCCTGTGGACTTGATCGCTGGGTTGGGTTTCCACTGTTTGAGGCAGGAGAATGTTGCCAAGTTTCTTCTAAAATGAAGCAGGAAGTTTTAGTTTAACAGAAAACCAAAATGATCCAGGGTGAATTAATCTAGCATTACATGTACACACATGTCAAAACAGGATCTCACCATGTAACCCAGGTTGGTCCCTCTTGCCACAGTCATCATACCTGGTTCCTTGAGGTGTTTTTGATGTCTTTTTCCTTATTTTTTTCTTTTGCCATTCTGAAATAGTCTCATGCATTTGAGTAAGAACTCAGTCACTGAGCTACTGTAACCCTAGTCTGAAGTGTAGGTAATTTTAATGTAAACAGATGAAATCAGTCTTACTGATAGGGACAATAATATGTGGAATATTTATTTTTTATGTGGTCACTGTTAGTATTTCCCTAAGTCTTTTTTTTTTTTGTTTACTATATCATATAACTTTGTATATTGGGAGACTGCTGTAGAATTTGTATTCATCATTCATTCAAAGTAACCATGACATGAGCATTGAAGCCTGAGGCTTTTAGGCACTTACACAGTAAAGCTGTTTAGTTGGTATATTATTTTCTAGGCATGGAAACAAAACCCAGTATGCTGGGATGGGAGATATGGGGGAGGGAGTGACGACTACTGGGGCTGAGATAAGGTCTGGGATGTAGAACAGAGTAGTCCAAGTGTAAGTAGAAAGAGATTAGAGTGGTAGATGGATAGAGATGAGCTTGGAATCTGAGGCTGCAGCGAGGTTAAATCCACAAACCTGGTTCCACGTCATTCTAGTTTTATGACCATTACAGTTTACACAGTGACCCAGCTGTTGTCGCTGCTTCCTTTTTGAGACAAGAGTTTGCTCTGTAGTGTAGGCTGGGCCTTGAATGTGCACCTGGCTCTCCTGTTGCTTCCTGAGTGCTGGGATTATGGTCATGTGCCACAATCCTGGGCCTGAAGAGATCTTTAATTTTTATTTTTTATTTATTTTTAGTGTGTGTATCTCCCCCCCCCCCCAACCCCTCCAGCCCCAGAGCTGAGGGCAGAACCCAGGGTCTTGCGATTGCTAGGCAAGCGCTCTACCACGGAGCTAAATCCCCAATCCCATGTCTTTTGTTTTTTCGAAACAGGGTTTCTCTGTAGCTTTGGAGCCTGTCCTAGAACTCACTTTGTGGACCAGGCTGGCCTTGAATTCACAGATATGGGCCTGTCTTTGCCTCCCAGTGTTGGGATTAAAGGCGTGTGCCTCCACCGCTGGCGCACGCGTGTGTGTGTGTGTGTGTGTGTGTGTGTGTGTGTGTGTGTGTTTCTGTGGTGTAACTGCCTGTGTTTCTCTGTATGGATGAGTGTAAGCACAGCCTGGCTTGTAACCAAGGATGACCTTGGACCTCTGAGTCTAATTTGGGAATACATGAGACCCTGTCTCAAAAACCTTCTCATAAAGACAACAATCCACCCAAAATTTGAGCTACTGCAGCTTTTACTCACAATGAACAAGCATTTAAAATCACATCAAGAACAGCAGTTAGTTACTAGATACTTTATTCCCTTTTTTTGCCCCCCCCCCCCCCCCCCCCCCCCGGGTTTCTCCGTGTAGTTTTTGGTGCCTGTCCTGGATCTTACTATTTAGCCCAGGCTGGCCTCGAACTCAGAGATCCTCCTGGCTCTGCCTCCCGAGTGCTGGGATTAAAGGCATGCACCACCCCTGCCCGGCTTTCCTCTTATATATTTAAAGACTAAACATACCCAACGAGCTGTCTTCTATAGGACAGGCTGACCTTACTTATTCACATATTTCGAGAGCATTTTGTACTTTGGAGTGTTTGTATTTTTTTGTCTCTGACCTTCGGATTTTCTTTAATGCATCTTTTTTTTTTTTTCTGTCTCCTTTCTCCCCCTCCCTCCCTCCCTCCCTCCCTCCCTCCCTCCCTCCCTCCCTCCCTCCCTTCCTTTCTTCTTTTGAGACAGGGTCTCTGTGTAGCCCTAGCTGTTCTGGAATGTATTCTGTAGTCCAGGCTGGCCTTGAACTCAGATCTGCCTGCCTCTGCACCTCCTGAGTGCTGGGATAAAAGGCATGCTCCAGGCTTTTTATTTATTTTTTTAGGAAAGAAAATTAAAGTTCAGAAATTAAGTGATTTATCTACTTAAAACAGCCTTCATCAAAAAAATTGACACTTTAATGGGTATGGGTTCATGGAATACTGAAGTATTACTTCTCTGGATTGAGAATTGTTAAGACACAAGCAGTTGGATGTCATGTAATCTAGCAGCTAATGTTCGGGGTTGTATGTATTATATGCATGTATGCATGTATATGTGTTATGTATCTGGCTCTCACTTGCAGAAAATGATTGAGTACAATCATTTATCCTGTCACCCAAGAGGCAGAGATCCGTGTGGATCTCTGTGAGTTCAAGGCCTCATTGGGTTACATGAGAGAAACAGAACCAGGCAGTGGTGACACATGCCTTTTTAAAAATTTTTTTTTATTTTTTGGTTTTTTGAGACAGGGATTTCTGTGTAGCTTTGCGCCTTTCCTGGAACTCACTTGGTAGTCCAGGCTGGCCTCGAATTCACAGAGATCCGCCTGCCTCTGCCTACTGAGCGCTGGGATTAAAGGCGTGCACCACCACCGCCTGGGGGCATACGTCTTTTATCCCAGGAAGTAATATGGTAGGACAGGTGAGGAAATAGGAACTCGCTTTCTTTAGACTGAGGATTTTGTTTACAAAATAGTATACAAAGCGTACATAATTCTAGTCATTATTGTCTGAATTCACAGGGCATTCAGTTATTGGCTGGTTGGCACATTACTGATCAACACAATTGCTGTCAATGAGATATGAGTACCCAGCTCCAGTCACTCTGCTTTTACACTTGACACAGAGATGGTTGGATATACCATTCCCTTCCTTTAATCCAACAAATCTTCATATAAACAAATCCTCATATAAAATTGCATCTTTGAATTGAGACAACTTCAGACCACTTCCTTTGGATATAATATGAAGTGTGGATTATGGTTTAGAAAAGTAAATTAGAAAGAAGAGTAGGAATAGATATTCCTGGGGTAAGCAAGTTGAAACAAGGCGATTCAGAATCCAGTACAGAATGTAAGTCTTTTTTTTGTTTACCAGTTGTGTGTTTGTGTAGCACTCAGCGAAGAAGCTAAGACAGCAGAGTGGACCACAGCACTTTAGGGGTTCTGTATTGTGTACCCCAATAAAGCTTACCTAGGGATAAGAGGACAGAGCCAGCCTCTAAATTAGACATAGAGGTCAGGCAGTGGTGGCACACACCTTTAATCCTATCACTCGGGAGGCGGAGATCCGTGTGGATGTCTGTGAGTTCAGGGCCACACTGGGCTACATGAGAGAAACAGAACCAGACAGTGGTGGCACACGCCTTTAATCCCAGGAATTAAAATGGCAGGACACAGAAAGGTATATAAGGCATGAGGAAACAGGAACTTACCCTCTTTAGACTGAGGATTTCGTAGAGGTAAGAACTGATGGCTGGCTTGCTCTGCTTCTCTGATCTTTCAGCTTTCACCCTAGTATCTGCCTCTGGGTTTTCTATTAATAAGACCGGTTAGCAATTCGTGTTACACTGCTGTATCTTCCTCTGAGCCCTAAGGAAGCTTCTTAAAGGAACATTGTTGAGGTTGTGTAAGTAGAATTGGTCAAAATTGGTGTTGAAATTTATCTAAATGCGTTTCTACTTGTGGGATTGTAGTGAGATTTAGAAAGTAGCACTCAGCACTTGTTTTCATAGTTGTGTGCTATAAACTCTAGTGATGTTTAACTTAGCATGGAGTACTAGACATGGGAAAGATAGATTACTAGTGTGTGAGTATATATTAAATTTTGTAACCAGGCATGGTCACTTGCATTCTCCAGAAACTGATGAATGTACAAATCTGTAATCCAAGCACTCAGCAGGCTGAGGCAGGAGGACTGCCTTGAGTTAGAGTAACTGACTTACTGAAGCTCATGGAGAGAGCTCAAAGCAGAATAGTACTAATTTTTGTCAATACTTAGGAATTATATTTTTGTAAACCAAGCCAGATTTGCCGCTGAGAATGGGCTGGCGAAAGGCGCCTTTGGGCATCAAGGCTCTGGGCCATCTGCTTTCCGGGCATGTGGGGCTGGCTGGGACCCTTGCCTCAGTTGTACAGAGTGTGTTGCTGCTGCTGCTGCAGAGGCTGTTGCTGGCTCACTTGAGTGGGTGACTTTTGTGATTATTTATTTCATGTCATAAGGCACATCATGGGTAGACACATGACTTCAGTCTCCTGTACGAGCCTAAAAGCTTAAGGGTGGCAAACAAGTTGATGGTGATGAAAACCTGGCTGAAATGACCTCGTAAGAAATGTGCAACAGACCTGAAATATGTTAATGACTTAATCCTCATAATGACTTCATGATATGAGAATTCTCCACTTTCTGTAAATGAGAGCTAGAAACACAATTTAGGTGACATTTAGTAAGTTGAGAGTCAATCCTGGTATTTGGCTTCATAGTTTAAGTGCTTAAGAGTGAAGTTGAATAGACTTCAGTGTTTTCAGGCTGAGCAAGGTGTGAGAAGTACTTACGGTCAAGTAAGACTATTGGAATGGTCGTTTGATGGGTGGAAATCAAGTCCTAGCAGCAGATGCATTGCAGTTTGCAGTGTATGTAGGGATTGTCCCATGTTTTTCTTGTTCGTTCCTAGGAGGAGTTTTGTGGGGGTACTTGGTATTGTCTATTTAGCCTCATAGCTTTAGGATGTTAGTGACATACCATATTTCCATGATGAGTAAATGGGAGCCAGCATTAAACCAAGTCCTTGTTACCATTGATCTCAAAGGAACAAGTCTTCTGAAGTTTTTTTTTTAACCTGTTATCAAAATAATACTGCCAGTAATAGTACTCAGCAGGTCATGTGACATGTAAATGCTTTTTTTCCCTATATGTTTTGTCGAATGCAAATGACTGAGGAAAACCTCAGAGGTAGTGAAGTACCCACTTTTTTTTTTTTTTTTTTTTTTTGAGACAGGGTTTCTCTGTAGCTTTGCGCCTTTACTGGAGCTCGCTCTCTAGACCAGGCTGGCCTTGAACTCACAAAGATCCGCCTGCCTCTGCCTCTCAAGTGCTGGGATTAAAGGCGTGCACCAGCACCGCCCGGCTTTTTTTCGTTTTTCAAGACAGGGTTTCTCCGTGTAGTTTTGGTGCCTGTCCTGGAACTCACTTAGTAGACCAGGCTAGCCTTGAACTCACAGAGATCCACCTGCCTCTGCCTCCCCAGGGCTAGGATTAAAGGCGTGCGCCACCGCTGCCCGGCTTGGATATCTTTCTTATTCTGTAAGTTAGGCTGGCTGACTCCCTCCCTCTCATCTTACTATAAATGTTTTGAGAATTTATATGCCAGTATTATGTTTACATCATTTCCACCTTTCCTCTTTTTAAAATGCCTACCGTGTTCCCCCACTCCAATCCATGTTCTCTTCAATTATTAAACACAGATAAACAGGGGGGGGAGGCAGGCAAGCACGGGGGAGAGGAAGGAGAGCATCTGCTGAGTCCATTAGTGTTTCTCACATATATACTTGTTTAGAACTGGGCGTTTGGGATTGGATAATCTATGAAGGACCTCATCCCTGGAGAAGACTGATTCTGTCTTTCTCAGTAGCCATTGCTCTTTCTGCAGTTCTTCTAGGGGTAGGGTCTTGTGAGATTTTCATAGTTCACACTGGCATGTCAGTTGCTGTTGAAACTGTACAGGTCCTGTTTAAGCTGCCATATTTTGAAGACAGCTTTCCTGTCATGTCTAGAAGGCATCTCACAGATGGTGTCCAGAGGCTCCTACAGTCTTTCTGTCCACTCTTCCATGATGTTCCCTGAGCCTTAGGTGCAGGGCTTGTATTATAGTTGTATCAGTTGGGGTTGGGTACTGCATAGTCAGTTCTCACCATTTTAACCAGTTGTGGATTTCTGTAATGAAGTCCATTTGTAGCAAAAAGAAATTTCTTTGATGAAGAGAAAGAGCTACACTTATCTGTGGGTACAAGAATTAAGTATTTAGAATACAGTTAGAAATTATACTGGTTTAGTTTAGGAAAGTGGCAGTAGTATGTTCTCCTTCAGGGTCCATAACCCGAAACCACAGGTAATTGGCTAGGGTTACAGCTAGGCCCGAATTCCTTAAAGTTCAGTTAGACAGCTGTGGTTATCCCAAGTTTGTGTCACTACTTTACCCTTGAGAAGATTGCCATGCTGGTCCTTGTGGTTCATAGGCCATCTCTGCTGTGTAGAACTGCTGATTACTTTTCTCCCTTGGCAGCTTGCATAGCACCCTTAGATGCTATGAGAGCTAGTCCTCAGTGAGGGGGTTTCCAAGGTCAGTTCCAGCTTGATTCTTCTAAGTCCTGTGTCTGAAGTATGTGGTGGTGTTAGCAATAGTGTCTTGCCTCAAAGTTCTGGGAGATTACCAAAGGCAACCATAATAGCCTTTCTTGTTGGGTGTCTTTCCAGCTCTCCTGACCAACTTGAAAGTTTCCCCTGCCTGGCACTGGGCTTGTTGTTAGGTAGTATATGGCTCTTGGGGAAGGCATTATCACCTCAAGTGGCATAACTTCATTCAAAGTATGTGTGTGTATGTATATATGTATACACATACTATATTACATATATTGTAAGTATATTTATAAGTAAACCTAAAATGTTTCCCTATGGCTTTCAAGCATCCTTAATGTGATTTATCTGTCCTTTCTCCCTCCCTTTGCATTTCCAGGTAATCTCCCCCCCATCCCAGTTTTTCCCATTTCTCTCTTTATAGCCCCTGTTTCCTTCTGTTTCCCCCTGCCATAGAAATGCCCCTCCCTAAGTATGGTCTCTTTAATTTCTGGTTTCTATGGTTACTCCAGGTTATATACTCTTATCTAAAGATTCAGAGATCCATAAATCCATAATTAAGAGAAAACATGTGATGTTTTTCTTTCTGGATCAGTATATTTTCTAGTTTCATCCATTTACCTGAAATTTTATGATTTTATTTTTTTCTTTACAGCTGAATAAAATTCCCTTGTGATTATGTATCACATATTATCCATCAGTTGAAGTTAGGTTGTTTTCTTTTTCTAATTATGGTGAATAGAGCATCAGTGGATATACTGAGCAAGTATCTGTGGAGTAGGATGTTGAATCCTTTGGGTAATATGGTAGATCTTTCAGCTTTTTGAGAATTCTCCGTACTGATTTCCATAATGGCTGCACCAGTGTTGATCAGGAAATTGTTGAATGCTAAAGACACACAGTGGTCATGCATACTTTGCCATCTCGCTTCATAATTTGATCTGCAAAAATTGACCAACATGTAGAACTACCATGGAAAATAAAGTTCAGTGTACATGTCTGCCAGCCCAGTTCCTTGCTACTACATAGAGTACTGATGGGGCTCACTGGGAAATATGCAGTTCCTATTTACAGTGGCTGATGCTAGTGTAACATAAGAACATGAGGTGGGCAAATTTGTGGTTTCTTTTCCTCTTCCTCATTGTCCTCACTACTTAAAGTATTTGTGGATACTTAAGGTTAGGTTGGAAAGGCTACTTTTCCCAGTATGTGGAAAATGTTAATAGACTAAGTTTCTTAAGTTTAGGATATTAATAGAGGGCCAGTATACTAACTCAGTCTGATCCAAAGACAACTCTAGTTGCCTAGCTAATATTGAAGAGTTTTTCTTCTAAAGTGATTTTTGAACTAACCTATTTCTTTTTCTTCTTTCCAGATTCTTGTTGAAATCTGTTAATTCTATTTTTTGAACACTTATGAATAACCACGCATCTTCAAAACCATCTACCATGAAGCTAAAACAAACCATCAACCCCATACTTTTATATTTCATACATTTTATAATATCACTCTATACTATTTTAACATACATTCCATTTTACTTTTTGTGTGAGTCAAGACAAGAAAAATCAAACAAAATTAAAGCAAAGCCTGTCAATTCAAAACCGGATTCTGCATACAGATCTACTAACAGCTTGGACAGTTTGGCTTCAGTATTGTATCCTGGCTGCGATACACTTGATAAAGTCTTTATATATGCAAAAGATAAATTTAAGGACAAAAGGCTATTAGGAACACGTGAAATTTTGAGTGAGGAAGATGAAATTCAACCAAATGGAAAAATTTTTAAAAAGGTAAGATGATCTCTGCTGCCTTAAATCCCCTCCATACTTGTACCCACAAGCCTCCTCTATTTGTACACTTAGCATTGTGGGAAGTGTAGTCTCCTGCAGGTGGAACCTGCTGGTGTTGTAGGAGAAAGTCTCCCTCCAGGGCCATAGACTGCTTTCAGTCCTCTGTCTTCACGTTTACTGATTTGACCAAATTTTTCAAAATGGTCAAATATGGAGAATGTGCCCTGGTGTGGGGCTCCTGAACCTGACATCTCCTCGGGTTAGGATAAAACTTCTAGGTAGTAGCTGGGCGGTGGTGGCATACACCTTTAATCCAAACACTCTGGAGGCAGAGGTAGGGCTACAGAGTGAGTTCCAGGAAAGGCTCCAAAGCTACACAGAGAAAACCTCCAAAAACCAAAAAACAGGGGCCTGGAGAGATGGCTCAGCAGTTAAGAGCACTGGCTGTTCCTTCAGAGGACCCGGGTTCAATTCCTAGTACCCACATGGCAGCTCACAACTGTCTGTAACTCCAGTTCCAGGGGATCTGACACTTTCACACCAGTGTACATAAAATAAATTTAAATAAATTATTAAAAAAAAAAAAAGAAAAACCAAAAACCAACCAAACAAAAACAAAACCTGCTAGGTAGTTTGGGGTGGGGAACCCTATTCTAGGGTGCTTGGCACCATGTGACTTGTTTTGATTTTTTCATAGAAATTAAAGTGGGTGTTAATATCTTGGTACTTTGGTTATAGCAATTGTATGGCTTACTTTTTTTTTTTTTTAAACCACTGCAGAAAATCCTGCCATTGGCTTGAAACAGAAACAAGCTGTCTTTACAGATAGAAATAGTGTGGTTAAGAGCCTGGGCTTTGGCTCCAGAATGCAAGTTTGAATTTTGGTTTCGCCACTTACTAGTCTTGTGGTATTAGAAAAAGTTATTTAATGACTGTGAAATTAGTGTTTATGAGCCAAGGTGTTTTAATTAGTATCAAGTTGTTTTAAAACTGGAAGTAACCTTATGGGTTAGATGATGTCATCTCTACTTGGAAGATCAGAACATTGAAGCATGGATGAATTAGCTAACTAATGAACCAAGGACCCTAAAGCTCCTGAGTGGAAAGCTGGGATTTGAAGCTTTTGTAACTAACTACAGATTGTCAGAGAGGAGGAAAAAAAGCCAAACATTTATTTATGTCATTTTCCTATTTATTTATTATTTATAAATTAGGTCTTGGAACTCTGTGCAGACCAGGCTGCTCTCAGACTCAGAGATCTGCCTACCTCCTACCTCCACAAAGTGCTGGGATTAAAGGCCTGTGCCTTTAATTCTTTGTCAGAAGATAGGCCTATTATTAGTACTTGCTGTTAAATTTGCGTTTGTGGTTTATCAGTTTTTTCCTAAGGCTATATATAGATGGACAGAAACATATTTTTCTTGTCTAGAATCAGCTGTTTTGGGGACCTAGAATTAATTTTTAGGTTTTGTATATATAATAAGTGAAACATACTGTCTGTTGTCTGTATTAGAGTGTGCTTTGCCGTCAGTTAGCCAAGACTGATGTTTCTCTTGATGTGTAGCAGCTGTGGGAATGGGGGCTGCAAGCTAGAGACTGAGTTAAACAAGCTCACCCTGCACCCACCCACGTGCTCTGGGTTCTTGTCACACCCATTGTGTTGTGTCAGGACCAGCATCTGTCACGACAGGGTATTGGGTGACATAGCTTGGTTAGTCTTACTGAACAGACAGCAGAGGGCGGGCAGAAGGCTTTCATTTATTTTTAGAGTCTCATGCAGCCCAGGCTGGTATCAAACTCTTGATCCTCTTGCCTTTCTGGGACTTGCAGGGCGCTGGGACTGATTGCATTGCTCTGGCTACCACAGCAGACAGAAGACCTATTTTTGGTGACTTGTTTTCATTAGAATAGTTACCACATTTAAAGATGACCTTCAATTTGAGGAGCTTATGTGTATTAATATCTAAAAGTGTCCTTACTTTGAGAAGTGGCAGCATAGAGTAAAATATGGTTAAAGCAAAGTTACGCAAACCTTATTTCAGATTAGTCCACTCACTCTGTGTGTGTGTGTGTGTGTGTGTGTGTGTGTGTGTGTGTGTGTGTGTGTGTGTTTGTGTGTGTGTCTGTGTGTCCCCGTCCGTCTGTTCGTGTGTCCATCCGAGATGGAACCTAGGGCCTTAGGAATGCCAGGCAAGTGTTCTATCCCTAAACTCTGCCCCAGGCTTCTTGAGAATAATGAACTTCAAAGTGTTGTCTCCCTAGTGCCCTAACGATCGTTCTAAGCTCTGGGGCTGTGATAAGGTGGTGTCAGCAGTGGTGACAATCTTAGGCTCCACAAAGAGTGACCACCATCTTCACCAAGAAGGAAAACGGGGAGTACAACCCTGGAGTAGAAGCTGCCATGTTTCTGAGGCCTGGCAAGTCTTTTCAGAATTACTGATTTGTTTGTCTTAGTTGTCCAAATGGGGCTTTACAAAGCTGTAGTACAGAAACTACGTGGAATCTGCTTGCAGCTTTCCCAGCAGCAAATGGATTGATTGCCCAGTGCCCTGTAGACCGGAAGGGCAGGGAATGGCTAGATTTCAGAGCTGCCTTCTGGTGCAAGTGTGCCTGAAATCTTGAAGAACTAAAATATTAGACACAAACTGTTTCAATAGTTATTTTGTTAAGTATGAGACACTTTTGATGTTTTATACATATTCTAAACACATTAGAGAGAATGAGAGAATGTAGTTAATAGTGGTTATAGAAGATTTCAGACAGTTAACATGAAAGTCAGTAGGCATGCTTTGTTAGTTGATATAGCTTCCTCTTTTGTTTTTTCTCAGTGCTGGCTTTTGTGTGGTCTTTTTCTTCAGAGTCACATTTTTATCATTTCTGTTTATTATGATACTTACTTTTGGAAAGTCGGGCTGGGTGACATGTGCTTGCAATCCTAGCAGTTGAAGGCTAAGGTAGGATGATTATGAATTCAAGACCATCCTGGGCTACATATCAATATCCTGTCTCAAAGCACCAAAAAAGAAAAAAAAATGCTGAAGTTACAGCTTAGTAGTAAAACAGCTAGTTGCCTGTTATACTCAAGACTCTAGGTTCAATCCTCAGGTGGTTCCCCCACCCCAGATAAATCCAAACAGAAATATTGGAGAACGTCTTTCCCCTTTCGGCTGGGTTCACACTACTGATAAGCCTATGATTCAACACTCAGGAGGGAGACAGAGGCAGGAGGATAGACACAGACAGGTTCCAGGCCAGCCAGGGCTACATAGTAGTAGAACCCTGTGTAAACATGGCCCCCTCCTGTAAACGGACGCTTTTCTCTGTCCCACACTATTCTGCACTCACTTCCAAAATTATCATTTGGAGGCTTATAAATGCTTGGCTGACGGCACAGGCTTATTCCTAGCTAGTTCTTAATTTAAATTAACCTGTATTTCTTATCTGTGCTTTGCCAATGCCATGTAGTTTGTGGCTTGTTACCTCATTTTTTACATGCCTTGCTTTCTCAGATGCTGGCTGGTGTCTGCCCCGACTCCACCCTTCCTCTTCCCAGAATTCTCCTAGTCTGGCTCTCCAATCTCTTCCTGCCTAGCCATCAACCAAACAGCTTTATTATTGACAATGAGTATAATCCATACTACCTTCCTGCACTTTCTGAGTTGTGGGGACAATTACATCATAATTCATATGAAAAGTAGTAGCTTTCTTGGCCTGGGATCGAGGCTATGTTCTTTCTTTACTCTCCTATGGATCTCCCTTCCATGGTTGCTGTCCCTACTTCTTGTTTGTTAACTGCGTGTCCCAAATCACACAAGCGCAAAACACAGAAGGTTAAAGAAAGCCAGGCATACTTCGTTAAAGAAGACAGGAAATGTGTAATTCTGCAGTAGTTCTAGATGGTAAATGAGGAGAAAACCCAAAAACCTCATTCTTAAAAGAGGTTTGAATCAGCTACCTGAAATCTTGATTTCTATTAGACTGTCACATCAACCAGATGTCTGGATGGTTAAATATTGGTGTGCTTTGATTTTAATAACTTCTGTATGCTGTCACCATTTATTATTTTCCTTTTGAGGTGCAATACAGTCATCAAAAAGCATTGCATTTTTTATGTTCCTGGAACAGCTTTAAAACACTAAGGTTCTACATTCCAGGAAGTTATACTTTTGTAGATAGTATTCTTTGAGTGATAATTGATATTATGACACACACAGTGATATTGTGTGTCACTCTGACAGGATAAAAAATAGCCAAGTGGGCAAGAACAAAGTGACCCCCAAGGTTACCAGGAGGACTGGGGATCTCTAGCTCCAGGATAGAATGCTCACATGAGGTTACCATGAGGACTGGGGATCTCTAGCTCCAGGATAGAATGCTCACATGAGGTTACCACGAGGACTGGGGATCTCTAGCTCCAGGATAGAATGCTCATATGAGGTTACCACGAGGACTGGGGATCTCTAGCTCCAGGATAGAATGCTCATATGAGGTTACCACGAGGACTGGGGATCTCTAGCTCCAGGATAGAATGCTCATATGAGGTTACCACGAGGACTGGGGATCTCTAGCTCCAGGATAGAATGCTCACATGAGGTTACCACGAGAAAGTGGCTCTGAGAACTGTACTGTCAGGAGTCCTGAGCCTGTTTGCATTGTATAGCAAGTGTATGGCAACAGGACTGAATGGGGATGAGAGCAAACATAGTTATGGCTCCAGCTATTCCACACACTGAGAGAATCATCACTGAGTGTCTTAGCACTGAGAAGACACACTGGTTCATCTTGGCATGGGTCTTAGCTCATCAATAGTGTGAAAAGAAAAGCAGACAGGTGATTTAAGGAATGCCTGCCTGAATAGGTTGTAGTTAAGATGAGACCTGAGCAAGATCTAGCAAACTTGGATAAAGAACCTTCTGGGCAGGAAGACAGAGTAGAGGGTCCCAGATAAGAGTAAGCTCAGCTGAGTGAGGGGCTTGGGGTGGATCATTTAAGGATCCTGGAGAGGGTACCCTTTTCCCCTATTCTGGCATTTCTGAAGAACAGAAAGGATGGGGTTAGGTTTTAATATGTGAGTTTGGAAAGGGGGTTTGCAAGGATCACAGAGACTTATAGCTTCCGGTCCTTCTGGGCCTCAGTGCTACTAGAAAGGAAAAAGCCTGCAGTCTCAAGTAAGGGACCTTGTTTGTGTGTTTGTAGGGGGTAAGAGTGGTGTGAATTGTGGGAGGAGAGGTCTGGAGGGGCGGGAGGAAGGAAGAAAGGGGGTTCTGTGGTTGGTATGTAAAATGAATAAAAAATTTCTTAATAAAAAAAAGGTGGTGTGAATTATGGAGAAGATGGCCTGGCCTGACAGTAGTGGACGTGAAAGAAATCAGGCTGTATTTTGTAGATAAGTTGATAGACTCTGGATAGATTTCGAAATGAGACTGAAGATGAACATAAAGGCTGATAACTTACTGTGTGGAGCAGTTGGTGGATGGTGTGCTTCCTCTGCGCACATAGGAATGATGGAGGGATGAGTAGTGGAAAGAGTGTGAGTGAGAGAACTTTTGGTTTGGGACTTGGTGTGTTTGGTCTATCTGTTAGATACCTTGTTGAACAAGTAAAAACAGGTGGCTGTAGTAGAGGTGGGAATTTGAGGAGCTGTTTGAAGCAGTCCTTGGGAGTCAGGCTTTTGTCAGGGACATCCAACCATGTGGACTGCAGAATGTGAGTACCGGTGTATGTGGGTCATTCAGTTTGGTGGTAGAAGGTTTAAGAGTGTCTGTTTAATTTCTGATGGTTTAGTGAAGTGGGCGATGATGATTGTCTCCAGTTAGAGGGAGGGAGGATATTTAAAGAGAGAAAAACCTTACAATTATTAGAGGATGAGAAAATGAATAACTGGGAAAGTGTCTTAGACTGTGGGCTGATGAAATCTGTGGTCCTGCATTTAGTGAGGTTCATGTTCTTCTGCAGCAGTGTTTAATGGCATAGGCAGAGGGTTAAATTAATGAGTTTAGTTTTGGGTTAGCCATAGAGACAGTTAGAAACTGCAGGATGAGCCAGATAAGGATGGGTAGACAGTGTCCACAAATGTAACCTGTGAGAAAGATAATTAATTAGGACACTCAGTGCCTTAAATAATGAAACCCAGGTTTCCCTTATATTTTCCTTCCTTCCTTCCTTCCTTCCTTCCTTCCTTCCTTCTTCCTCCCTCCCTCCCTCCCTCCCTCCCTCCCTCCCTCCCTCAATTTTCATTATGTAGCCTGGGCTGGCCTAAGATTCAAGGCAGTCCTTTCCTTCAGCCAGCTGAGTACTGGGATTATAGACATGGGCACTTGAATTAAGTTTTAGAATTTCATTTCTTTGTGAGATGGTGGCATCATCACATGAGTTTATATATTTGGATTATATATTTAAGTGACTTTTCCACATTCTTAGACAATGGTAAAGCTGGTCCTTTAGGTTTAGAATATAGGCAGGTGCCCCGTTCTTATCTTGGATTTATAGTCTTAGTAACTGTAATCCGGTTCCTGCACATTTTAGCCAAATCCTCATCTGTCTTCTCACCCACACAGAGCTCCTTTTGAAGTCATTGGAGCTCCCATGCTGAGCATTTCCTGGGGGTGCAGAGCAAGGTGAGAGTTTGGGACTGCTCCAGTTAAAGAAGTGTAATCTTACATCTATACTGACTAGAACACCAGAGGGCACCATTTATTCCCTCATCCATCTAGCCTCTTAGGGAACATTGCATTTTTAGAAATAAATGTGTTCAGATGGTTTTGATTTTAAATTTTAATTTTATGTGTATGAGTGTTTTTGCCTGCATGTATGACTATGCACTACTTGTGTGCCAGAGCCTGTGGAGGCCAGAAGTGGGTGTTGATTGGATCCTCTGGACCTGGAGTTACAGATGATTGTGAGCCACCATGTGGGTCCAGGGACTCACTTTCCTCTGGAAAAGCAGTTTCTGGGCTCTCTCTCTAGTCCCTGTGTTGATGATTTTTAAGATGTTTGAGACATAGATTAGCACAGCCATGCTTGGAAACCAGCTGTATGTATTTGTAGTTTGCTTTTTGTTCAGTTTTTACAATAATGGGGAAATCCTGATTGATTGTCTTTAAGTTGAAAATCCTTAAAGACAGAAATATGTTAACCAGCTTTAAAAGAAGCTTATTATTAACGTAAGCTTGGGTAACCTGCACTTCTGACAAATCCAAATAAAATACTACAGGCTGGTTAAGTATCGGAGGCTTAAACAGAGGGACTGTGAATAATATAACTCAGTCTGCACTTAGTTGTAGAGAGACTTTGTATCATGATGGATAATTATTCAAAGTAAATGGCCATAAATATTTCTATGAACTTGGGCAGTAGGGTCACATTCTAGTTATAGATCACATACCATCTGTTTTTGAAATCCAAAAATTCTCATGCAGAGAATTAAGTCAAATTTTTCTCTAAACAGATTATTAGTATAGGGCCATTTGTCTAGGGAATTGACCTTTGACATCCTTCAAACATGTTCAGGGTTCTCCCCTGCCTCCATCTTGTATAATCCCCAACTCATGGTGACCTCCATCCTTGCACTTGTGAAGTGCTGAGATTTCAGGCATGTGCCACCATACCAGCTTGTCTTTTTGGTTCATTAAAATAAGACCGCACTGCATAAAATAGTGCCTTACTGTATAACTCTGCTGGTCTTGAGCTATATAGATCCTGATGTTTTAGCTCAATTCTGAATAATTTGGAAAACCAGAAATAAAGCCAACTCCCACTTCTGTCATAGTTAAACGCTAACATGGGATTTGGGTTGTCGTAGACCATATCACAAAGCTATTTTTTAGAGATACATCTTTACTTGAAGCTAATATGTTTTATATTTGTATAACTTTCTGGCTATATAAAGTCTGAAATTTGCTCTAATTTCTTCCTGTAAAATAGTATTTTGGCCATGTTAAAAGATATTTGTGTTTTATACTTTGCTTTATCAGGTTATTCTGGGGCACTATAATTGGCTTTCGTATGAAGATGTCTTCATTCGAGCCCTTGACTTTGGAAATGGGTTGCAGATGTTGGGCCAGAAACCAAAGACCAACATCGCCATCTTCTGCGAGACCAGGGCTGAGTGGATGATTGCCGCACAGGCCTGTTTCATGTATAACTTCCAGCGTACGTATGGACGACACTTTTTAAAAGAATGGTTCTTTTTTGTTCTTTTGTTTTTGAGACAGAGTCTCTACATAGCCTTGGCTGTCCTGGAACTCATTGTGAGGTCACCAGGCTGACCTCAAACTCAGAGGTCCACCTGTTTTTGCCTGCTGAGTGCTGGGAGTAGAGGTGTTTGCCACCACACTTGGCCCTAAATAATATTTAAGAGAGAGGTTAACATTCTGATATCAATTTTTCCCTTTATCTACTTAGTGGAGGGGTGTTTGTTAGGACTCAGATACTTATTCATTCATTCGTCTATTTTGAAAAAAAGAATCAGTTTGGGAAGAAACCCTGCTGGTCATATGTTAAGGGGGGTTTCTGCATCTGGAAAACTAGACCTAACTTACAGGGTCCTTTCTTGGCTGCCATCCCTTAGGGACCTTTTTGGACATACTGCCATTTTGTTAATCCACTTCTGCTAGTAGCTACAGTTAACCTCTAGAATACATCCCTGTCGTAACTTGGTGGACTTCCAAGCGCTAGGTTACATGATGAAGAATCTTAGTATTGCTGAAGTTTTTCATGGTGATCATGGTGGCTAGCCCTGCAAAGCAGTCCTGGAAGGTCGGTTGGGAAGTCTGGGTGCCAAAGTTATGGTAAATGAACAGGAAACAAAAACAATGCTTAAGCAGACTTCTTGTTATGAACTCCTCTGTTTTTCTTTTCTTTTCTTAAGAATTATTTTATTTTATGCAATGGGTGCACGCGTTGCTCATGGAGGTCAGAAGAGAGCACTGAATTCCCTTGGGACTGGAGATAGCCACCATGTAGGTGCTGGGAATTGAGCGTGGGTCTTCTGCAAGAAGAGCAAGTGCTCTTAGTTAACCTCTGAGCCACCTGTCCTGCAGTCCCCCCTTTTCTTCTTTAGTTGAGACTGGGTGTCACTGTGTTCCCCTAGCTGGCCTGGAGACCAGCTGGCTTTGAACCCTTGAACCCTGCTTGGGAATAAAGATGTGTACTGCTACACCCAGGCGACTTCCGCTTTGTAAACTAGGGACTGCCTTTGTGTTTCCAAGGTTCGAGTTTACACTTCTTTATTGTTTGTCCTTTCACTTCTATTCCCAGTCATACGGAAAGTAAAAAAATAAAAAAGAACAACAAACAAAAAACATCAATTTTTTTTTTGAGTTTTGAGTTTTCAACTGTAGAATAAGCTATACCACGTATGAATTCCTTTTTGTTTTTTTTTTTTTTTGAGCCAGGGTCTCATGTAGCTGGATCAAACTCACTGTGCTGTGTAATGGAGGGTGACCTCCAGTTTCTTCCCCCAAGTGCTAGGATTATAGGTGTCATTACTACTCCTGGCTCGTGTTATTTGTTGACACGTGATACTTAAAATCTGACATTCAATGTGCTGTCTTACTGGCTTGTCTAGTGGGTCTTAACCTGTGGATCTCGATCCATTTGACGGTTGGGAGTGGAATGGCCCTTTCATGGGTTGCATAAGACCTTTGGAAAACACACATATTTGTATTATGATTCATAACAGTGGCAAAATTACAGTTATGAAGTAGCAATGAAAATAATATTATAGTTGGGGGTCACCACAACACGAGGAACTGTATTAAAGGGTCACAGCATTAGGAAGGTTGAGAACCACCTGATTAGACTCAAGTGGCCATAGGTCACTTCACTTAAATCTTCACTTAAAATACTAGAGACCTTGGGAAGGTTAGAGGAAGGGGAGTAGGTAGGATACTGAGTAGTACGGGAGTGCTGTCCACAGCCATGGTAGTTTCTCCTCATGGGCTGTGCGTGAGAGCATTCCTTTATGATTCACGTGCACGTCCAGAGGTGCTGCTATGTAATGTGTGCCTTTTTTTTTTACGTGTGACCTGTGTTCTTTTCCTTGTAGTTGTTACACTGTATGCTACCCTGGGAGGGCCAGCCATTGTTCACGGACTTAATGAGACCGAGGTGACCAACATCATTACTAGTAAAGAACTCTTGCAGACAAAGCTGAAGGTGAGGACCGCAGTTAACTCTAGCTCTGGGAAATCGCTTTGACTCTTGCCTTGGCCAGTCATACTGATCCTCAGTTATCTTTGTGAGATTTTGTTCTTTTCTTTAGAACATAAAAGTGGATTTAGACCAGAATTAGAAAGTTGCTAAAAATTGTGTACTATGCCAGTGTCTGTTGAAAGGATAGTAACTTTATTGTGCTTGTTTTATAGTGTGTTTAAGTAAGTTAATAGTTTTGAATGTCTGTAGTTTTTGAATGTGTGTGTCTGTGCTCATGTGCATGCATAGGTGTCATGGCACATGTGAGGACAACTGTGGTGATTCCCCTGCATCCTTTACAGCAGGCAAGGAAAAAAAACAATCCATGAGGAGACAAGAATGAAATTCAGCTCAACCCAATTTTATTGTATCCGGTGCTGGACCAGGACTTGTAGAGTCTGGCTCAGATCATTTTACTTTATCACAGTACAGTTTTTAAAAAATGTATTCAGATAACTCAGTCCCAAGTGCACAACAATTTAAGATATGTTTACATTGAGATTCCTTACAAAGTCCATCTGGCTTCTTTCACAAGAGTGGGTACTGTTGACTCAGAGATAGTGCCCAAGATGTAGGGTCTAGGGAGCTTGTTTGAGCTAAGCATAATGCTTATGGGTGTCCAGATTGGCCTGGCCTAAGTTAACATAGAAGTCACTAAGGCTTTTGTAAAGCACAAGTGACCTCACTCCTAAGAGTGGGTTTATGGTCTAAAAACAATGCTCAGGATTTAGGGGAAAGGTCTTGGACAAGTAAAAACATAAAGTCTGGGAGATACCGGCAGAGCCTGTCTCCTCAGACAGCAAAGGATTGCCAGGTTGTAAAACTACATCATTCCTCACATTCCAGGAAGAGCAGCTGCGCACCTCATTCCATTGAAAAGGTGAACTGTGTGTTTAGCCTTCCTGGCTCCTCCAGTGCTTATCTGTGTGCACAAAGCCTTCTTGTTCTCCACGGACAACCTATAGGAGTCAACTCTCCCTCCATTCACCATGAGATTCCTTGTGGGTTTTGTTGAAGGTCGTCAGCCTTACCTCCTGAGCCATCTTGCTGGTCGATCAGCATTTTATATTTTATGTGGATAGGTGTTCTGCCTGCATGCATGTATATGTACCATGTAGGTCAAGTGAAATGCTTGCCTTTGTAAGCAAGAGGACCTGAGTTCGATCATAATAAAAGTGTGGTGGTATCTGCTCACAATCCCAGCACTGTGTGAGTGGAATAGGTGGATCCCTGAGGCTTATATTTGTTATGTTCCAGGCGAGAGCATCCTGTGGGGGAAGGCTTGGAGAGCACAGAATTGTGCATAGGCATCCACAGGTGCACACAAAATCTCAACATGGGGAGATGGAAGTCGGAAGATTAGTAGTTCAAAGTCCTCCTCAGCTACTTAGTAAGATTGAGGCCAACCTAAGGGGCATGAGATCTTATCTCCTGAAAGAAAGGAAGAAAGAAAGAAAGGAAGGAAGGATGAAAGGAAAAACAAGAGGGAGGGGAAGTAGGGAGAGTGAAGAGAGAAAAGAGGAAGTAGGGGAAGAAAGGGTTGGAGGGAGGGGTGCCAAGAGGTGTACAGGGTGGTCAGAGGCGGGTGCTGGATTCCCTGGAACCAGTTACAGGATGCTGTGTGGGTGGGTGCTCTAAACCACTCTCCAGACCGTGGAATATTTTAAATTCATTTATGAATCACTGAGTAATGATTTGCTTGAAGATTTTAAGTACTAAAATGGGAGACATTTTATAAAATAATAGGCAAATGATTCTTGTAATTTCTAGGCAATTTCCTTTGAAAACATTACCGTCTCAGGCATTCTTTCATTTTTGTTTTTTAGTAAATGTACAAGTGTTTTCTCCCATCTCCCATATGTTCTTGAGGGACTATGGGCTTCCTTATATGTAGTTCAGGTGTCCTGTGTTTATATGTTCATTTTGTGGAGCAGTAACGTTGTTGATAAGGATTTTATCAAAGAACAGAGTATACATAATACTACAGGACAATGACTACACCCCCCCCCCCACCTTCCTCCCTTCCATCCTTTCTACCCACTCACCCCTCCTTCCTTCTCTCCCATCCTTCCTCTCTCCATCCCTTCCTTCCCAGTCCCACCTCTTAACTTTTTGGGGACAGGAAGTCAATTGGTCACTCCATGTGGTAGCTACTCTCACACATTTTGAACTAGTCACTCAAACTTGGTTAACATGTGATGGTGACTGTTGGTGTTTCTTCAGGACATAGTCTCTTTGGTCCCACGTCTGCGGCATATCATAACTGTTGATGGGAAGCCTCCAACCTGGTCTGAATTCCCCAAGGGCGTCATCGTACACACCATGGCTGCAGTGCAGGCTCTCGGAGTGAAGGCCAACGTGGGTACGTTGTGTGCTCATTATTCCATGTGTGCATTCTCTGCTCCCCTTGTTCTAGAACCAACCAAAGGTTTGATCTTGGAGTTAGATCACACATCAGCTTTCTAGACTGTCAACTGTAGAAATGGGATCTTCTACAAGTACTTTTATCTAGTCCTTAAAGAAAGACTGAAGGAAAATGCCAGCATTTACTCATTACTGTTCTTTAAATGTGTGTCCCAGTATTGTTGTTGACTGTTGTTTATTTTGTTGAATATTTTGGTTGTGTGTCCCTTATGTGTTGACTGTTGTTTATTTTGGTTGAATTATATAAATGAGTGAGAAGAAAATTGATGTAGCTGAGTTTCTCAGAAGCGTATGTTTTTCTGTTCTTCAATATAGAAAACAAAGCTCACAGCAAGCCAGTGCCCTCAGACATTGCAGTAATCATGTATACAAGTGGGTCTACAGGAATTCCAAAGGGAGTCATGATCTCCCACAGCAACATCATTGCTGCTATAACTGGGATGGCAAGAAGGATTCCAAGTCTGGGGTATGTATGTCATGGTCAAATGCAGAGTGACTTTGTATTTGCAGCTGTTAGAGCACAAGTTCGTGCCATTTTAGTACATGGCGACGGTATTCCCAAGTGTCTACAAAAGTAGACATTTTAGAGAATAGTAATTTCAAGAGTCACACTTTTAAAAAGGTTTATTTTAAAGAGTACGTGTGTGCATGTGTCTCCCCATCCCTGCTCATGAAGCTGCAGAGGCCAGAGTATCAGATCCCCCTGGAGCTGGAGCTGAGTACCCAGCAGAGGTGCTGAGAACCAGACTGAAGTAGCCTGAGTTGTTAACTCCTGAGCCATCTCTCCAGCTTCTCAAAGTAGTTACATTCATGTAATTTTAAATGATAGTTCAGTGGTTGAATATTTTAACAATGCAAAGTTCAACTGATTTTGTAGTTTTAAATACCCTAAATTTAAATTGTTTCAGTCAGGTAGTATTGCTTCCTGATGTACATAGTCATTTTTATATGTTAAGTGCAGTCCTGGTGGGCAGAGAGGTATTCATAGTCAACTGATTGGATTCTGGGAGTGGAGTGGAGTGGAGTGGAGTGGAGTGGAGTGGAGTGGGCAAAGAAATGACCGAAGAAACCAGACGGGGTGAGAGGAGTTGAGACGGTACTTCAGAGATGAAATCTGTCCTGATGCCTGAGCTGGGACACTGCTCTGCTGTTCGGTTGCCCTTATGCACAGACAGACAGACATTTAGACACATGCCCTTAGCTGTGGGACTGAGTTTGGGAATAGAGCTGGAAGACGCAGCAGCTCTTTCCCTGTGGACTTTCCTTAGTTGCTCTTCACGTTGTAGATGCAGAGCCATTTCTTAAACTGGACGAATGTACATACTGTCTTGCATACGAAGGCCCCATCTCCTGGAGCAGGCATCTGTTCTATGAGTGTCACAGTAGGTGCCCACCATCTCAAAAGGGCATCTCCTGTGGTGACATCCTGCAGTTGAAAAGACCCACTAGGCCCTTCTTTTGCCTTAGCACTTTGCTTCCGCAAGAGACCGCATTCTCAAAGTGCCTACCTCTGTGGTTTTGGATTGAACTGTGTGCAGAGAACTTCATCACCGTTGCTTTTATCTGTCATTTCTTTCAGAGAAGAAGATGTATACATTGGATATTTGCCCCTGGCCCATGTTCTAGAATTAAGTGCTGAGCTTGTGTGTCTTTCTCATGGATGCCGAATCGGCTACTCTTCACCACAGACTTTAGCAGATCAGGTAAATTAAGTATTTGTGATTTGGTATACTAAAACATATTTTTAACATTTCTTTTCCTATCAATTTACAGTATATTGTTTATTATTATTGTTATTATTATCATTATTATTTGGTTTTTCGAGACAAGGTTTCTCTGTGTAGCTTTGGGAGCCTATTCTGGAACTCGCTCTCTAGACCAGGCTGGCCTCAAACTCACAGATCCACTTGCCTCTGCCTCCCAAGTGCTGGGATTAAAGACCTGCGCCACCACCGCCCGGCCTTGTTAATTATTTTGAAATAGACCTTTTAGAATATAAATACATTGAAAGGATAAGTTTATCTTATTCTTAGCTTTTGAGCTAAGAATGCCATCAAGTTTTTAACTTAGATTTTGTTGTTGTTTTTGGTTTCAAGACAAGTTTTCTCTATGTAGCCTTGGCTGTCCTAGAACTTACTCTGTAGATCATGCTGGCCTTAAACTCACAGAGATCCACCTGCCTCTGCCTCCCTTGTGCTGGGGTTAAATGTTTGCACCACCACCGCCTGACTAAAGTGAAAGATCTTTATATAAGTTATTTTTTATGTTTTGTAGTCTTCAAAAATAAAAAAAGGAAGCAAAGGAGACACATCCATGTTGAAGCCAACGCTGATGGCCGCTGTTCCGGTAAGAACTGCCTGTTCAGTACTGAGCCGTCCAGAAGTGCTGTCTGTCAGCCACGGGTGATGGAGTGGTAATGGTGACTCTGCTTACTTTTTTAGTTGTGATAGACTGTATCGTTAACATGACTTAGTGTCTTGGCAGTAAGGTGGCCGAGTGGGTAAAGTGCTTGTTGTACCAATCTGAGGACCTGAATTCAGTTCCTGGAACCCACGTAATGGTGGAAGAGGAGACCCAACTCCGTATAGTTGTCCTCTGACCTCCTCTACATACGCACCATGGCACATGCACCCCAAAAACTGCCCTACATCATATATATGATAATTAGAAGTATTAATCCTAAAATATGAAGATTGCTTATATAATTAATGAACTCGTTTGTACATCTAGGAAATCATGGATCGGATCTACAAAAATGTCATGAATAAAGTGAATGAAATGAGTAGTTTTCAACGAAACTTGTTTATTTTGGCCTATAATTACAAGATGGAACAGATTTCAAAAGGCTGCAGTACTCCACTGTGTGACCGGTGAGTAAAGCCACTTCTGTGTGTTAACGCCAGTTCACTTGGACAGCCCAGGGAAGTGAGGAGGCCTAAATAAGTAGTACATTTACGTTAGCATGGGTGTGGTGGCACGGACCTGAAATTTGGGAAGTGAGGGAGGAGGAGCATCTAGAGCCCAAGCTGAGGGCTGCAGATGTCATTCAAGGTTACTGCAGAAAGGATGGACGGTGGGAGAGTGCGAGAGCTGGACTCCAGCGCCACCTTCTGGCCTCTATGTGGGCACACACGATCTTAAAAAATGTCCAACGCTAGCTCCATAGCAACCCATTTTGGGCTGTGTAGCAAGAAATTCATTTGAAAAGTCAAAGGGACTGTAACCATCCATCCTGCATAAGAACTGGAAAATTTTCAGTTATCATTTTTCTGTGTTTAATATTGTACTTACATTTTTAAAGACGTTTCAAAACACTATTTTACAATGGATTTGGATATGCATATTGCTGTAAATTATCAACTTTTATTTTTAAAGTTTTAAAAGATTGTCCCCCATACACTTCACCTATATTTTTATAGTGTTAATAGAGTAGTACTAAATAGTTTGAAAATTATAAAGTGAAAAATAGGTTTTTTGTTCGTTTGTTTTCCAAGACAGGGTTGGCTGTCGTGGAAATCACTCTGTAGACCAGGCTGGCCTTGAACTCACGGAGATCCGCCTGCTGCTGCCTCCCAAGTGCTGGGATTAAAGGCATTCACCACGACCACCTGCCTATATGTTTAAATTTTTTTTTGGATTGGGAATATAAAGATATTTTTCCGATGCCTTACATTATCTATTTTAGGAAGATATGTAGGTTGATAAAGGAAAATCTAATACATTTTTTTCTTTTTGAAGACAGGATCTCCCTTCTGAGTGCTCAGGTTAAGAGACTGGATAGCTCACTTGGCAGAGCATCAGTTGTAAGGTGTATGCCACCATATCCTGGCTTAATTCAACTAATAAAATGATTGCCACATATCTTCATCCTTTTCAAAGTGTTAACAAACGTCAGTTTTCATAGCCTTGGAGCCTACCCTAGGGTGTGCTTCTCGGTAAGGAGCACCACCACTAAGCTGCATTTCCAGCCTCCAGCCTCGCTTTTTACTTGAGTGTTTCAGAAATATATCGAATAGATATTTGAAATACTTTCTTTTAAAAATTTCTCCCAGATAATTTGCTGTATTTTTAAAACTATAATAAACATTTCAAAGGTTGTATTAGATAAGAGTTTTAAAGAGATTGCTATATAGAAAATATTCATAAGCTGGGCGGTGGTGGCGCATGCCTTTAATCCCAGCACTCGGGAGGTAGAGCCAGGCAGATCTCTGTGAGTTTAAGGCCAGCCTGGTCTACAGAGCAAGTTCAGGACATGCACCAAAACTACACAGAGAAAACCTGTCTCGAAACAAACAAACAAAAAAGCATAAATTTCTAATGAATAAATATAAGCAGAGAATTAACTTGCTTTTAATAAATTATTTGAAGATGCGATATATGCATTTATCATAACAAATTCTCTGATCATTAAAAAATCTATTACTATAAACAAATAGCCAATTTTATATTTAAATATTACATGCAAAATATTACATGCATGAATATTACATGCAAAATAACTTAGAAGAAATGACGTTTTCTTTGCTGCTTGTACCATTGATATTTAAGACAGAATTGCTTAAGATAATCTCTTTAATTGACTGTATCATTTTGATTACTTAATCTCAAAAACTCCATATAACAAAACTGAGAGATTAAAGATTTGGAAAATCTCATTCTGTTGGCTTACTTTTCTGTGTATGTAAAGGCACACGGCCAAGGCAGTTTATAAAAGAAAGCATGTAACTGGGGGCTGGCTTACAGTTTCAGAGGGTATAGTCCATGGCCATCATAGCAGGGAGCATGGCAGCAGGCAGGCACCCACTGGTCACTGGGACAGTAGCCGAGAGCTCACATCCTAATCCGAAGGCAGCAGGTGGAGGAGCCACCTGGGAATGGTACTAATCCTTCCTAGACAGTTCCACAGCGGGGAACCAAACGTTCAAGTATCTGAGCTTGTGCAGCCAGTTTTCAGATTACCTCTGCTTTAAAAGTCTTAGAATTTTCTATTGATATTTTTAGCTTTGTTTTCCGGAATGTTCGAAAGCTGCTGGGTGGAAATATTCGTCTTTTATTGTGTGGTGGTGCTCCACTTTCTGCAAAGACACAGCGATTCATGAATATCTGCTTCTGCTGTCCTGTTGGCCAGGGGTATGGACTCACAGAATCAACTGGAGCTGGAACGATTACAGAAGGTAGGTACTGTAATCTGAGATCTCCCCTGTGTGCCTATCAGAGGCTGGAGTACAACATAGCTTCCCCCCGCCCCCCAATTTGGTATGAATTATTTTGTAAAAGTACACGAATAATCAAGCTTTCAAGGTTTTAAATAATAGAATTATGATTAACTCTGGGTACTGTAATTATTGATAGATATTTTTAGAATGTGTTGGATGAGGTGGTATTTAATTCATCTACTAGAGCTTTTTGTATTATATATTGTCATACGATATTGAATATTCTGGGGAAGAAGTTTTCCAAGAAGCATTGTTTTGTGCATTTGTTTTGTCCCAGCAGTTATATAGACTAGTGTTTTTTTTTTGTTTTGTTTTGTTTTGTTTTTCTAGTCATTTAGTTAGCAAAGCTCAGACTTAGAAATGTTTATGGGACTCTATATGTGTAGAGAGAAACTGGAGGCAGGTCTAGACACTGTGACTGCTGGAGCTTACCCCAGTGAGGTGGTAAGTGGTGTGGAGGGAATCCACTACCCTCAGTGCTTCCGGTGGACCCAGCATGCTCTGGGCCTCCCTTCATAGAAGAGCTGTTCTGCTTCCCAGTACTGGAAAAATGGACGCTTCTACCTCATTTTCTAGATACTGTCAGACACTGAACTTGTCAGCTGAGCATTTCTTGGGCTTGTCGTGAGTTTTCAACGGGCCGGCCACTCTTCTTTACTTACTTTGCATTACTTCTTCATCTCCCTGCTCTTAGCTTGATCTTTGTATTTTTGAAAGCTATTTGTAAGTCCTTGTTTGCAAGGAATCAATTACAAATGCATGTACGTGCAATTTCTTCTTTGAATCTATTTTTCTTTCAGCCAGGCTCTCACTTAGTAGCCCAGGGCTTCAGTTCCATAGCAATCTTTTTATCTTAGTCTCCTCAGTGATTGGGTTACAGGTGTGAGCCATCACATGTGACATAAATAAATCTTAATGTGTTAAATATCAACCTTTTATTTCTGGTATTTGAATGGTCTTTGTTGAGAAATCGGTGTACTAATAATCCATCATTCTGGGGTTTTGCTCCTAGATCTTGGGAGCTATCATCAGTTTTTTTCTGGCTTCCAGCATAACTATGAATTTTAAGTAGGGTATGATAGCTAAAAATGATGTCAGGGATGCTACAGCCTTGACATAGTGATATGGGGAAAGATGGGTGGGAGAGGTCGTCAGCATCACAGTGCTGTAAGTCCTAACAAGGAAGAAGAGCAGGTATAAGCTGTTGTGCTCCACTGTCCTGTAAGATAGGGACTCCCAGCTATGAACTAGGCAGCCAGTTACATGAGTGAGCTGCTAGGTCTATATGTGAGGGCGTGTTATGGGCAGAGAGTCTGGGGACTTAGAGTAGGCGTGCCTGATTTCACAGGACTCCAAACCATTTGAAACTTCTTTTTTCAATGGTGGTAAGAGGGGACCCTCTAAGAGAAGGCTATGCCCATGTACTTGGGTGTGTTTCACTTTCTGAGGGCCTCTCATTCTCGTAACTCTTTTGCTTAAACTCTGAAAATTTCTTTAGTAAACTCCAAACTCTGCTTCATAAACACAACAAGTGAAATCAGTTTCAGTAATAATTTAGGTCTTAAAAAAGTTCTGACCAAGCAGTGTACCTGTGCTGAGCAGAGCAAGCATCCTGTGGCTTGCTTCTGTTTGTGAGGATTCTCTTGGGGATGGGGGCGGCTATCTAAGGTTTAGGATAAATGGCCATTGTAAATCACTTAGGAAAAGGAAGCAATTGATTAACTAGCCTTCAAATACTTTTTCTTCTTAGTGTGGGACTACAATACCGGCCGAGTGGGAGCACCATTAGTTTGCTGTGAAATCAAATTGAAGAACTGGGAGGAAGGTAACAGCTTCCTTTAGTCACAGAACATTAACTTGTGTAAGACGGAAATGAGAAATGCACTCGATTTCCTTTTGTTGCATAGTTTAGAATGTAGAATTCCAAGTGTTCATTCTGTTGATTATATTACCTGTGTTTTATGTAGAGCTGAGCAGATGTACTTAATTTGCATGCTTTAGAATTGATTCTGAAGAATAGAATTATTTTTATTTTGCTTACTATTTGTGTGTGTGTGTGTGTGTGTGTTTGTGTGTGTGTCTGTCTGTCTGTCTGTCTGTATGTTCATGTGTGTGGAGGCTAGATATCAATCTTGGGTGTCATTCCTCAGGAGCCTTGTCTACCTTATTTTCTGAAACCGAGACTGTGGGTTAGGCTAGACTGGCCGGCCAGTGAGCCCCAGGAATCTGTCTCTGTCTCCTGAGGACTGAGATGACAAGCCTATGCACCATGCATGGCTTTTTAAATAGGATTTTGGCAGTTGACCCCATGTCTTCTACTTGCACAGTAAGCTCTCTACTGACTGAGCAGTCTTCCCAGTCCTTGCTTATCATTTTATTACATAAATTACATAAAGTAAAAATGATAGCAGAAATTTGAGAACTGTGCTAAGTGAATAGTGTTACTAAGTTAGGAGGGCCAACAAGATGATTCATCAGGTAAAAGCTCAAGACCCGACCGAGTTCAATCCTTAGAACCTACACGGTTGTAAAATAGAATTGACAAAGTTGTTCTCTGACCTTTACACATATGCTGCAGTTTATGTATGCACACATATGCACACACACACACATACACACACACAGTCACATACACACAGTCACATGGCGGGGCGGGTGGGAGGAGGGAGAGAGATTAATATAAAAGAGTGGTCATAATTTTACTTTGTAGAAGAGAAAACCACATTTCATATGGATTTTTATATTTTTCCTTTTCCCTGTGGGCTTCAAAGTTTTTTTGAAGGAAAAATTGTACTATAATTCTTTAAGTTTGTTGTTTATTCTATTTAAAATAAAAATCACTGTAGAATGTTTGTGTCATATCAAAGCATATAGGTTATCTGTGATTTATTGGGACATCACCTTCTTTCTAAAGAGTCTAAGGCTCTTATAAATTTCTCATCTTTTTTGCAGAAGTTAGAAAAATATTCAATGAAGTTTAAGCTCAGAATCAGTCTGAAATTATCTGAAAGAACAAACTTCTAAGTATATAATAGTGTGATTTTATAAAGGGATTTGTTCTATTATTTAATATTTGGCAGTTCTTTTATCATTTTGCTAGCATGATAAATGGACTGAGTAGAATCTTTGTAATTATTGTATTTTTTTCCCCCTTCATTCCTTTTTTTTGAGACAGGGTTTCTTTGTGTAACATCCCTGACTGTCCTGGTACTCACTCTGCAGCCCAGGCTGGCCTTGAGCTCACAGAGATCTGCCTGCGTCTGCCTCTGAAATGCTGGGATTAAAGGCTTAAGACACCACTGCCTGGCTAAAACTTTGTAATTATTTTACATAGTAGATGGAGAATGCTGAAATTTAGAATGTGCTTTTTTCTTGGAATAGTAGCTTAAAAGCGTGGTAACTTATTATTGAACAACTGAGGTTTGTCTCTAGCTTATTGATAAGGTTTAACCACAGTGTCTACTTCCTTGTTCTTGGGACTCTAATTGGTTAAAATAAGATGTGTACTTTGAAACTAATAGTTTTGAATTTTTTTGTAATACCTTTATGGTTTATTTAGGTGGCTATTTTAATACTGATAAACCACATCCCAGAGGTGAAATCCTTATTGGTGGCCAAAATGTGACAATGGGGTACTACAAAAATGAAGCAAAAACAAATACTGATTTCTTTGAAGATGAAAATGGACAGCGGTGGCTCTGCACTGGAGACATTGGAGAGTTTGACCCTGATGGTTGTCTGAAGATTATTGGTGAGTTTAGTCCGTCCGCCCTTCTTTCTTTTTAGATTATCTTATTTTATATTACGTGGATGACTGTTTTGCCTACATGTATGTTTGTGCACTACATGTGTGCATGATGTCCACTGAGGTTAGAAGAAGGTGTCAAATCCTCTGGAACAGAAGTTACAGATGCTTGTGAGCCACCATGTGGGTGCTGGGAATTAAACGCATGTCCTCTGTCAGAGCAGTACATGGTCTTAAAAGCTGAGCCATCCTCAGGCCCTGAATCCTTTCTTGAAAGTGAGTATTTCTCAGATGCCTTTACAAAGAGGTGCCCGTGTTTAGAGAGACTCTTTAACAGTGAAAGAGCTTATCTCTGTAATAATGGGGCGGGCTCTTATATCATCCTCCAAATACAACATTTTAAAGAGGGACCAAGTGTTCCTAAAGCTTGACACATTCTGGATGAGGTTGTAAAAGCCATTCAGTCACAGATTTGTAATCATTGTCAGTTAACCTTAGTTATTCTCCGTGGTTTGTGTAGATACTGATATCACTAAAGTCCAAGTTAGTGTACTAGCGAGTTTTATTGGACTTAGAGGAAGGAGTGTGGGTGAATGGGTGATGGATTACTTACCGAAGCAGGAATGACTCAAAAACAGGTGCATCAACAGAGGTCCACCCGAGCATGAGTGAGAGCTCACAACAGCTGGAACTCAGGAGCTTCCTGCATGACTTTGCTGGCAGATTGACAAGTTGAAGAGGTGTCTTCTTGGCAACTCAGTTGGCCTAAGCCTCTTCTGGGCAGCTTGGCTTATCTGAGAGTGTCTCTTAGTAGCCTTTACTGCTTACATAAGCTTCAGGAGGGAAGAGTCTAGTGCATCAGGGACTTCCCAGAGCAGTGGTTCTCAACCTTCCTAATGCTGTGACCCTTTGATACAGTTCCTCATATTATGACCCCCAACCATAAAATTATTTCATTGCTACTTCATAATGGCAGTTTTGCTTCTGTTATGAACCATAATGTAAATATCTGTTTTCTAATGGTCTCATGCAACCTCCATGAAAGGGTTGTTTGACCCCCCAAGGGGTCGCAACCCACAAGTTGAGAACTGTCCTAGAGCTTTTGCATTACTTCCTAAGTGAACCTACCTTTGTAGCGTCTGAGTCTTGAGGCCCTTCCCTGCAGGATGGAAAGTTTCATCAAATGTTTTATCTTGTAGGAAATTTCTGCACAACACCTGGTCATAACTTGAAGGCCAGAAGGGTATCAGAGGCTTCATTTCCATCAGCTCTGCATCCCTAGTTCATGTACAACTTATGGAGATGTGCCTCAAAATCTTTCTGTCTGTCTTTCCACACTTGTAGGCCGGGCCTTTGCCTTCTTTCTGCCACCCTCTCGTAAGGACTTCCTTTCTGCCTCTCTGCACCTCTCCAGCCCTTTTTACTTCCATCATGTGGTGACGAAACCTCATTGTTCTCAGAAGCCTTGAATGGCTGCTAGAAGTTCAGTTCAAGATGTGTCTTTACACAACCATTATTCGTCTCCCTGCCTCTTTTGAATTCTTTCCCTCCTCTTTTATGCTTTAGTGATGATTCACCGACATGGCCCTTGCCAGTGCTGTTCCACCTGGATACTTCTTACTCTTGTCAGTAAAACAGGCCCCACTTGTAAGAATTCCTTCCAATCCACGGGTTGGCTGTGCTGTGTGGAATGCTGTTTTGTGTTACTTTTCTCTCTAGGTAGTATGTGTTTGCCCATTGCCTTGCACGGCTGCTTTACCTGCTGGGTACTCACGAGTGCCAGGAGCATATTGATTGGCTCAGTAGAATAGATTGAAGTCCTCAGGATGATGTCCCTTAAGTATAACTTTTTCCACTAAAGGATTTATTTAACTGTAGAAAATTAGGGTCTGGGGGCTGGAGAGATGGCTCAGAGGTTAAGAGCACTGGCTGCTCTTCCAAAGGTCCTGAGTTCAATTCCTAGCAACCACATGGTGGCTCACAACCATCTGTAATGAGACCTGGTGCCCTCTTCTGGCCTGCAGGGATACATCTAGGCAGAACACTGTATACAAAATAAATAAATGTTAAAAAAAAAAAAAAAAATCTGTAAAAAAAAAAAAAAAAAAAAAAAAAAAAAGAAAATTAGGGTCTGATTTTATTAATGTCATGTAAACTTTAGGGCAACCATCAATGCTTAGTTGAGAAAAGTTTTAAATAACTCGATGACAGTATTTCTATGTGCTTAAGGTGTTAACTACTGTTCTCAATGTTTCTGCCTTTGTTCTGTGCAGATCGTAAAAAGGACCTTGTGAAACTACAGGCAGGAGAGTATGTTTCTCTTGGGAAAGTAGAGGCAGCTTTGAAGAACCTCCCATTAATAGATAACATCTGTGCGTATGCAAACAGGTAAGCACATGGAGCCTGGGCAGAGTGTATAGGAGTTGATGAGTGTGCCATGAGCAGTTGCAGCCCATATGAACTGCTTGTGAGATCACTCTGGGAACTCTTGTGATTCATGGGCCCACAGCTCTCCGTGAGCTGGCACTTCCTTCTTTCCCTGTGGCGCTCTCCTCTTCATCTTCCGTGTTTGTGCTCTGCTTCCCATCTCTGTAAGTGTCCTGCGTGACAGAGTTTAGGAAAATAAATTCTTCTTCCTGCTGCTGCCTCAACACCTAGCTATCTGTCTGCACAGGGGAGCTTCGCAGACCCAATCAGAGACCAGGGGAATAAGCAGGGTCTTCCCGCAGGCCCGCCTTTCCTTCTGCCTGACTTCTGGCCGTGGCTAACCACAGCCTCACAGCCCATGGTCGCACTGGCAGCAGGGGATGGAAGTTTACGTTTAGGAGCCTAGAGCTGTGTTGAGAAGTGTGATGGAGACTAGACCTGACTGCAGAAGTTACAGAAATTGTGATGGAGTGACAATTGCAAAGTTACAAAGAATTGTAGTAAGTGACAGTTCTTCTCCAGTGATCATGGTTGCTTATCGGTGGGTAAGCCTAGACACCTGCCTGTAGCAGTTGATACAGTTGTGGGTGTCATAGGAAAATCAACTTAGAAGTAGACCTCGCCGTGTACCCCAAGTAGTAGATGAGCTTCTGGTGGAGTAGTTAGTTGTCTTCTGAAATAATTGGGACAAGAAATGTTTCAGATTTTGGAGATGTGGATTTTGTGATTTTGAGACAGGGTCTCTCTACATAGCCCTGACTGTCTTAGAGCTCACTGTGTAGTCCAGGCCACCCTTGACCTACCTGCCTCTGCCTCCCAAGTGCTGCTGGAATTAATGGCATGCACTACCACACCCATTCCAAGATGGTGGATTCTTAAAATATTTGTCTAGACTTGACCAGTTAGCACATGGGCTCATCAGTGACTCTGCACTGTCATCAGCCATTTGTTTCCTTCAGCATTGTTTCAGAGCTGGGTTTTATTTATTTAAGAATAACTCCAGCCGGGCGGTGGTGGCGCACGCCTTTAATCCCAGCACTCGGGAGGCACAGGCAGGCGGATCTCTGAATTCCAGGCCAGCCTGCTTTACAAAGTGAGTTCCAGGACAGCCTGAACTATTACACAAAGAAACCCTGTCTCAAACAAACAAACAAACAAACAAACAAACAAACAAACCTGAACTATTACACAAAGAAACCCTGTCTCAAACAAACAAACAAACAAACAAACAAATAAAACAAAAAACTCTAAATGTTTCCATTCTTCATGATGCTGTTATTTTTTTCAGGTTCAGGCTGGCTTTGAATTCATGGCAGTCCTCTGCCTTAGCCTCTCTGGGGCAGGGTCCACAGGCTTTCTGCTCAGCAAGCATACTGTTTTATGCTGTTGTCTGTTTTTCAAAACAATGCCTGTCTTTGTGCATACCAAGTTCCTTTGGCAATACAAATTCTTCATCAGAAGAAAATGAGCATCTTTGCAGGACTCTCTCCCTCCTTTCTTTCCTCCCTCCCTCACTCCTTCCCTTCTGTCAAGGCAGGGTTTCTCTGTGTAGCCCTGGGTGTCGTGAACTCACTGTGTAGACCAGGCTGCCTGCTTCTTCCTCCCAAGTGTTTGGATAAAAGGCATGTCCCACCATACCTGGATCATAAGATTTTGACTTGCTGCTACATTTTTTTCAGAAACATAATTTACAGGTTTTACTTTTCTTATCTTGTTTCCAAGAATTTACTGGTCATTTCAAAGGATTGGGAAAAGATTTAATTTTCCTTTAAAAATGTAACCAGGCTGGCCTCGAACTCACAGAGACCCACCTGCCTCTGCCTCCCGAGTGTTGGGATTAAAGGTGTGCGCCACCACCGCCCGGCCTGATAGTTTTTAATGTATGTTTGTGAGAGGCATCGCATGAGAAGTGTGATGATAGTTTTTAATGTATGTTTGTGAGAGGCATTGTGTGAGATAAGTGTGATGATAGTTTTTAATGTATGTTTGTAGTTTTTCCAATAGTAAAGCGTTGGCTATAGCGTGCCAAGGTAATCGGTTACATTGGTAAGCATGGTGCGTGCTATTTTGGTCCTTTCTAAGTTATCCTTTCTGTGTTTCAGTTACCATTCTTACGTAATTGGATTTGTTGTGCCAAATCAGAAGGAACTCACGGAGCTAGCTAGAACGAAAGGATTTGAAGGGACTTGGGAAGAGCTGTGTAATAGCAGTGAGATGGAAAATGAGGTCCTAAAAGTGCTTTCTGAAGCTGCTATTTCAGGTGAGTGTTCTGGTAAACTGATTTCTTGGAACTGAGATGTGAAAAAAAATATGCATTTATTTAACCTGTTAGGTTATAAGGGCTGCAATGCAGCCTTTTCAGGCCTCTTTGCAGCACATTCAAGTATTTGCTTCAACTACACTGATTTTTGTGTTTTGTTTTGTTTTTTTGAGACAGGGTTTCTCTATGTAGCCCTGGCTCTCCTGCATCTCACTCTGTAGTTCAGGCTGTCCTTGAAATCACAGAGATCTTTCTACCTCTGCTTCCCAAAAGTGCTGGGATTAAAGGCGTATGCCATCACTGCCTGGACCTAAACTGATGTTTTAAAATAAGTTTAAAAAGCTGCTAATTTTCTTTTAAAATGTGTGCACGGCACTTTTATAATACATATATAATATGGAATTTATCAGTGTCTTAGTGTCTTCCTTTTCTGTTGCTGTAATAAAATACCCTGCTAAAAGCAACTTAAGGGAAAGTCTGTTTTGGCTCACAGTTCAGTCCATCGTGGTGGGGAGGTTATGGCGGCAGAAGTTTGAGGAAACCAGACACATTGCATCCATGTCGTAGTCAGGAAGCAGAGAGTTGAATGTTGGTTTTCAACCAGCTTTCATCTTTTTCATGCTGTGTAGGGAATGGTACCACTCATAGTGGGCAGATCTTCCCACTTGAGTTAACCTAATCAGGATAATCTCCTGTTATTGTTTGTTTTTTGCTCTTTTACTCTTTGCTCTTTTGAGGGACCCACCACCCAGCTCCCAAATAAATCACACACAGAGGCTTATTAATAATTATAAATGTCTGGCCTTAGCTTATTTCTAGCTAGCTTTTCTTAACTTTAATTATCCCGTCTACCTTTTACCTTTGGGATTTTTCATTTTCTTACTTCTGTAATCTTACTTTCACTCTTACTCCATGGTGGCTAGGTGGCTGGCCCCTAACATCTTGCTCCTCCTTCTTTTCCTCCCAGATTTCTCCTTCTATTTTCTCTACCTGCCAGCCCCGCCTATCCTTTCTCCTGCCTTGCTATTGACCGTTCAGCTCTTTATTAGACAGTCAGGTGTTTTAGACAGGCACAGTAACACAGCTTCACAGAGTTAAACAAATGCAACATAAACAGAAATAACACACCTTAAAATAATATTCTCTAACAGTCTCCCATAGGCATTCTTCGAGGCCCATTTTCCAGGTGGTTCTAGATCCTGTTAAGTGGACAGTATTAAGCACCACAATCAGGAAATGCCAAGTTGGGATTTATAGTCTCTTGGCTGTTCTCATCCTTTTAGCCTTTGTGTTCTGCCTTTGCCTCTTCTCTGCTTGCCTCTGCTGTTCTGCAGAGCCCTGCTGTTTCCAGGGCATGGTAGTTCCCAGTGAAAGGTCACTAGTATGTTATACTGGGCTGTCCTATATCCTCTTTTTGTATTTTAAAGATCTGTATTAGTTTATGTTAATTATATGTAATAATGGGTCTCATGGCATTTTCCTACGATGTCCTTCAGTTCCTCCTCTTCCCAGCTAATTCCTCTTGTAGGTGAGGTAATGAGGGTGTCTTAGAGGAGCGTGGATGAGGGGCTGTTGTAGGAGCAGGAGTGTTGCACTAGTGGCCACACCACTGGAGAGTGGCTCCTGCTCCTGGCAACTGTTCACAGCCGCCTGGAGGCCTCTCCTTTTCTTCCTGTCAAAGACTGATGTTTGCTCAGTAATAAACATCTGTGTCTAAGTGAAATACTAAATAGCACACAAGCATTGCATTCTATTTTTACCTGGATCTGTTAGATATGATATTAAAAAATTTAAATTTGCATTTTCCAAATGAGGTAATTATTTTGGTCCATTATTTCAACTGTGATTATGTTTTGGAATTTATGAACTTGAAAACAGTTTCTAACATTTTTTTAGTAATATAAAACTTTGGACTAATTCTAAATTGATGTAGTTTATATCCAACATTAATACTATTAATTAATATTCATTAAAACATATACCATTATTAAGCAAGGTAGAATATGGAAACATTAAGGCTTGTCCACTGGGTCTGAAGAGATGGTTCAGCGGTTAAAGAGTACTTGCTGCTCTCAGAGGGTGGAGGTCGGTTCACAGCTCTAGGGCATCTGACATGCTTTTCTGGTGTAGGGACTTGTATTTACATGCACTTAAACACAGACACACATAAATAAAAGTAAATAAAAAATCCTATTTTTACATGTAACAAGTTTACTGCACTGCAGTGAGCATACCATACAACTTGCCTATTTAATACATATAAATACATGGTTTTTACATTTAACAGCTTGTACAACTGTTACCCTAGTCAATTTTCATCACCCGCCTCTACCCACAGAAAAAATCCTTACCCATTAGCAGTCACTGTTCCTTAGCCTCTCGGTTCCCTGTCCTCGGAAACCACTAGTAGACATTCTGTCTTGACAGACTGGCCAGTTTGGGAATGTTTATGTTAGTGGAGCCATCCTGCAGGATTGTAGATGACGTTTGAGCGTGTTTTCAAAGTCCATCCATGTTGTAGCATAGATCAGTCCTCAGCCTCGTTTATTGTCAGTTGTGTGGATGGATAGATAGAAGGACATTTTCCTTCTCACTTTTGGCTCTTGAAAGTGGAGCTGATATAACCATTCATACTCCACCTTTGATGTGGACATGTTTTCTCCCTCCCTGGTGCATACCTGTTAGTGAAAGCAGTGGATCCCAGGTTAACTTTTCATAACTCCTTTTAAAGAGTAGCCAGACTTTTTTTCTAAAATTATTTCATCATTTTCTATATGATTTTCCAAAGTGATGTGTAGCTGGAGTTTTCCTGCCTGGCCCACAGTCAGGGCAAATCTCTTTCACCTGCCAGTCCCACAGCCTCTCAGACCCGACCAAGTAAACACAGAGACTTATGTTGCTTTCAAACTGTATGGCCGTGGCAGGCTTCTTGCTAACTGTTCTTATAGCTTAAATTAATCCATTTCCTTTAATCTATACCTTGCCACATGGCTCGTGGCTTACCGGCATCTTCACAAGCTGTTTCTCATCGTGGCGGCTGGCAGTGTCTCTCTGACTCAGCCTTCCACTTCCCAGCTTTATTCTCCTCCTTGCCCCGCCTATACTTCCTGCCTAGCCAACGGCCAATCAGTGTTTTATTGATTAATCAGCAACACATTTGCCATACATCCCACAGCAGTGATGCCTTTTAACCACTGGTGTTGAAGAATTCCAATTTTTCCATATCCCTGCCTTATTGATTGCTCTTTTGATTCCAGGTGTTAATCTTCTTATGGCTTGATTGCCATTTTTAATGATTTGGTTATCTTTCATTGCACTTACTGGCCTGTATGTCTTCTTTGGCAAATGTTTTTTCAGTCTTTGTTCTCTTTTACTTGCTTGTTTTTGAGATAGGGTGTAGCCTATGTTGACCTTGAACTCACTATGTAAGCTGATCTATTGACGATATCTAGGCCAGTTTTGTATCTTTATCTTTCTGGATTAGAGGTGTATCCCACTATAGTATCTGCCAGGATCCATGTCTTGACTGTTGTAACAGTAAACGTTGAGGTGTGTCTCTGTGGTATGTTGAGTTGTAATCATTTAAGTCTCTATTTTCTCAGGAGTAGTTTAGCCAGAAGATATAGTTTTATTACTACTTAGCATGCAGATTAATGTTGTTGTGACACATTTGTACATACATTTCACTATACGTCGCTCTCCTCCCTTATTCCTTTTTGATCGTAGTCCTCCCAAACAATTCCCCTCTGCTTTAATGTCATGCATAGCCTATACCTTATTTTTCAACTTGAGGCTTTTTCCTCTCCTCTCACACTCCCTTTCTCACTTGCATGTTCTACATGCACAGATATAGAAATTTAAACGACGTTACGTGTTATGTGAAGGCAACATGCAATGCTTGCCTTTCTGAGTCTAGCATGTTGTGTTTGACACAACAATGTCTAGTTCTTTTCATTTTCCTGCAGATGTCATATTTCATTCTCTTTTTCCTTCCTCCTTGGTTCCAGCTCCCGGAGGTGCATGGTGTAGTTTGGTGTGTGTTCCTGTCCAGTGAGTCTGTATGTGCTCTTCTTGTCTGTCTGTCTAGTTAGTGCTGTGTGCTGCACTTTTCCAGCCCAGTAATGGATTGGATAACCACATAAACGCAATTTGTTTTAATGACAGAACTGCCTTCCATTAATACCTATATCATGTATTTAGTTTATTCTCCTATGGATAAATTAATTTGTTAAATGGTTTTTGCAATTATAGTCCCCATGTGTCAAAAACTTGTACGTTTGAAGCTCAGAAGTGAGACTGATACTGATGGGTTGCTTGTTGTTTGGGTGGGTATGCCTCGAAGAACTGTCCTGTGTGCTCAGAACGTCAACTCTGTTTCTAATGAGTGTGGATTCTTATTGTTGTGTTTTCCTTTGTTTTCACCATCTCAGCAAGTCTGGAAAAGTTTGAAATTCCAGTGAAAATTCGTTTGAGCCCTGACCCATGGACTCCTGAAACCGGTCTGGTGACGGATGCCTTCAAGTTGAAACGCAAAGAGCTTAAAACACACTACCAGGCAGACATCGAGCGGATGTATGGGAGAAAATAATTCGTTTCGGCATCAGTTTGCTAAAGTGAGCTCAGATCAAATAGGAAAATACTTGAAATGTACGTCTCCGGCCGAGGCAAACTCCGGTCCTCATATTACCCCAGCTGTTACTTCTCACTCCATCACCATTTTTAACGGACAGGATTAGTAAAATGTTAAGACAGCAAACCTGTGTCTGTCTGTTTCTTCCCCTCCTCCAGTTTGCTTCGGCATCTACGACTGTGTTTGTCAATAGGAGAATTTTTCTGAATCATACTGGGGAAGCAGTGATTTTAAAACCTCAAGTTTTTAAACATGATTTATATGTTCTGTACAATTGTTCAGTTTGTAACTTTTTAAAGTTTGGATGTATAGAAGGATAAATAGGAAATATAAAAATTGGTTATTTGGGGGGCTTTTTTACTTATTGTATTTAAAAATAAAAGGGTATCAATGTGAAATTATGTAAATTTTAAATGCTTATGAATCAAGTCACTGTTGAACAAAAGATTTGTTGCTGTGTAATTATTGTCTTGTATGCATTTGAGAGAAATAAATATACTCAGACTTATGTTTTAAGAAATTCAGACCTTGCGAATACCTGCCTGACACTGTTGGTTTTATATACTTATTTTTCTACTGGGAAGACAGTTGGGTTGGCACTGCATGAAATGAAGTAGCAGGAGAGCGACGGAGTTCAGTGACAAGGCCAGCGGCACTTCAGGGCCTGACGCCAGCACGGTCAGTGCTTCATGTGGCTTCCCAGCCTCACGACTAGAGTGAGTGGGCACAGTCTGAATGACAGTGCCATCTCACAAGGAAAGGACGGAGCTGTGTGTGCTGGCGCTGGCAGTACACGCCTTTAATTCCAGCACTTGGAGGCAGATGCAGACAGATGTGTATGAGGGCAGTCTGGTCTCCATAGAAAGTTCCAGGTCAGCCACAGTTACACAGTGTGACCCTTTCTCACAGGGGAAAAAAAAGACAAAAATAAAGGATGGAAACCTGCTATTTATTTCGCTGATTGTATGCACACTTATTTGCCTCAGGTTAGTCATAGAAAACCATTCTGTTCAAACTCGCCTACTTTCTAACATTAGATAGTTCTCATTTTGTAATGAATTGTTTTAACAGTAGTGCACATGTTCAAGAGAGATGAGTGCAAGAGGTAGAGAGATGGGTAGACCGATATCTCAGTGGTAGGAGCTTGTTAAAATCACAATTCCTTACCACTGTAGCATTTCATATTCGAACATGAAAGTTTAGCCTGTCCATGAATCCTACTTACTGCGTCATTTCTAGTGAAGAGTCCTATTGCATCAGTTAGGATACATGTGTGGTAGTGTACTCATCAGTCTGTCTTTACTCCTCTCTGTCTCTCTCTCATCCCTCCTCCCTCCTTTCTTGACAGTGTCTTGCCACATAGACCAAGATGGTCTGGAACTCACAGAGATCCTCTTGTCTCTGCTTCTCAAGTGCTGGGATTAAAGTAGTGTACACCACCATACCCAGCCAGACATTTTTCTTGATCTCAGTTACTTTAGGCGTCAAAAGTAAAAAAAGAGGATGTAGAGAACAGAAAGCACATGAGAATGCAGGCCTGTGTAGGTGAGGTTTATGTGTGTGTCAGGGTGGGCTGGGGTGGGGAGAGGAATCAGCACATCACAAACTACTTACTTGGAGATATCCTAGTACGGTGTTTTATGGTTTTGTATATTACGTTTGGAATACTTTTTTCTTTGTTGAAATTTAACTCTTAAATGATGTTTGAAAACTTTCAAATTTTCCAAAGAAGGATAAGTATAGAAAGAAGTAAATGAAACTTCTCAATATCAGAATGCTGTGAGCTGATAATTAACCCATGGTGGGTGGAGAGCATTTGTGTCTGATGTCTTACCTTCAGAATAATTGTGTTAAAATATGTATGTGTATGGGTGGTGGTGGTACGTGCATAAGTGCAGTTGACTGAAGAGGTCAGAAGGGGACGTGTAATCCTCTGAAGCTACAGGCTACTGTGAGCCTGATGTGGGTGATTGGAAACAAACTCTAGCCCTCTGCATGAGAGGTACATGCTATTAATGCTAAACCAGCCTCCCAGCCTCCCAGCCGTTGTTCAAAGGATTTTTTTTTTTTTAAGATTAAATGTAAGCTTCAGTGTATTTGGAAAGATACCAATAATTGTGATTTGAAGTGTCAAATTAAGAGGTAGTGGCTCATCAGGTCAGAGTAATGGCTGATTTCTCTGAACAGCAAATAAAGCTGCTTTAGTCTATCAAATTCCATTCACTTCCTTGCGTGAATTAAGTTTAGAATTATGTTTAGTTCTAAAATATCAGAGGGCAAGTCTTAAGTGCCACAGTAGAACATGATAATGACCCATTTCAAACAAACTGTTCTCTAGCCCAATCAAGGTGACCTGAAAAATTCACAAAATTTTGTTTCAAGTTAAAAAAAAAAAAAAAAAAGACACGAGAACCTATCCCCCAAACCCAAACTAACCAAATAAAACCAATGGATTATTAATTAGTTTAGGACAAAAACTAAGGAATTTCAAAGTAAATATGTACATGTGTAAATAATGTGGATCCTTAAAGAATGGTTCTGAACCACTTTTACTCTTTTCTAGAAATAAGCTAAATGTGGAATAATGGAACATCAGTAAGTAGCTGTCTCTAGAATATGTCCTGGTGGCCACCTCTCCTCATGCTCACACTCAGTCTTTTCTTGTTTGCTTGCTTTTGTGGTGGTGAAATTTCACTTAACAGGTTTTGCTACCTCTACAGAAGAGCTGAAATGAGCACCTGTTATTAAAACCGAGTTTGTGAGCTCTCATCAACGTCTACAATGTTGCATAAAGTTTGTAATTTTTCAGCATTGCTTAAAAATAGATGAATCCAAAATAACAGCAGCTGACAGAATACTAGATGTTTTACAGCCTTAAAACATATATTCCCTGTGATACAACTTTTTAAGACATTTAGGAAAATACCTGCCTTGTGAGTCCCTTTTGTAGGAAGAGTATGTCCATTTGCAGTGCCCCCAAAGAGCTTCCGCTAAACATTACATGCTGGACCACACTGAATGGCCATGATGCATCCTGCCTGGATCTGCTGCTTGCCTATTGTGAGCTGATTTCCAGTGTGTTCTTGGGTATTGCTGTTTTTTTTGCTCAAGAAAGTATGCATCCTAAAGTTGGTTGTAATGACATGAAGTTTGAAGATAAGGATATATAAGAGTTTCTGGCAAACTATGGTGTTTTTCTAAAGAAGGAAAAGCTCTATAAAAGTTAAACTTTGACTGACATTCCTGAAATATTGGTTGAAAAAGGAGTTTGAAGAATTTTCCTCTGTGGCCTAGCAAATTGTGTTCTTAATATGTTGTAGCATTCTTGTACTCTTAACTTCTCCTTAGCCTACCCTTAGTTCCTCCTTCACTCCTTTTGGTTACAGTACTGATAAACATAAAGACTTGTAAATTTACTATTAAAATTGGTTGGGTAAAAATAATGTCTATCTTTTTTTTTCTCCAACTTTTAATGCCATGCTTATGGTAGGAAGACTGTATCAGGCCAAGTATCTCAGAAGCTAACTCCACCTTGCCAGTAATGTTTATTTCTGGTAAGACAGGGTATATGTAACTTGATAGTAACTTAGCTTTTAAGTTTTTTTTAAAATTTTTATGTGTATAGGTGCTTTTTTTTCTGCATGTATATGTATGTACTATGCAGTGAGTACAGTGCTCACAGAGGCCAGAAGAAGGTGTTGGATACCCTGGAACTGGAGTTAATAGACGGTTGTGAGCCACCATATAGATGTTGGGAATCGAACCCAAGTCCTCTGGGAGAGTAGGCAATTCTCTTAACAGTGGAGCCATCTCTCCAGCCCCAACTTAGCACTTTTTATAAAAGCATTTTTTATGTTATCCTGTAGTAACCAAGGTAAGGTATTTTCATGTATCTGGAGGCTTCAGTATGTTTTACTTGTTAGTTGCATCAACAAAATACCCGCATCTCATTTTTAATAACTTTGCTCAGAATATTATTTTAAAACATTATTAGCACATCAAATTTGTATATGATTTTAGCATAAGGTAGTATTGTCATACAAAGATTCTGTTTTAGCTTTCCATTGCTCTGACGAAATACCTCGGAAAGTTAAGTTGAGGCAAAGTTTGATTTGGCTTCTGGTTTCAGAAGTTTCAGTTCGTGATCAGTTCAAATCAGTTTCAGTTCAAATCAGGCTTTGTTGTGCCTGGTCCTGTGGTGGTCAGGAAGGAAAACATGGGTAGATTTTCCCACACCTTCAGGTAAATGTCCCCAGCAGCCTAGCATCCTCCCATTAAGCCCTGGCTCCTTACCGTCAGCTGGGGTCTAATCCTTCAAAACCTATGAGGGACATCTAAGATCCAAACAGTGATATATTGTATTAAACACAGCAGAGTGCATATATCTATAGATCTTGGTTTCAGTGATGTTTTTCATTGATATGTCACAAAAACATGCTTTTGCAGATTACTTTTAAAAATACGTATCTATTAATTCTTTAGGAATTTCATACAATGTATTTTTATCATGTTCACTGTCCTTTTTTTTTTTTTTTGACACAGGGTTTCTCTGTGTAGTTGTGGTGCCTGTCCTGGATCTCGCTCTGTAGACCAGGCTGGCCTCAAACTCATAGAGATCCACCTGGCTCTGCCTCCTAAGTGCTGGGATTAAAGGCGTATGCCACCACCACCCAGCACGTTCACCCTCTTCTTCTAACTCCATCTCTTTCTAATGCATCTCCTCCTCGCTATTTCTTTCCACATGTCAACTAAGGGCCTGTCCATTCAGAATTACCTCAGTAAACCCAGTGCCTTAACATGATGTGTGGCCTCTAGAGACAGTATATGGAGCTGGTGAGTGAGTTAATACATATGTATCTTCATTCAGTGTTGTGTGAGTTCTTCAGCTAGCCCTTCTCCATCTATATATCTCCCATTGGTGATTCCTTTTCATATCGGTCCTCAGTTTCTTGTGATGAAAGGGTTTTCCTCCCATGTGGGTTTTGTTAGCAAATACAAAAAGATTCCAGCTTGAAGATTTCCTCAAGGATGCCCTTCATAGAAACTTCCTCTCTAGTATGACTCTGTGGGTGTTGCAAATGTGTACGAACAGATTTTCTTTCTGGAGAGCTTCCTCAGATAGAAGGGGACAGCCCACAGCTACAGCTTTCCCCATGCCTTCACAGTTTTTCTTACTGTGAATTCTTTTATATTCAGCGAAGGGCACACTAAAAGGAAGATCTCCCCGCACTGGCCATCTTCTCCAGTTTGAACTTTGCTGTTCACTACTTTTTCCACATTTGCAGCTTTTTTTTTTAAAATATTAATCCTTGTTGAGTAAGAGAGAACGGTTGAAAGAAACAATACAATTATAGGAAGAAACATGGCAGCTTGAAAGGGCACTAGGCCAAGTTCACCCTTTGTTATATTCTTGGATAAAACATTTTTTAAAAGATGATCACTGTGTCTACATACTAAGCTGAGTAAAATCTGAGCCAAATTATCAGGAAGAAGAAGGGGACAGACACCACATGTAGAAAGATAACAGGTTAGTTACCCTAAGATTGTGTATTATTTATGGCTATTGTGAAGTGTGTAGCACAGACACTGAGATCAACAATTAATAAATAGGACCTCATGAAACTATAAAGCTTCTGTAAGGCAAAGGACATTGTCAATAAGGCAAAACAGCAGCTTACAGAATGGGAAAAGTTCTTCACCAACCCCATATCTGACAGAGGGCTGATATCCAAAATATAAAAAGAACTCAAGAAACTAGACATAAAAAAAAAACAAACAAATAATCCAGTTAAAAAATGGAGTACAGATCTAAAGAGAATTGTCAACAGAAGAATCTCAAATGGCTGAAAAAGAATTGTTCAACATCCTTAGCCATCAGGGGAATGCAAATCAAAACAATTCTTACACCTGTCAGAATGACTAAGATAAAAAACAGCTTATGCTAGAGAGGATGTGGAGTAAGAGGAACACTCCTCCACTGCTGGTGGGAGTGCAAACTTGTACAGCCACTTTGGAAATCAATATGGTGGTTTCTCAGAAAATTGGGAATCAATCTACCTCAAGACCCAACTATACCACTCTTGAGCATATACCCAAAGGAAGTTCAATCATACCAAAGGACATTTGCTCAACTATGTTCTCAGCAGCATTATTTTTTTCATATTTATTTATTTATTTATTTATTTATTTATTATTTATTATTTATTTATTTATTCTACTATCAGCTTGATACAGTATAAATTCTTATCCTAATAGTGAAATATTTCACTGAAGCTTGCCCAGTGATTGAGTAAAACCAAAACTTACTATAAGCCACAGTCATCTAGGGTCCCCCCTGCTATGTAGCCTCCCTGGTTCTGTGGGTTGCAGTCTGATTGTTCTTTGCTTTATATCTAGTATCCACTTATGAGTGAGTACATACCATGTTTGTCCTACTGGGTTTGGGTTACCTCACTTAGGATAATATTTTCTAGTTCAATTCATTTGTCTGCAAATTTCATGCTGTCATTGTTTTTCTCTGTTGAGTAGTACTCCATTTTGTATATGTACCACATTCTTTTTTTCATTCGCCACAGCAGAATGCCAAATGCCGTTTATTGAAAGAGGGAGGAAACCTTAAATACAGGCTTACAGCACAATGGGAGAACCCCAGAGGGCAGAAGTTCACTACAGAACATTCTACATTCTTGCATCTAAGCTGTTAACGCCAAATATGCAGGATACACAAACAAGGAACTTCCCTTAAGCATTTAGGAGGGTGGATACCGGCAGGGAATTAGCATAGGGAGGACATCTGGTCAAGGTCGGCAAGCAGGCAACGGCTTTACTCAATATGGGAGGAGACCAGGGCCCTACAGGTCCCCCCTTTTTACTAAAAAAATGAGCTTCTGACTTGGGTTGCGTGGGACGTCAGCAGGTCACCTTACCCATCATGGAGACACCTGCCCAGGCCACACAAGTGCTCTGTCTTAGGTTGGTGAGCGCCCCCCAAGCATTACCCATCTCTGAGTACTCATTATCATACAGGCTCAACCACATGAGCTGTAGAGTAAACTGTTGCCAAAGATCTCAAAGTGGTGCTGGGCTTGCAATCTGTGAGACACAGAAAAGACCAACAGAAGTCTTAATCCACCCATAGCCAGGAGGCTAAAGGCAATTGAGCCATTCCCTTCCTTCGAGCCTTATGCAAATTGGAGTCCTCGTTAAGATGGTATCCCAAAAGCAAATGGAACTTAAGTTTTAAATTTTACAACTTACAAAGCCAATTCAAATGTATGTAACTGTTGAATTAAATTTATCATGCCCAATAGAATGGAAGATTAATTAACTGTGGTAGCTACTTTTGCTGCCAGAGTCTCCATTGTGCTAGCTGTAAGAAATAGCAATCCCAGAAACAGGAGCAGCAGTGGCCACCACCACCGCTATAACAGCAACAATGGCAACAGCGATGTCAGATTCTCTTCTGGAGCATGTGAGCATCATCTGTGTCTAGCTGCCACAGTCCACTGGCATGGACACAGCTCCAGGAACACGAACCACCAAGGCCCATATTTCTTGATCCCAGCACAACTTAAACTGGCAGCTCTGCAAAAGAACAACTAAGAATCATAAAGAAAAAACGAAGAGCACACAGGAGCAGAACTAATGGTCTCAATAATGGCTACATTCAGGCTCACAAATTTTAAAGGTATCATCAAAGTAGGCTAGATGAATTTCAGGAGGCCAATAAATGTTGCACAGAGCCACTTCTGAAAAGTAGGATAGTACTCCATTGTGTATATGTACCACATTTTCTTAATCCATTCTTCAGTCGATGGGCATCTAGGTTGTTTCCAGGTCCTGGCTATTACGAATAGTGCTGCTAAGAACATAGTTGAGCATGCATCTTTGTGGTATGATAGAGCATTCCTTGGGTATATGCCCAAGAGTGGTATGGCTAGGTCTTGAGGTAGATCAATCCCCAAATTTCTGAAAAACCGCCATACTGATTTCCACAGTGGTTGTACAAGTTTGCACTCCCACCAACAGTGGAGGAGTGTTCCCTTTGCTCAACATCCTCTCCAACATAGACTGTCATTAGTGTTTTTGATCATAGCCATTCTGACAGGTGTAAGGCGGTATCTCAGAGTCATTTTGATTTGCATTTCTCTGATGACTAAGGATGTTGAGCATTTCTTTAAATGTCTTTCAACCATTTGACATTCTTCTTTTGAGAATTCTCTGTTTAGCTCTTTAGCCCATTTTTTTAATTGGACTGTTAGATATTTTGATGTCTAGCCTGAACCTGGAAACAACCTAGATTCCCTCAACTGAAGAATGGATAAAGAAAATGTGGTACATTTATACAATGGAGTATTACTCAGCTGTTAAAAACAATGCCATCAGGAAATTTGAAGGCAAATGGATGGAACTAGAAAAAAATCATCCTGAGTGAGGTAACCCAGACCTATAAAGATAAACATGATATGTACTCAGTTACAAGTGGATATTAGCTGTAAAGGATAAGTATGCTACAATCCACAGCCCCAGAGAGACTAGGTAACAAGGAGGGCCCAAAGGGGGAATGCATGTATTTCCCTAGGAAGGGGAAATAGAAGAAATCTCCTGGGTAGACTGGGGGCAGGTGGGGATAGGAACATGAGGGCTGAGGGGTAGGTGGAGGAGGAGAGTAATGATGTCCTGATGGGGGGGGCATTTCAGGGTCAGGTAGAAACCTGATGCAAGGGAAACTCCCTTGAATCTACAAGGACAACCCCAACTAAGACTCCTGGCAATAGTGGGTAGGTAGCCTGAACTGGCCATCTCCTGTGATCAGATTGGTAACTACCCCAATTGTCACTGAAGAGCCTTCATCCAGTAGCTGATGGAAACAGATGCAGAAACCCATAGGCAAGCACTGGGCCGAGCCCGAGGCATCCTGTTGATGAGAGAGAGGAAGGATTGTATGAGCCAGGAGGGTCAGGGTCATCACAAGGGAACCCACAGAGGCAACTGGCCTGCTCATGGGAGCAGACTATGGACTGACGGTTAGGGAGCCTGAATGGGACAGGCCTAGGCCCTCTGCATAGTGTGCCGGTTGTGTGGCTTGGTCTACTTGTGGTATTCCTGGCAGTGGGAGCCAGGCTTGTCCCTAATGCTTTGGCTGGCTTTTGGGAACCTGCTCCTCATGCTGGGTTGCCTTGCCCAGCCTTAATGCAGGAAAAGGAACTTAGTCCCACCTCAACTTGATAGGCCGTGCTTTGTTGGCACCCATGGGAGGCCAGCTCCTTTCTGAACAGAGGTGGAAGACAGGTGGATTGGGAAGGTGGGTCAGAGGGGAGGTAGGGGGAGAGGATGGGGAGAGGGAGGGTAAGCTGTGGTTGAGATGTAAAGTAAATGAAAAACAATTAATAAAAATGTTTTTAAAAAGGAAGATAACAGGCCTTGCCTTGGACCCCATTTCAGTCATCCATCAGACATTTGTCGTCTCTAGAGAGGCACTCTTAGCAAAAGTGGCCTATAAATTTCTGTCAGGTAACTTAGGCAACGGTTATCATAACTCACATCAGAGGCGTTATCTCCTGCAAGCTAGTGGGAAGCTGATCACATGTTGCTCCACTGAGTGAGCTCAAAATTTATCTATTTTTAAGTCCACTAGGCTAATGTGGTTTTGCTGTAATGCCCTGGCATCCACGCTGACTCTAGGGCCTTTTGTAGGATGAGGTATTTTCTTGGTAGCAATTCCTACTTGTTCTACTGGTCCAGTCTTGAGGATCCTAGATGTAAACATTCTTTCTGTGTGTGTGTGTGTGTGTGTGTGTGTGTGTGTGTGTGTGTGCTTGTGGAATCTGACTCAAAGGTCTCACTTCTATTTCTTTCTTTCTCTCTTTCTCTCTCTCTCTCTCTCTCTCTCTCTCTCTCTTTCTCTCTTTCTCTCTTTCTCTCTTTCTCTCTTTCTCTCTTTCTTTCTTTCTTTCTTTCTTTCTTTCTTTCTTTCTTTCTTTGTAGTGGGTAGCCATTCCAGCTTTGTTCTGGAAGTTCCAACCCCCATTGAGACTTCGGCAACTGTCATGCCTACAAGGCGGGGCCTGCTGGTGACCTTGGCTGACTGCAGCTTGCTGGAGTCAAGATGGCGGAGCCGAGCCGCAGCTGGCGTGCGTGCACTCAGGAAGCTGGGGAGTGCCTCTTTCGCTGGTCTCGGGGCTAAGCTAGGGAGCTGAGACCGGACTAGCTGCTCCCTTTTTCGGGAATGGAACCGTGTAGGTGTTCCCTGGTTATATGGAACTTTGCAGGCGGGTTTAGGTACCCGCTAGCCGGGGAGGAGGCTGAGGGCAGGAGCCACCCAGGCTTTTGGAATTTGCCCCACGTGAGCGCCAGATATTGGTGAAATTATTTAGGCCACTCCACGTAGTTAAAAGGAGATTTATTTAATGGCGTAACTTACAAATTAAGGGATAGGTAGGTCGCGGGGTCTGGGGAAGGTGTATCACAGTCCAGCGGTGTTCTCTGGAGCTCTGCTTTGTCCACCTCCACCATCCAGGGTCCTGGAACCAAGAGAGTGTTCACCGATCCAGATCTCGGGTCCCCACGCGCCTCCGTTGGCCCCGCCTTGTAGGCGTGACAGTTGCCGAAGTCTCAATGGGGGTTGGAACTTCCAGAACAAAGCTGGAATGGCTACCCACTACATTTCTTTCTTTCTTTCTTTCTTTCTTTCTTTCTTTCTTTCTTTCTTTCTTTCTTTCTTTCTTTCTTTCTTTCTTTCTTTCTTTCTTTCTTTCTTTCTTCTTCCTTCCTTCCTTCCTTCCTTCCTTCCTCTCTCTCTCTCTCTCTCTCTCTCTCTCTCTCTCTCTCTCTCTCTCTCTCTCTCAAAGATTTATTTATTATGTATACAGCATGTATGACTGCATGCCAGAAGAGGGCGCCAGATCTCATTACAGATGGTTGTGAGCCACCATGTGGTTGCTGGGAATTGAACTCAGGACCTCTGTAGGAACAGCCAGTGCTCTTAACCTCTGAGCCATCTCTCCAACCCCTCACCTCTATTTCTTGACCTCATTCTTCATTCCATGACCGTGTGCTTCTGGCCCCATCACTCTAAGGAAGCAGCCCTTACGTGATGCCCCAGGGCCACTATGTCAATGGATCCAAAGTTTGAAGTTGGCCTCTGTCCCCTTTAAGTTAGCCCTGAGCTTGAGGTATTGCTTTTCACTAGAGGCCTCCCTTGCTTTCTCCTGACATGTCTTGGCTTTCCTCCAGCATTTCCCATGGTGCTTGTCCTCCTCTGGCCATCCATCAAAACTTGGAATCTCATTCTCAGCCCCAAGCTGCCCTTTCATCAAAACTAGCTTGGTCTCTTTGCTTTCTGCTCCAGTAGAAGGAACAAAGCTTCATGTCCACCCTGTGACCACCCAGGAACTTGGCTGGCTTCATACTGCACCCAAACTCAGGAGCCAACCAGGCACCGAGAACTGGGTGTGATACCTTGGTCTTCTTCGAATAGTCCTGCCCCTCTGTGGTCCAACCTGTCAACAGATACTTTGGCATTTAGGGTATCCTCCTCACTGGCCCTTCTGTGTTCATTTTTTAAAAATACTTCTCAAATTTTTTTTCCCACACTACCGCCAGGGTGACCTTTCCAAAACATAAATTGAATTATGCCTTATAAAAAATAATTTCATCAAGATATAATTCACCCACTTAAAGCTTAAAGTTCATGCCTAACATTAAGGGATGTGTGCAAACAGTACAACATCTAATTTTAACATTTCCCTGTACTCATTAGCAATCGTTTCCTGTTCTCTTCCCTCATCCCTCGAGACTTCTGAGTTACTTTCTGTTTCTATGGATTTACCTATTCTGGACATTTCATATACCTCCACCACACATATAACATGTGGCCAGTTATGATTGGCTTCTTTTTGAAAAAGATTTTTCTAACATTTTGTGTCTGTGTGTGTGCACATGTATTCACATTATGGCAGCATATAGAGGATTCAAGACAACTTCTAGGCGTGGGTTCTTTCCTCCTACCATGTGGGGATTAAGTACCTTCACTTGGCTAACTTGCCTACCCAGCAAATATTGTTGTGTTTTTTTTTTCTGTTTAGAAAACATGACTTTATTTACAAACTTTATTTTCAGTGGGAAATTCTTATTTTTTACTTTTCGGTTAGCATACGAAGAAATAGGTTTTTATCTTCACATTTTAATATGTATATCGTTATACATTTAAGTATTTTATTAGCATATATCAATTATACGTGACAATGGGTTTCATGATGGCATTTTCATGCATATACATAATATATTTAGATCATATTTACCCCCATTGCTCTCTCAGCTCACTTTCATTCCCACTAAGCCCCTTCTTTCCAATATGCATTGTTCCTTTACATGCCCAAACTACCTCCATGCCTATCTCTCCTCTCTGGCTGATTCTCTCCAAATAATGTCCCTCTCTACTTTTATGATACATATATTCCATTACCTTCCCTTGTTCCACCTCTCCCTTTAGGCTTTTTCCTACCCATCATTGTCCCTTTCCTTCTTTCATGTCACACACACACACACACACACACACACACACACACACACACACACATCCATTTATCTGTTGGTGGATGTCTATAGGAAAAAATGCAGGCACGGCCTAGTGGCCAGCCTATCTGGCACACTGTGCCTCTGAAAAAGAAGCATGGCACACCACGCTCCTGAGTATTCCCAGAAGCCAGAACATTGATTCTGAAGTAGTTTGAGTAGCCAGTAGCTGGCCTGCTGATGAGTGTGCTCTCTCCATGTCTCCTTGTATGTGCTTCTTCCACATAGAGACCCTGGTGGTGTCAGGACACACTGTCCAGTCTGAGGTAATGTACTGATCAATCAGTCAATAGGCTTTCGCTACATAGCTGTTTACATGCAATAAAGCAGATGCTGTTTCCTGAAACCGTCTCCAGAGTGGTTCATCTCTGCACCCTTTACTGACCCATGGGTATTGTTATCTTATCAGGGGACACCCTGGTATTGTTGGCAGATGTCTAGGCTGGTTCCGTATCTTGGTTGTTGTTCCATATCTTGGCTGCTGTGACACGGATGTGCAGGCGCCTCTGAAAGTTCACTTAGAATCCTTCAGATATATACCCAAGAATGGTATAGCTGGAGCATAGCACATTTCTTCTTTTAGTTTTTGAAAAATACATGCTGATTTCCATAGTGGATGATCCAGTTTATATTCTTGCCAACTGTAGACAAGGGTCCCTCTTTCCCCACATCCTTGCCAGCATTGCATTTTTTTTGACCATTGTCATTCTTTTTTTTTTTAAGATTTGTTTACTTATTATGTATACAGTGTTTTATCTGTATGTATGCCTGCAGGCCAGAAGAAGGTGCCAGATCTCACTACAGATGGTCGTGAGCTACCATGTGGGTGCTGGGAATTGAACTCAGGTCCTCTAGAAGAACAGCCAGTGCTGTTAACCACTGAGCCATCTCTCCAGCCCCTAGCCATTGTCATTCTTAATGAAAGCCATTCTGACTGGAGTGTGAGCTTACTTAGTGGGTTTTCAAAGTTTGTCAGTGCTGTGGCATGTGCAAGTGTCACATCTGCAAGTTTACCGGCTAAGTGAGAGCTCTGTGTAGATATATCGTACTTTGTTTACCTGTCAACCGCTTGCTAGTCATTTGAACTGATTCCACTCTGGGGCTATTTTGACTAATGCCGATATAAACATTAATGTCCATGTTTTTGGGTGAGGTCCATTTTCATCTCTCTATGAGAATGACTTTAGCACCTCTACCCCAACTCCAAAGGCTCATATGCTAAAGGCTTAGAGGTTGTGTTTTCAAGAAGTGATTGGATCATGAAGGTGTTGACCTAGTCAATGGATTAATTAAGTGATGGTTTTCTCATTGATTGACTACTGGTTTGGTAGAAAACGTGAAAGGTAGAGACTGAATGGAGGAAGTGGGTCACTGGGATGTACCTTTGAAGGGTATATCCTTTTCTTTTTGAGAGGATATCTTTGACTCACTGGGCACTTGCTATGTAGACCAGGCTGGCATTGAACCCTGAGAGATTCACCTGCCTTTACCTCCCAGTACTGGGATTAAAGGTGTGCCCCACCCTGTCCAGACTATTTTATTTTTGGAGGCACAGTCTTTATTGGGCTCACACAGAGTCCATTGGCTTTGGGGACCTCTGTGAACTTGGCTTTTTTTTTTCCTTTTTTTTTTCTTCCTGTTTCTGTAGTCTCGCAAGTGGCTACTTCTTCAGTTAGTGCATGTCCTGTCTTCAGCCTCTTTCTCTCTGTATGTCTCTGCTTCTGTCTACCATGAGGTAAGTAGCCTCCACCACATTCTTCTGCTACCATGACAGGATTTGCCTCAGGCCCAAAGCAATGGGGCCAGGGCGGCCAGGGCGGCCAGGGGGGTGAAATCTCTGCCAGCATGGGCCCAAGCAGACCTTCTATCCTCTTAAGTAGCTTTCCTGAAGTCTTCTGTCACATTGATGAAACAGTGCATCACAGTGATTTCAGTTAGAACATGTCACGAATATGAGTGATAAAATGGCGTGTCTTTCCCAAAGACCACCCCAGCAGCTGAGTATAATTTTGCGGTGGGAATTGACTTTTCAGCAGTACATAGACTCATGAGGCTTCTGGGAAAGTAAACTCACCAGGAATAAGAATTCTGTTTCCCATGGAGCAGAGAACTCCAGGATCTGCCATTTCACTGGATTGCTCCGGGGTGCAGAGCTCAGGATTTCTCACACAGGGTCAGGAGCACACTGCTGCATTTTGACACACCTCCATAGACTTCCTGTCTGATCCCCGCAGCTGCCTCCGAGGGCTCTGACTTAATTAGATCAAAATGTAAGCCGAGCGCCGTCTTTCCTCCCTTCAACTGAAACAAGAGAATTAAAAAAAGAAGCACCATCCTCCCCAAGTATGTTTTGGGAAACTGGAAGGAGATAAATGTGGCTCCCTGGGAGCAATTGTCTGGCTACCCTCTGAACTTTGAAGCTTCCTTCTAGCTTTGTGAATCATGGGACAGGAAACCCCTTCAAGGTGGGGTGGCTCTGAGCAGATTTCCCTACCGGCTTAGAGAAGTCCCCTGGGAAGAGTGATGAGGGAGGGCTGTCCCCAGATCTCCTGCCCTCTTGACATTTCAAGAACCCTGGTGACAGCATGCGATCTCAAATCTCAGTGAAAGGGTGCCACATTCAGCCTGTGGAGGCTGTTTTGCCAAGGGCCGTGGCCTGGAGATGCTCTGCATCGCATTGCACCTGCCCTGACCATGTCCTCCCTCTTTCCCTCCCTCTTACTCGCTGTCTCAGCTTAGAGTCCTCCAACGCGGGTGCTGAGCTGAAGATGTATGTGCAAGGGCTGTATGGAGGACTCCTGGGAAAGCGTGGTAGGAGACAGACAGACAGACAGACAGACAGCAGCAACAGCACACTAGGTCCTGCCCACAGAAGGAAACTTCTGCTAGACCCTGCCAAGTCCTTGGAGTATAAACCCTACTGCAGGGATGCCTGACTCCAGGCTGTGAAGGAGATTATTATATTCATGTCCTATCTATCCTGGGTAAGGGCCTGTGGGGTTGGAGTTCAAAGAACCTCAGTTTCCTTACCTTGCTTTTAGACACCAGCCCACCCCAGGAATGGGAGGACCAGCCTCTGCAAAAGAGCCCCAAGCGCTGCCATTAGAATCAGAGCCCAGCAAATGAAGTGGGATAGAGACCAGTAATAAACATGGATCCTGGGGGGAGAGCATGTAGCTACTTCATCAGGGTATATGTTAGGATTAAAGTGCAAAAATGGATTGAGTCTACCCAGTCCCTGCTGAGATATGTTTGGGTCCACAACCGCATGGAGACCCGACTTCATGCAGATGTGTGGTATGACGAGGCCTTTTGTTTTACCTCAGACCCCCCAAACTGCTGCCAGCTCAGCCTTCCACAGCACTCTTTCTCCATGCCATTCACCTTTCACAAACCTCCTACGGCTTCCCATGGCCTTAGCGACGCACCTGAAACTCCATTACATAATATTTGAGACTTTAAAGAAAAGATTTCTTTTCATTTCAGATGTGAGTGTCTTGCCTGGGTGTGTCTGCACCACACGCATGTAGTGTTCACAGAAGCTGGATTCCCTGGAACTGGAGTTGCAAATGGTTGTAAGCACCATGTAGGTACAAGTGTTAGGAACTGAATCTGGGTTCTCTGCAAGAGTAGAAAGTGCCCTTAACTTCGGAGCCATCTCTCTACTCCGGTCGTTGAAGCTTTTGAACATGTAATCTATGTAACTTGTTTTGACCTGTCTAGTCAAGGAGTCCCCCTTTTCATCCCGAGGACCTTCAGTTCCAGTCCGATGAGTAAGATGCGCATAGAGTCTGAAGGTATCATGGACATGAATTCTAGACCAGCTGGCTGTGTGGTCCATCAATGCATCACCCCCTTCTTCCAGGATGAGGGTTCTAGTCCATCAATGAGAACTGTGAGGTGGTGGAGAGGATTCCGGTGAGCACAGCATGAGGGAGCTCAGACTGGTGGCTGGAGAAGCTGATGCTAGGAAACTGGTGTTTAAATCTGAGATTGTGCCGTTTCCTGGTCCAGACCTTTGACTTGACGCTCTGCTGCGCACCTCGACAGTCTTGCCTCTTCCCATTGCTCAGAATCTTGTGCATTCTTTAAGGCGGGGTGGAAAATTTCCCTCCTTTGTGCGGACTTCCTCATGACCTGAGTCCTCAGGGTCCAGATGCACCTTTGAATTCTCACTGTCTTGTATTATGTCGTTAATAACTTCTTTGCCTCTCTTTCTCTAAGTTCTCAGGCTCCCATTGAGTCTACAGAATGGTCTTCCAGCTCTCCTGTCTTTTTTGTCTCTTGCTTCCCACCCCCATCTATGTTTCGAATGATCTGGAGTCTATTTAATTTAACTATTTAACTGATTTTTCTCTTTGAGTTCTTTGAACATTTCTGATAGCTATTTTGTGACAGAGGGGCTTATTTTTGTTTGTTCCCTTGACATAACATCTTATTTTTTGTTTTATGGACACAATTGTTAGAGGTTTAAATTTTTTTTCTTTTTACACTGGCTTGGGTCATTAAAAAATGACTCCATCTATCCTGAAATGTTTGGTTGCCCTTGCACAAGGTAAGTGTGAGGCTTCGCGAAGGTCCTGTGGAGGGATACGATCCGTTGGCTGCGTGGCCTTGCCTTTGGGAGGTGTGGGGATCCTGAAGGACAAAGAGTGGAGATGCTTCCAATGGGTCAATGTAATTTGAGGAGAACACTCAAACAGGAGACTGAGGCATGAGGATGTGTGGCTTGTGGGTGCTCTGAGGGGATTTAGATGGAGGACAGGAAAAGTCCAGGGTTCCATTTCACTGCTCTGAACACCCACGCTCTTCCTGAGAGCTGAGTCTCATTGGGGGTTAGCAGAGCAGGCAGGCTTGTCCTGAAATGTGTCCCCCTTCGTGGAGACTCCTGACTACAGTGTCCTTAGGAGACTCCTCCTCTTCCTCCTCCTTTGTCTTTGCTTCGATCCTCTTCCTACTTTGTCTTCTAGTTATCTTTGAATATTTATGAGTGTCCACATCCTTATTTTCTTTTAGAAGGTTTATATCTTTATTAACACTTCTTTCAGTCATTTTACTGAAAACTCAGGTGAGAGAGGAATTAGACACACATATCCAACCTTCCCAACCTTTTATTTGGAGCTAGATTTCCTACTTTTTTTTCCCTTCTTCTTCTTCTTCTTCTTCTTCTTCTTCTTCTTCTTCTTCTTCTTCTTCTTCTTCTTCTTCTTTTTTTTAAAACAGGGTACACACCTTTAATTCCAGTTCTTGGGAGGTGGAGGCAGGCAGATCTATGTGAGTCTGAGGCCAGTCTGGTCTACAGAGCTAGTTACATGTCTTGAAAAAACCAATTACGTACATAAAGGATGTCTCACTTTTTACCAGGCTTGCTATGTAGCCAAGGACAGCCTTAAACTTCTTGTTTTTCTGCTTCAAGAAAAAAAAAAAAAGAAAAGAAAAGAAAGAAAAAGAAAAAAAACCAGAAGATGACAGATAGATGAAATACAGATAGATAATGATGAGAGGTTATAGACAGATGTGTGGGCAGAGAGACAGTAGGAAAGACAAGAAAAAAATGGAAAGTGACTACAGTTATCCCTTGTGATAGCTAACCTTGGTTGTCAACTTGACACTGTTGGGACCAGGAAGCTTCAACTGAAGAATTGCCTCCATCAGATTGGACAGTGGCCATGGCCGTGGGGCGTTTTCTTGATCATTGATTAATGTAGGAGGACCCAGCCCTCTGTGGACCATAACACCTCTGGGTGTGTGGATATGCACACATGTGGAAGAAAGGTGGATGGACATGGAGTGCTGACATTATAGGAATGAAGTGTCAGACCTGGTTCTTGTGGTACTGGGAGACCAACCTGGGGTCTCTTGTATACTTGGTGAGAATTCTATCAATTGGGCTGTGGTCCCAGTCCCTAGGATTCCCACTTTCTACATCACTTACTGATTAGCTACTCCAGTCAGTTCCTTGTTTGGGATTAGCTTCTTTAAAATGCTCAACTATAATATGGTTTTTTTTTTTTTTTTTTTTTTTTTTTTTTTTTTTTGAGACAGGGTTTCTCTGTGTAGCTTTGCGCCTCAGGCTGGCCTTGAACTCACAAAGATCTGCCTGGCTCTGCCTCCCGAGTGCTGGCATTAAAGGCGTGCACCACCACCGCCCGGCGCTCAACTATAATACGGTCTGCAGTGGAGAAAGAGCTCATTTTGTTCCTTGTTGAGGTCTGTATAGAAGGCACTCCAGCACATTCACCAATGGAGACAGCTTTTAAACTGAGCATCACTGCTTTGCTCTATGTTTCTGGTCGCCAGCACTCACAGACGTGTTTTCTCACGGGAGGGACTCATAGCCGGAGAGGCATTTGGATCTCTACTTTATGGTCTTCAATATTTCCAACCCGGATCATGCACATCTACAGGATTTGGATGTGATAAAAAATCACGGGAAGGACTCTGTGTGTAGACACCCACGCTCTAACTCCTTTAGAGTTACGATCCGCTTGACTTCCTTTCCTTCTAGAAAAACCAGAGCTTGGGAGTCTTACTATCAGTTATCTCTTGTTTTTGTTTGTTTTGGTTTGCTGGGGCAAGTAGGTTACTTCCGCTTGGAATTTCTAGTTGTTTTGAGTTGAGGGATTCTCCCCTTCCTTCCCTTCTGGGGCAGTGCCTTCTTTCCTTTCTTTTCCCTCACCCACACCCGGAGTAGCTGGATGTTTTTTCCCCAAAGAAAACCAAGTGGCCGATTCCAGCACACCCAAATAAAAACCATGAGCAGAGCATCGTGACACGGTCTTCAGACTCATTCAGGTCACAGTTTTGACAAATGGCTGTATCCTGTTAACTGTCATTCCCATGGTGTCCAGCTTTCCCATTCATCTATTACAAGACTTTTCCTGGCTTCGGAATGGTCCATATTGATTAAAATGGGAAGAAGAACAGTCATTCTTCTACATTGAACATGGGGGGAAAAGTGTATTTTAGAGATTTTATTCTTAACTCCAGAGAAGGAAGTTGCCATCCCTACAGGAGTTGGAGAGAGTCTGGTCTAGGATGGAGGAGACTCAGGAGGAAAGCTATGAGTATCCTTCCTGTGTCAACTCATTAGAACATTTTATCGTTTTGTGCTCCAATAATCCACAAAGCTACATCTATTAGCTCACAGAGTCTACTGAACTCAATTTTTGAACACAGTGAATGAACCTACATTTACACAGCCCTATAGATAGTAAAGTACAGGCACTGGGTGTTTTGGAGGGGGGGGCTGAGCAACCGTTTGCAATAATGCAATACTGTAATCAACATGGACCCAAAGCAGCTTGGGGAGGAAAAGGTTTATTTCCTCTTATAGGTTACAGTTCATCATTGAGAGAGGCCAAGGCAGGAGTTCAAGACAGGGGCCTGGAGCAGACACCCACTTCCTGTTTTGTTCCTAGGCTCATGTCCATCCACCTTCCTTCTACGTGTGTGCATATCCACACACCCAGAGGTGTTACGATCCACAGAGGGCTGGGTCCTCCTACATTAATCAATGACCATGAAAATGCCCCACGGCCATGGCCACTGTCCATTCTGATGGAGGCAATTCTTCAGTTGAAGCTTCCTGGTCCCAACAGTGTCAAGTTGACAACCCAGGTTAGCCACCACAAGGGATGACTGTGCAGTCACTTCCCATTCTTTCTGTCTTTCCTACTGCCTCTCTGCCCACACATCTGTCTATAACCTCTCATCATTATCTATCTGTATTTCACCTACCTGTCATCTTCTGTTATGCAGCTCTTACCTTTCTTCTCAGTTTCCCTGTCAGGGCAGTAAAACACTCTGGCCAAAGCAACTTAAGGGTGAGAGGGTTTACTCCGGCTCATCATTTCAGGCCCAGTCCATCATGGTGTGGATATCAAGGCAGCAGGGGCTTGATGCAGCTGGCCACATCATGTCCTCATTCAGAGCAAGGAGTAGTCATGCTCAACTGATTCACTCCATTTTGTGCAGTCAGGATTGCCAGCCCTGGGAATGGTGCCACCCACCATTAAGATGGGCCATCCTATATCAATGAACATATGACAGTCTTCCACAGGTATGCCTGTAGGCCAACTTCCAGGTGAGTCTAGATTCTATCAAGTTGATAATTAACACTAGTCTTCATACCAGTTCATCTATTGATCTATAGGTTTGCTTCTTATTGTGATAACATTGCCTTTCATTTTGAAAAGAAACTCTACACATATGGAAGAAGGACTCTCCTTCCACCTCCTCACAAGCCCAAGTGCTCTCTGAAGATCATCTATTCTAGGAACCTCAGTGGAGACATATTCATCCTTTAGGACCTGACTAAACCATTGATGTCTCCAACTTCATGCTATAATTGGCATGAGAACGTCTTTCTTTTTTCAAGATTCATTTTTTATTTGTCCCTCTTTGTGTGTATGCTCTATATGCATGCATGTGTGCGTGTACCCACAGAGGCCATTAAGTGATGTTGGATTCCCTGGAGTTACATAGGGCTGCGAGCTACCTGACATGGGAACTGGAGTCTGGTTCTCTGTTAAGTGTTCTTAACTGCTCAGTGCATAATTTCTTTTCATTTAAAAGCATGATGATAACTCATCATCACAGTGCAACATTTTGTTTATTCAATCACTTGGTGATGGGCGTTTGGGGTATTTCACCTTCATCAGTGTGGAATTCTGCTTGAGTGCCTGCCTACTTCTCTCTCTCTCTCTCTCTCTCTCTCTCTCTCTCTCTCGTGTATGCAGTGAACTTTATGGTATTCAAGAGAATAGGGCTCCCTGAGCCTCCCTCCTTCTTTTGGGGGGTCTGGGATAGAAACTGTGAGGGAGATACTCTGTGTCCAGGGCTGAGTTGGGACAGAGACTCATCCTCAGCAGCTTAAGGCTTCTCTCTTGCTCTTGTGTCCTTTCTGGAGCAGGTGGTCTAGGACTTCTTACTCCTTGGAGGCCATGTAGGCCATGAGGTCCACCACCCTGTTGCTGTAGCCGTATTCATTGTTATACCAGGAACTGAGCTTTACAACGTTGTCATTGAGAGCAATGCCAGCCCGAGCATCAAAGGTGGAAGAGTGGGCATCACCGTTAAAGTCCCAGGAGAAAACCTGGTCCTCAGTGTGGACCAGGATGCTCTTTAGTGGATCCCCACATGCCTGCTTCACCACCTTCTTGATGTCATCATACTTGGCAGATTTTTTCAGATGGCATGTCAGATCCATGACAGACACATTGGACATAGGAACATGGAAGGCCATGCCTGCAAGCTTCCTGTTCAGCTCTGGGATGACCTTGCCCACAGCCTTGGCAGCACCAGTAGATGCAGGGATGATGTTCTGGGCAGCCCCATGGCCGTCATGCCACAGCTTCCTAGAGGGTCCATTTACAGTCTTCTGGGTGGCGGTGACAGCAATGACTGTGGTCATGAATCTTTCCACAATGCCAAAGTTGTCATGGATGACGTTGGTCAAAGGGGACTAAGCAGTTGGTGGTTCAGGAAGCATTGCTGGCAATCTTTAGTGGGTTATCATACTTCTTATGATTCACACCTATCACAAACATGGGGGCATCAGCAGAAGAGGTGGAGATGATGACCCTTTTGGCCCCACCCTTTAAGTGAGCCCCAGCCTTCTCCATAGTGATGAAGATGCCAGTAGATTCCACAACATATTCGGGCACCAGCATCACCCCATTTGATATTGGCGGGATCTTGCTCCTGGAAGATGGTGATGGTCTTCCTGTTGATGAAGAGCTTCCTGTTCTCAGCCTTGACTGTGCCGTTGAACTTGCCATGGGCAGAGTCACACTGTAGTCACACTGGAGCCTGTAGCCCATGTAGTTGAGGTCAATGAAAGGGTCATTGATGGCAACAACATCCACTTTGCCAGACATGAAGGAAGCCCCGGTAACCAGGCTCTCAATACCGCCAAATCCGTTCATTCTGACCTTCACCATCGTGTCTCAGGGATGAGGCTGGCACTTCACCATCGTGTCTCAGGGATGAGGCTGGCCCTGCACAAGAAGATGCAGCAGACTCTGGAATCGGGAGGAGCAGAGAGCCCTGTGTTGAACTTTTTGAGGAGTTGGCAAACTGCCTTTCACAGCTTTAGTTTACCATTTCACAGGGTGGGACATGGAACCCAGAGAGGTGGAGCCCAAGACCACATAGCTGGCTGCTGAGGAGAGCTATTTAATTTAGATGCCTGGGTTGTGCTTCCCACAGCGCTCCACTACCGTGGATTTTCCTCCTTCCCCTCTTGAGGGTAATTCAGATACATCGGCTCGAAGTTGAAATCTTAAGACTTCGTGCTCTTTTTCATTTCTTCTATAAATGATGCAAAAGCAAAAAGCCTCTATAATCTTGGCTAATGTGATTCCAGAACCTTCTCATAACTCAGAAATGGGGTCTTCTCAAATGATTCATCTCATTCCAACAAGCTGCCCCACGCAGTTCACAGCCCTTTCCCAGCAGCTTTATGTGACTGTTGTCCAGACAGGCTGAGCTGAGGTGACACAGAACTACTTACTCCCTGGCCTCTTTTCGCTCCCCGGATCCCAGCACATGGCGGGGATTCTGTGCTGTCGTGTACAGCTAGCCAGGCAGAGCAGAAGGTAATTCATACAGCTGTGAAGTTGAATTTGGAGTCCCCTGGCCTGAGTCACAGACCTGCCCCTTCATGTCCACCCGCCTCTACAATATGCCTTCTAGTGGACCAGTAGCCTTCCACCTCTGCCCTCAAGGACCTGCATGTTAGCTGGTGGTTGTAATTTAGCCACAATCACTGAACCGCTAGCTCGGTGGGTGGTCCCTTCTCCTAGGAGTGACATTGGAACAGAAGACATATGATAGCACGCCTCAAGCTGCCTCATCAGGCTTGATTTGGGAGGACCGCAAGCTCTGCTCCTGGAGTCATGCCTCTTTCCCCCAGGGCTTCCTGATTTGGGGTGTGGGGCGGGTGCAAAGAGGATGGAGGCCTGCTTGCTGGGCCAAGAGGAAATTTGTTTTTCATGAGAGTGAGAATCACTAACTTAAAAACACTTCTAGCCAAGGAACGTTTGGAAACCGAGGCCTGGCGAGGGCCTAGGGGTGTGTGTGTGTCGGGGGATGCTTTTGGGATTGGGAAGGGACTTCAAGAAGCACGCATTTCTCACGCGCACGCGTGGAAGCAGGAAGTCGGCTTGTTTGTAGTTGTAGTTCCAGAGTAGCCCACGAGATGGCGGAGGAACTCTGTTCACAGCGTCGCAGTGCACAGCCATAAGTCTGGAAGATGGTTTGGTTTGTTGAAGCCTTGCTGGTCTTCACAAGATACCTGACATTTAAAGCATTCTGCTTCAATATTCAATGGAAAGTCGCGCTCCTAATAAACTAAATGGTAGGGAAGCTCCCAGGAATGTGGATAAGAGGTCAGTGTCAGATAGGGAATTGATAATGGGGGTGGGGTGGGGGTGGGTTGTGTTTGGGGTGTGGGTGGGGGAGTGTAAACTGTTCGAAGGCAGGCTTGACTGGTGGTTTAGTTGTTCACTACATGGGATGTTTTCTATGAATAACACTAAGCTGTGTGCAGTGGCGACAGCAATCCAAACAGCCTCTGCCTTTGGAGAACTTACATCCTACTGGGACACGGACCAATAGCTTAGGCAAAAATCAAACAAACAAACAAACAAAAACTGGTGTGTCAGATGACAACGAATACCATGGGGACATCAGGCGGGAGTGGAAGGCTGTATCTTTAAATCCACGGTCACAGACGACCTCCTGAGAAGGACGACATTTCATTGAGACCTGAAGGCTTGTTGAACAAGCCCTGAAAACCTTCGGGGAAAGACTTCCGGCAGAGGGCACAGTAATGTAGCAGTCCTGTGACAGAATCAAGGAGGCCAGGCTGGATGCCGGGCAGAGTGAGGCTGGAGAGCAGGATGTGAGTCAGAGAGAGGCTGGGGTGAAGAGGGGGAGTTTAAAAATGGTTTTTCTTAGCATGTATGAAGTGTGCATTATAATGGGCTCACCATGCCATTCTCTACATACACATTTCATATTTCAGACATAGTCACTCCTTGCTGCCCTGCTCTGTCTCCTCCAACTCCCAAAAGCAATTTCCTCCACTGAATTGGCCCCCCTTACTACTTTCACCTTTCATGTTTTTGTGACTTAGTGAGTTTAATTCCAGTTATTTACAGTTATTTATTACACTGGCTGCCCCACTGAAGAATACATTTCTGGAGAAAAGGGGAATTTTGAAGAGGGAGGATGAAAATAAACCTTGTAAGAGAGAGGGTAATGGCCAACACCTTACCAAAACAGCACCCAGCCATGCCAACACCCTACCAAAACAGCACCCAGCCATGCCAACATCCTACCAAAACAGCACCCAGCCAGGCCAGCACCTTACCAAAACAGCACCCAGCCAGGCCAGCATCTACCAAAACAGCACCCAGCCAGGCCAGCACCTTACCAAAACAGCACCCAGCCAGGCCAGCACTCTACCAAAACAGCATCCAGCCAGGCCAGCACCCAGCCAGGCTCTCTCAGCCTTTCCCCAGCCCATGCTTGGGACTCTGCTGGTCAGGGCCCAGGAGAGGGCGTGCCAGCCGCCCGCCTGTCCAGCTCCCCCCATGAGGTGCCAGTGCCTCTGCTAAGCTGGGCTTTGAAGGTTGGGTCCGATATTAATGGGGAGCAGCTAGAATGGAGTGGGAAGGCTCCTCAGCCAGGGAAACAAGCCGACATTTGACAAATGTCTCTGTGTGGAGACCAGCGTCCCTTTCTGGAGTCATGGAAACCATTTTATCATTTCCCCGACCCCCTGCTTTGGCCTAGGTGCAGTTTCCATGACATCTGCCTTACGGCAGAGGGAGGCTTGCAGCCAGAGGCTAAGTGATTTATTTTTCATTTTTTATTTTCTTAGGGAGGTTTAAGCAGGACAATACATGTTATACAATTAAAAAAAAAACAAGATTAAGAAAGAAAAACTGCTCTTCTGGCCTCCTCACCTCTCCCACCTTCTGACCCCTGGCATCTTTCCAAAATGAGAAATGAGAAACTCGTATTTCTCCTGGCTTCCAGATAGGGATCAGATTATTTTTCTACCACTGGAATATAAAATTAATTTATAGCCTCGGTTAAATTTGATTTAAAAAAATTTCAGCCTCTCTTACACACACACACACACACACACACACACACACACACACTCGATTGAGATATTTTTGTTGTTGTTGACGTTTTAAACAGTTACTCCACAGACCCAGCATCAGGTTTCATGGAGTGCTTATTTTCAGTGATTCTGTTCTTGGATACTTTCCAATTATTTCCAGAGGACAAACTCACGCTGTGTGTATAAGAACCTCAAAAAAAAAAAAAAAATCTTCGTGGCAGGAAGAGCTCTGATGAATTCAATTTTGGGAGGGTAGAGCTTCAGAGGCTGGTTGAAGTAGAAACTGTAAGGCTTTCACAGGAGGTGCTTTGAGACTGGGGAGCAGGGAGACCCTTGGATAAGCAGAAAGGACCGGCTACCCACTTTTCTTTCTCTGCTTGGCTCTTGCTATATCAGCTTGCTGGTAGATGCTATAAGGAGAAATATCAAAGAACAAAGAGAGCTTCAGATGGAGATCCTTGGCTCTGAGCATGGAAATGGCTTATTCCTGGGGTCTCCAAAGTTGCTTACCCATCACCATCGTCAGAGATGCTTGTGTGGTGAGGTGGCCCCCACATCCGAGCTTCTGGGTCAGTCCAGGTCTGATAATACACAAATCGCTGGCGAAATTCTGACTAGCCCGGGATACCATATTGACAGTCAGAAATGATCTCACACGTTTTAATAGAAATGGAGGAGTTTCAGGACTAAGATCAGGAAGTGGTCTGCTGCTTCAGCTGCTTTGTGACCAGGACTACTCCGTTTGTGTTTCTCAGACAGGACCTTCCTCTACAGCTGGCCTCAAACTCAGGGCAATTCTCCTGCCTCAGTCTCCTGAGTGCAGGGATAATGGATGTGAACCATCGTGCTCACTTTAGTTTGTTTTTGTGTTTAAACTTGTGTGTGTGTGCACGTGTGCGTGCGCATGCATGTGCTTGCATATATGTGTGTGTCTATGTGTCTGTGTGTGTACATGTGGAGGTCAGAGAACAACTTCTGGTGTTATTCCTCAGGACCACCCGTATATTGAGATAGTTTCTTGTTAGCCTGGCTCTCTTCAAGTAGACTAGGATGACTGACTACTGAGCCCCAGGGACCCACCGGTCTCTGCCTCCCCAGTGCTGAGATTACAAGTACTAACCATGCCATCATGTCTCGCTTTTTCTCCCTCTTCTTTAAACATGGATGCTGGGGATGGGACACAAGAAAACACTTTTCTTTTCTACAAGAAAGGCACCTTACCAACAGAACAATCTCCCTAGCCTTCATTTTCTTTTAAAGACAAGTTTCCTATGTAGATGAAGATGTTAAGAACCAAGAAGAGCCATAAGGAAGAGCATGACTTTGAGATTTCCCTTGTGCACAGGGTGATGGTTTCTTTACTCTTTTGAGTATTCTGCTTTGCTTTGCCAATGAACACTGTCATCAAACACTATTTGTGTGGTCCACAAGGCCCTGGCCCATGACTCTGCTGCTCAGGCCAGAGCCAATAGGTCTGACTTTGTTTATAAAAGGAGCTTATGCATATTGATATGTGTTTTGTCATTCACACAGATGTGACAGTGACTTCAGGCTTGGTCTCTGCTGACATTTGTCAGCCTGGCAGAAATGCTCACCTTTTACATCATCCTTGCTGGAGTGTTTATCTTACTCTATTTTCCTGCTGTTAAGATAAAAATACTCTGACAGAAGCAGCTTAAGTGAGAAAGGGTCTATTTTGGCTTACAGTTGGAGGTGATTGATGGTTCGGCATGGTGGGGAAGTCACAGTGGCCGACACTCGAAGGAACCGGCCAGATGGCACCTACAACCAAGAATCGGAGAGTGATGAATGGTTGTGAATAGTTCAATTTTTCCTTCTTATGCACCCACAGAATGGTGCCATCCACAGTGAATGAGTCTTCCCACTTCAGTTCACCTAATCAAGATAATCCATCCCAGGCATGCCCAGAGGCCCATCTCCTAGGTCATTCTCGATCTCATCAAGTTGACAACTGAGATTGACCACTATAGCATCACTAATAAGCAAGGCAGGATGACTGCTCTCCAGGCACTGGAAAAACCAACATTTTCTTAATGAATGAAGGATGGCAGCCACCCTGTCTCTTTCTCATTGAGTGTCATGGAAATTGAGATTGCAGGAGACTGGCTGCCCTGTGTGAGAAGTCCTGGTTTTTATGGCAGCATCCCAGCACTAGTTCAAAGGAGCCTTCTCCATTAGCAGTGAAGATATCAAGATTAACAGAGGACCTCATCTCAGAGGTCTTGGCTAGCTTTAGAATCATAATCTGACAATGAAGTGTGATATTTGGAGAATGTCTCCTCTGTGGGAACTTAATGGCTCCCTGCCAGGCCATAACTGGCTTCCTCTAAACAGTCTTAAACATGAAGACATGACCAACTCATTTATGGCTTCTCTCCATTAACAGGGATGCCTTCTCTCCATGGATGGAGCAATGACTACCAATGGTTCAAACTATGTAAAGAAATACGGCTCAGTTATAAGACATTGTATTGAGAGTCTCTAGAGCAGTCCTTCTCAACCTTCCGAATGCTGTGACCCTTTAGTACAGTTCCTCATGTTGTGGTGGCCCCCAACCATAAAACTATTCCCATTGCTACTTCACAACTGTAATTTGGCTAGTTATGAATCATAATGAAATTATCTGATATACAGGATGTTTGATATGTGACCCCTGAGAAAGGGTTGTCTGACTCTCAAAGGGGTTGTGACCCAAATGTTGAGAACCGCTCCTCTAGACGCATGGATGCTGCAATGAATATGTGTTACAGGGGTATTTGTTAGCTTGGCTTGCCCGCAGGGGCTGGGTAGTCCATTAATGGCTGTCTATGTGCAGAAGAGGCTGAGAACCTGAGCTAGCTGCTCAGACATGAAGCTGGATGCCTCAGTAGTCCTGACCTGCCACTGAGATGCCAGTCTCCGGTCTCTGGAAGATGCTCTTTGGGGTGGCAGTGAAGGATGGTGGGAGCACAGCGGCAGAGCTGAACTCACCAGCAGAAAGGCAGGTGGCTGAGCTACTCTGTTTTTGCCTTGGACCTCCTTAAGGGACACGGAAGATACCACCCTGTGAATGGATTTTCCTTTGGGCTGTCATCTCTCTCTCTCTCTCTCTCTCTCTCTCTCTCTCTCTCTCTCTCTCTCTCTCTCACACACACACACACACACACACACACACACACACACACAAATGACATGGAGACTTATTAGTTATAAAAACTAGGCCTTAGCTTAGGCTTGTTCCTAACTAGTTCTCATAACTTAAATTAACCCATATTTTTAAATCTACGTTCTTCCATGTGCTCATTACCTCATCTCCATTTTACCCATCCTGCTTGCTCTGCGTCTCCTTTGCATCCACTGGCTACTCCTTTCTTCTTCCCAGAGCTCTCTGTCCCCAGAAGTCCCGCCTAACCTCTTCCTGCCTAGTTAATGGCCATTCAGCTCTTCATTAAACTAATCACAGTGACACATCTTCACACAGTGTAATGGATTATTCCAGAATACCACCCACTCTGGGGGAAGTTTTCTCCTCCCAGTTACTTCTTCTGGGAAATTCACTGGCAGATCCCACCAGAGGCACACCTCATAGTTGATCCTAGATCCAATCAGGATTAACCATCACAGACATCTCAGAGGCTATTAAGACAATGACAGTCTTAGCCATCGTGTGTCAGCACGTCTTCAGGCCTACACAGTCCATGATGTCTTCCGCATGCTTTGGCCCCTTACTGTTCTCAGCTGTCATGTGAAGTAGGTACCACAGTTATGACCATTCTAGAAAAGGGTGAAAGTGAGTCTCAGAAGCTTGAGGCTGCTGGGGTCCAGAAAGGAAACCAGGTCTGCCTAACCCCAAATTCATGTTTGTAAATTGGTTTTGTTGAGCTTCCTTTTGGGAGCTTTTATTTTACTTTTTATTTATTTATTTTTTATTTGTGTATGTGTTTTTTTTTGTGTGTGTTTATGTAGTCAGTATGTTTGTACGTGTATGAGCATGCATGTGAAGGACAGAGGTTGACGTCCATGGTGTCTTCCTCTATTCCTCTCCACCTATTTTTTTTTTCTGAGACAGCATCTCTCAGTGTCTAGGTTACTTTTATATCATTGTAATAAGATGCTAAGAACGAGGGCTTGCAGTTTCAGAGGGTGAGCCTAAGACCATCGTAGCGGGGAAGCCTGACAGCAGGCAGGCAGGCAGGCATGGCGCTAGAGCAGTGGCTGAGAGCTTACATCCAATCCACAAACATAAGGCAGAGGAAAAAGAGACAGTTAACTAGAAATAGAATGTATTTCTGAAACTTCAAAGCCCTCTGCTAGTGACAACATCTCCTCCAACAAGGCCACACCTCCTAATCCTTTCCAAACAGTTCAACCAACCGGGGGCCAAACATTCAAACAGATGAGCCTACAGGGGCCATTCTCATTCAAACCACCACAGTCACTGAACCTAGAGCTCGCTGATTGGCTAGACTGGCTAGCTAGTGATTCTGAGGACCCTCCTGTCTCCACCTTCCAGTGCTAGGGTTCAGATTTATACCACCACACCTGGCTGTTTATATGGGTGCTGGGGATCCGAACTCAGGTCCTCAGGATTTTTTTTGTTTTGTTTTGTTTTTGTTTTTCGAGACAGGGTTTCTCTGTGTAGCTTTTTTGGAGCCTGTCCTGAAACTCACTCTGTAGCCCAGGCTGGCCTTGAACTCACAGATTTGCCTGCCTCTGCTTCCCGAGTGCTGGGATTAAAGGCATGCGCCGCCGCCGCCACCACCACCACCGCCCGGCGGTCCTCATGATTTTGTGGTAGGCACTTTATCAGCTGGACCACCTCTCAGTCTTTTTTTTTTTTTTTTTTTTTTTTTTTTTTTAAAGATTTATTTTATTTATTATGTATACAGTGTTCTGCCTGCATGTGTCTTTGCAGGCCAGAAGAGGGCACCAGATCTACTTGCGGGTGGTTGTGAGCCACCATGTGGTTGCTGGGAATTGAACTCAGGACCTCTGGAAGAGCAGTCAGTGCTCTTAACCTCTGAGCCATCTCTCCAGCCCCTCAGTCTTCTTTATGAGCTTTTGACAGGATCATTACACAGGGAGAATGTGAAGGTCTACATGGGGTCTGACCAGTGTGAATTCTAGCACGTTTGACTAAGAAACCCATCTGTACCTGAAGCCTGCTAATGTAAGTGTGGCTGTTGGCGTCGTTTGTGTCGAAGGAGAATGCAGAGGGCTGAAATTCTTAATTCCCCTTGCTCTACTGTGTCACACATATCCCCCCTCATATAGGATCTATCAGAGAATGAAGTAACCAACTTCCTGTTTATCCTCTTATCACCCCAGGAAATCAATTAAAGATTAAATCCTGAACCGACCAATATTCTTAGTCACCGTCACTGAGCGCTATAGACCATTAGGTTACATCAAGCCTTTGACATGTCACTGATTTCTTAATGAGCAGCTTGTGACTCATAGCTGGAGAAGGGAGAAGCCGCCTGTGACCCTGTACTGTCCTAATTGCCAACTGAGCTGTTCTCGTGGGCTCACTCTGTGTATTTTAAAGATCTAATGCTGCCACCAGCAAATTCACGATCGCTCAGGAAACTTCTAAATATCTTTAAAGATGCCATCTTCCCGTGTTATTTCATCTAATGAGACCCGAGGGCAAGGCAACCTTGTCTTCTTCCTTCAGCGCTCTGTCTGGATCCTTTGCCGCCTGCTATTTATTGCCACCAGGGCTGTCTTCATCAAGTCTCTGTTTCTCTGAAATGTCTTCTTGAATTTTAAGCAATTTATTTTTACCACCCTCACACAGGCAGAGCCCTTCAGACTCCAGGCGATGCATTTTGGGAAAAGTGGACTTCGAACCAAAGTCCTTCCTCATCAAGGGAGTTGACCTCAGCATGAGCCCCAGGACACGCGTGCTGGATTCCGCCTTTTGTGAGCTCCAACTGTGTGCTGTTGCTGCGAAGAGGGTGTAGACAATTCGAAAAGGATCAATCTGAGAAGACTAATTTTCCGTGCTTAGGGCAGTTGCAATCAAATATGGAAGAAAAGAAGTATACAAGGTAAACACACACACACGGAAGGCTAGAATGGACAGCTGCAGGTGCTCACTGTGGTGGGCAGTGTAGTCAGATGGACAGAACCTGGACTCACTTGGTTAGATTAATCTCTGTGAGGAGAACCATCTTTACTGTGGGCAGGACCATTCCTTGGGCAGCAGGTTCTGGACTGCATAACTCCTGGAAAACTGAGCACCGGCATTCATTCATCTCTCCCTGTTACCTGACTACAGTCCACGTGATCACCTGCTTCAACTTCCTGCTGCCTTCACTGCCCTGCCACGGTGGATGGTACCGTGAAGTCGCCCTTCCTCCTGCAGGTTGCTTTTGTCAGGGTATCTTATCCTAGCAATGCAAAAAGAATCTAAAACCCTCCCCAAACTTGGATATAAACTAAAACACACATACTCACTCGACACACTTTCTTGTGTGTTATTTCTACACGGGAGACTGCATTCTCCCTCCATCATCCTCTCCACCCTTCCTTGTCACTGCTCACTCAGTCACTCAAGTGGCTTCAGACCGTATCAGTTCCTCCCTCACCCCTGCGTTCTTTGCTCAGTCCCCTTTGCTGTCGCCTACCTCATCCGTCCTCCAATGCTAAGGTCGCCAGACCTGTCGACATCTGCGCTTTTCTGTTGCTCCTTCGAACCATTTCTCTGACTTAATTAAAGTATGACTCTTCTTGCATTAAAGTGCACATCCCTTAACTCGACATGTGACAATTTTTACTTAGGTGTATATTGACATAGCCGTCATGTAGATCTTGCAGAAGAGCCCCAGCATGACCCTCTGGGCCAAGACCCTTCAGGGGACCCTTTGTTCTCATTCCTTTCACCATATGTTTGCTTTTTTATTTCTGATATCCGTGTGAATGGAATCATGCAGTGGATACTCTCCTGTACTTGATTTCTTTGATTGGACCTTCTGTTTATGGACCTTCTGTTAGATACATCAGTAGCTTGCTCCTTTAAGAAAAAGATGTATTTTTATTTTATATGTATGGGTGTTTTGCCTATATGTATGCATGTATACACAGCATGTATGTGCCTGTATCCAAGGAGCCAGAAAAGGACATTGGATCCTCTGGAACTGGAGTTACAGACGGTTGTGAGCTGCCATGTGGGTGCCGGGAAACACAGCGGGTCTTCTGCAGGAGCAGCCAGTGCTCTCCACCCCTGAGCCATCTCTCCAGTCCCTAGCTTGCTGCTTGTAATGGAGTTGATTTTAGACATCCTCTGAGACACCCTCTAAGCAGGGTCTCATGACTCTGAGGACTACAATTGGAGGAAGAGGGAAATGACAGAGAAATGTCTCCAATACCAGATCTGCTAATGCTAGCTAATGGTTTGGGAACTCCAAAGAGCCTGAGGATGTTAAGGCCATCTCTGGCCACGATAAGTCTTTAACAGTCAAAACACAACCAGATTTGTTTTCTGTCAGGTGAAAACTTGGGGGGTCAGGGGATGTTTTAAATTGGGGAATGTGGTTTTCCCTGGAGAGAACATTGTCCACATCAGGTCTGACATCGTGGCCTTTCTTGAACAGTGGCATTTGAATGGACTGTGAGCTTGTGCTCCTCAGACTTTTCCAAACCTGGGAAGAGCTGGTGGGTGGAGGGTACACCAGGCATTCGGGCTGTATAGACGCCACGCCTTAAATGCATTTACAGCTTCTTTTGTGATTTGCAGAAATTCTCTTCTAGCTAGTCAATATGAATGGATTAGAAATGTCTCTGAGCCCATTGCTTTCTGCCATTTGAATAGCTTCTAGAGCCAAAGAAAGAATACCCCTTTCATGTAGAGTGGTTTGGGAAATTTCCTGGTAAGACACGATCCTTTATACCAGAAAAATCTGGAGGCCATCTCAGCATTTTGCATCTCAGCCTGTGCTTATGGAACTGCTGTCACGTGACATGGGAGGAGCCAGGGTTCCAGGTGACTAACCGCTTAGGCTGAAGTCACTTTGCAGCTAATGGGAAGGCAGCACAGGAAGCTGGGTCTCCTGATGCAGGGAACTTGGCGCCGCTCCCCTCAGGCCCTGTATGGACAACCTCTCAAATCCTTCCTCTTGTTCACATATAGGTCTTTACGATTAAACTTTCTCTGGTACACATGACTCCTTCCATTAACCACTGAAGGCTGCGGTACTCAAACTGCACACGACAAGTGTCACTTTGGCAGAGAGCAGAAATTAGAATTTAAAAGCAAAGCTTTACTGTAAACACAACAGCTCTATATTGCTTTTTAGCGATTTGATAGGAGAAAGCTTGGAAAAGGCTACTCTTTTCATAGGCTGTAGGAACATCATGGTCCAAGAACGGAGCTGAGTGAGGAGAATTCTGAGTGCTTGTGAGAAAACCCTTAGAAAACAAGAGTCTTGTGACCCCAGTTTCTTCAAAACAGGGGATGCATTTTTATGTTCCTCCCGGTTGTAGCAGATAGGAACGAGTTTATTTCAGATTATTCATTACAACTGGCTATTGTAACTGGTTTATATGCTGCTATGGAAAAAAAAACATGTTTTTTTTTTCCCATGTGTTCTTGTGATTGCACACCTTACTCATGTGATTCTTTTTAACCCCCAGAGTATAAATTGTCTGATGCTCTGAATAAAGTTAGCTATTGCATGAGACTTTAGTTCACCTCATTTATTGGCTCTAGAGTGGTAAACAACAGGCAGCGTAACCCTTAACCTTTCTAGCCTTCTTTGTACCTAGTTCAGGCATTCAAAGAGGAACCTTTAACCCACTTCTCCCCATCCCCCACTCCCAGCTTCAGGCAACCACCAGCCTACTCTTGTCTCTTTGAATTTGACCTTCAAGATTCCACTAACAAGTGATCATACCATCCTTGTGTTGTGGGAATTCATTCCATTCAACCAATGAACTTTGGGCTATCTGGCCTGATGGGCATGGTCCTTTCTGGGTATGTGATGGGTTAAAACTGAAGAGGGGGCATGGGTGCTCTCTCTCGGGTGGTCGAGACTGGATGATTGGTTTTCGCCACTCCTGGGCAGAACAGAGGACAATGACGGCTGTTTATTTTGTTCTGTATCCATGAGTGTGTAATCCCCATTTTATATCTTAGTAAATTGATATCCTTTAACAGACTCTCGTGGATTCTCATAACATTCTTGTCTTTCTCTTACTGAATTCTTTCTTTTTTTTTTTTTTCTTTTTCTTTTTTTTTTTTTTTTTGGTTTTTCGAGACAGGGTTTCTCTGTGTAGCTTTGCGCCTTTCCTGGGACTCACTTGGTAGCCCAGGCTGGCCTTGAACTCACAGAGATCCGCCTGGCTCTGCCTCCCGAGTGCTGGGATTAAAGGCGTGCGCCACCACCGCCCGGCCACTGAATTCTTTCATTCAGCACAGTGCCCTCTGGGTTTATCTGTGTTCTTTCTCACAGGTGGCAAGATTTCCTTCCTTTTCATGGCTGAATAATATTCACTGCATATGTGTGCATGCACATATTTATCTCACAGTTTTTTTGGACATGTGTCATAGATGCCTCAATCAATTCTGTATTTAGTGAATAATTCTACAAAGGACAGTAGAATGTGGCTGTTTCTCTGAGGTATTGACTTTATTCCTTCTGGGAACATACAGACACAATGATAGCAAGTTGAGATGAAAGACGTGTTAGCCACCTTGATTGTAGCAGTCATTTCTCAGTGTACACATGTATTATAACCTCACGGACACTTTAACAGACACCATTTTATTTGTCAACTAGACTTCAGTAAAGCTAGAGAACAATAAGTAAAGGAGGACTCCACTGGTTCTCTACCTGAGTTCTGTCTCAGTCCAATCCAATGAAAGTGCTCCCCAGCTCCCAATTCCCTGATGGAAGCCCCATTGTTCCTCTCATACCTTACATGGCTGGTGGTCATGAGATCACTTCAGGAGACCTCCACAATTTTCAAAGGCTTCTGTGACAGTTCCCAACCCAGCTCCCGCTGTTCCACCATGAACAGTGTTCTGGGCTGTGGCTGACAGGTTGGCATGAGAGGGACCTCTGTGTGCTAGGGCCCTTTGCTTTTTTCTTACGTGCCTACAGGTGTGGAGGAGTGCCAGAGAGTCCTTTCCTTTTCCCTCTGTGCCTGCTAGGTGTGGGCACACCAGGAAAGAAACTTGCTCTCAGCTTTATTTGTGGAACTGGATCATTTAGGCCCTTACTAAACAGATTATAAAGCAAAATTGCCTAGACAGAGCTGGAGGATGGGAAAGATAAAATACATAGGCCCAAGGTTAAGTCCTGAATGCAGAATTTCTGGTTCTGTTCTGACAGTCACTGAAGCAATTAAAGATAAAGAAAACTAGAAGGCCTATGCTGTAAGATTAAGGAGAATTTCCCCACATAAAATTTAAGTGTGGGTTAAAGGAGGCAACACCATAGGCCGGTCTTTCTTCTCCCATGGATTCTATTATGGGTATCTCTGGACTGAGGAACCAAGGGGAACAACCTGCGGAGACCCTTCCCCTTTGAAAGCTTATTTCTGCCAGTGACACCAGGACAAAGGAGGAATCCAGAGGCCACCTGCTTGGCCAGTGGAGAGCACATCAGTGATAACCACTTTGTGACCTAGAACCCCGGAAGCAAGCCAAACACTCACAGAAACAACTCCCGTGTGCAACTGACCAACTGACTTTGCATCTCTCAGTTCCTGCTCTTTTTGTCTGCTTTTCCTCTGTGCTCCAAAGTAGATGGAGGTGTCATTCTGGAAATCTGACCTCTGTACTTGGCAGTCTAGGACGGGGAAGGATTTCTGAAGCCGTGGCAACACGACCTTCAAGGGGATTATTAGGCTGTACTTGGACTGAAAGGAACACTGTAAGACTCAGAAGCCGTGTTTACGGGTTGGGGCTCCCGTCTAAAAGATGACACTGCGAGCGGACACTTTCTGAGCTCAAGAAAGCACACACGACAAGTTCCGGGTCACCCACCTTCCCACGGCATCCTGTTTTCCCAGAGTCTTTGTTGCTCTTAGGAAGCCTGAAGGAAAACCACTTCCTCTGGAGGCCTTCCTGACTCCCGTCGTCCAGTCCCCGTCCCCAACAGCCCAGCAAACCTTCCATAGGCTCCGCCTACTGACTAGCCAGTGCCCACCACCCGCCTGACCTTGTCTAGTCTCTGAGATGTGGTAGAATGACACTTGTCATCAGGTGTCTGTCTGTCTTTGGATGTGTGACTCTGTGCTTCATCCAAGGAATCCGCAGCTTTGCCCATCCCTCTGCAAAATGCTTTGCGTGGCAGGGCCTCTTGTTAGAGTCTGGCCACCCTGCACCATGTCTTTGGAGCAATTTCTGTGTGGGCCAGGGAAGACCCCATCCCTAGCACCAACATCCTTCTTTTCACTCTGTGACCTTGAACTTGCGTCCTTGCCTTTTTTTTAAGGCCGTCCTATAGTTTATTAATATTTTTAATATGTAGATAATGGTTGTGTATGTTTAAGGGGTTCAGTGTGACGTGTGGTATGTTGACTCTTCATCTAATGAGCAGCTCAGAATATTTAGGTTCTCTAGCATCAGACAATCACCATTTCCCCATAACAAGAACAGAAAAACCCTCTCTTCTGGATCATTTGATCAATGACACAACTTTGTGGAGTATAATCACCCTTCAGGCCAGAACTTTTTCTCTTCTCTGGCTGACTTTGTACCTGATCACAAATCCCTACCCATCCTTCCATTTCTTGTACTTTGCCCAGCCTCTGATAACTGGTAACTAACTTCCATGCACTTAGCCATTATAGGTTTTACAAACGAGTGAAATCCTGAGATGTTTATCATCCTGTACCTGGCTTGTTGAAGTAAAACCCTCTGATTTCCGAGGCCATCCACACTGCTTTCTTGTTTGTCTTACACAGGAGCTGTGGAGTGGTGCTGTGGAGGAGAGCTGGAGCTAAGCTGGCGAAGTAGTGTGGTGATATTGTGTTCCCCAATATAGTGTGAACACTAGTAAACTTTTCTGGGGTCAGAGAACAGAACAGCCACTAGATATAGAGGCCAGAAAATGGTGGCACATACACCTTTAGTCCTAGAATTCAGAAGGCAGAAATCCCTCTGGATCTCTGTGAGTTCAAAGCCACACTGGAAACAGCCAGGCATGGTGACACATACCTTTAATCCCAGGAAGTGATGGCAGAAAGCAGAAAGGTATATAAGGTGTGAGGACCAGGAACTAAAGCTGGTTAAGCTTTTAGGCTTTAGCAGTAGTTCAGTTGAGATTCATTCCAGATGAGGACTCAGAGGCTTCCAATCTCAGAAACAGGATCAGCTGAGGAAATGGCGAGGTGAGGTGGCCGTGGCTTGTTCTGTCTCTCTGATCTTCCAGCATTCACCCCAATACCTGGCTTCAGGTTTGATTTTATTAATAAGAACTTTTAAGATTTGTGCTACAAAATAGCTCAGTTGGTAGAATGTTTTTCTAACATGTTTCCTATTGGAGCTCTGAGTTTAATTCCTAGCACTGTATACACTGGACTCTGGTATAAGCCTGAAATCCTAACACTTGGGAGATAGAAGCAGGAAGATCACAAGTTCAAGGTCATCTTCAACTATGTATCAAGTTTGAGTCCTTGTATAAAACAACAACAACAACAAAAAGCCTGTGCTCTGGGGCCACCAAGCCTGGTTGCTTCAGTTTTCTCTCCTGAAAAACAAAAAACAAACAAACAAAAATTACTGTCTCAGAACCAACTTCTAGAATTGTTGAAAGGAATACATGATCTAGCCCCTATTAAGAATTTAAAATTGTTTGTGATGTGTAGCAAATGGCCAGAAGTTAGCTAGCAGTTAAAGCCAAAGGAGGAGTAGATGTGATTACATTTATAAAGTCCTTCAAGTGTGCAAACTCCCTGTGTGTGTGAGAGCGGCCCACCATTACCCTGGGTGTTGAACACATGCTGGGTCTGAGAATGGACGTGTTTGGTCCAGCTCTATCATTTCTTCCTCTGCCCGTGATACAGAGATGTGAATGCCTGCATTTCTTCATTTCCGTCCAGGACCAATGGTTGGAAAGACTATTCTATAGTATATTCAAGACTTCTCAAGTTCTAATGAACACAGGAACTACTTGGAAAGCCTAGAAAAGTGCAAATTATTTTTAGGTATGTCTGGTGTGTAGGGCTGAGCTCTTCTCTCTCTCTCTTTCTTCCCATCTGTCTCTCTTTCTCTTTTCTTTCTATCTCACAAGGTTTGTCTAGGTAGCTCAGGCTGGCCTCAAACTCTTGATCCTTCTGCCTTGTCTTCTCAGTTCTGAGATTATGGAGAATGCCACTACTCTTGGTCCTACATTTATTGTTAAAATTTCTTTTAACAATTATTTATTTATTCTTTATTTATTGTGTGTGTTTACATGTGTGGGTATGGAAGTGTTCTGGTACTCGGTCAGAGGACAACTTGAGAGGTTTTTTTTCTCTTCCTTCAGCATATGGATTCTGGGGCCCACAAGTTCCTTTCCTCCTGAGCCATCTCGTCAGCTCCTGGTTCCACATTTGTTGCTGCTGTTTCTGGTCTGGGGACCACATTTTGAGTAGTGAGGGCCTAAAAAGAGAGTCTCTCCCAGGTGAGTCCTATGAAAAAGAGCCCCAGGACCTCAGCTACACATGCTCATAAGCAGACCTGCTTCTGTGCGGCCCTCCACCAGAAATGCAGTGAGAGATTCAGGCATGCTTCTGCGTGGCCCTTGACTGGAAATGCAGTAAGAAAGTCTGTTGAAGCTCCTGAAAAGGCCTCAAAACACTAACACCCAGTGGCTAAGGCCACTTTACTTTGAGTTCTGCCTTTAATTAAATTTAAAGATTTGAATCTCTCTCTTAAGGGAGTAAGACTCTAAAAAGGTATTCAAGCGTGTACTTGGCAAGCATAGGCACTCACATGTAAATTCAGGTCAAATGTGTCTCTAAGAAACGATTAGGTCACTTGACTTGAATGTAAAGCATTGCTCAAAGACCATTTGTGATCAATGTTAGGATCTGAGAGAAGCCCCCAAGAAAGACCAACAGTCATGTATGTAATTTAGCAAGAGCGTTTATTTCCAACAGGTTGGGATGGCAAATAGGGACCCTGAAGGGAGGTCACAAGCTCCTTTTAAGTGGAGTTAGGGGAATTCCAGGAAGGAGGGATTAATCTGGTGCTGATTGGTGGAGGAAAGATTAGTCTGGGAGCTGATTGGTGGAGGAAATAATGGTTAGGGGCCTATTGGTGGGGAGGAGTCTAGTGGTTAGGGGCTTGTTGACGGGGAGGGTAGGATAAGCTATCTTTAGCTAGCAGAAGGCTGGGGGCATCTGCTGAGCCAGCAGAAGGCTGGGGGGCATCCACTGATTGGTTGCCCCTAAGTTTTGTTTTTTCTGGAGAACTGCTTGCTCAGCTCCAGCCCGTTCTAGTGAACCAAAACTAAGGCCTAGTCTGTGTCAGGGCTGCTATGGGGGCCTGTCATGACCCTGGTTTGGCTACCTGGTCCTCTCAATCAAGGGCAGCTTCAATCAAAACTTTTACCTACTTGCCTACCTACCTACCTACCTACCTACCTACCTACCTACCTACCTGTCTTTGTGTAATGTGGTCTGAGGGGCATGTGTATATGAAGACCAGAGGTCAACACTAGGTATCTTCCTTAATCGCTCTCCACTGTATTTTTTGAGACAGGGTCTCTCACTAGTGAATGTCAGGGATCTGTTTGCCTCTGCCTCCAGCACTGGGGTTACAGATGCATGCTGCTGTATTTAACTTTGTATGTGGGAGCTGAGGATCTGAGTCCAGGTCCTTACGCCTGTGAACCAAGCACTTTACCTGCTGAGCCATCTTTCCAGCCCTAATAATGATGGTGCATGTCTGTGAGGGAAGCAAGGAGTGGGTATTTGGGAGGAGTTAGGAGAGGGAGTGAATATGATCAAAATACATTGTACAAAATTCCCAAGGAATGAATAAAGTTTAGAAAAGAAAACTAAAAAAAGTATAGAAAACTTCTTGTTTTCTAAATGGAAAGAAAAAGAGGCTTAGGAAGGCCCTACTACACCACACTCCAAAGAGATTAGATAACCAGGGCTTCCACTTAGTGAACAGATGAATCCTTCAATAGAGTCAAGATTTGAAGAGACTATTGGGAAGTGGTTAACTATGGAAAGTGAGGCCTGGTTGGAGGAAGTAAGTTATGAGGGGTGTTCTTGGGGATTAGATCTTGCCTTGGGCTCTTACTGTTGCTGTTCCTGTCTGCTTCCTGTTTGGGTGGGAGCTGCACCTCAACCCCTGGCACCCTGGCATCCCTATACCCAAAGAGTCTAGAATGTTTGGAAGGAGTCTGGTGGAAGATCCACCTCAACTCCCCTCCCCATCTCTTTCCCCAAACCTGCCCCTTCAAAGCCTGCCAAACACAGCTCTTCCCCCAGAGAGGCTCAAGACCACTCCCACAGGGTACATAAGTGGCGTCCCAGAAAACAGACACATGGTTCTTTTGGTCTCGTGTCTCCATCTCCTATGGGGCCGGAGAATCGCCCGGGAGTGCTTTACCCATTAAACCTGGGCTTTCCAATTCGGTCTGATTCGGTTTGTTGCGATGGCGGAGAGACCTTCAGGAGGCCTAAGACTCATCACTTCCCATCAGCCGTGATGTGGTGATGTGAGAACTCTCCATCATACACTCTTGCTGCTTTGATGTTCTGCTCAAGCACGTGAGGTAAAAACACTGATGGACGGAAGACTCTGCAAGTCAAAACAAGTCTTCCCTACTTGTGGTTCGACTGGGAAACGTTTGCTATAGGCTCATGTGTCTGAACACTTGGTCCCCAGCTGGTGCCGCTAGTTAGGAAGGTTGCAGAACCTACTGGGGGAGATAGAGCTTCGCTGGAGGAGGTGAGTCACAGGGCATGGTGGGGTGGGGTTGAGTTGTTAGAACCTAACTCTGCTTCCTGTGTGTGGGTGCAATGTGACCTGCCAGCCATCTGCTTTTGTTACCATGCCTTCCCTGCCGGATGTTGTGTCTTTCCTATGGAACTGTGAGCTACAATAAATCCTTTCTTCCTTAGGTCGCTATTGTCAGGATATTTTATCATGGCAATGAGAAAATAATGCAGACAACCCTTTCAGATGTTCTATGAGATATTTTGTTACTAATACAGAAAGATCTATTTCTGACAATACAACCTCAAGTCTTTTGGAGGAATAGTTGATATTCAATCTTGCTTTAGTTTTGGGCTGCTATGAAGAAATATCTTCGATAGGAAGATTTACAAAGAATAGAAAAGTACTACTCTGTGCTCTGAAGACTGGGGAGTCAGTATGACCTATCATTGCATTTGGTGTCTGCTTAAGGCGTGTTAGAGGCGACACCTTCAATGTATTTTGTGCTGGTGGAAGGACACACAGCCTTGCTCAGGGTTATTTTTTCCTTTTCATTTTCTTATTAGGTCTTTGAGAATTTTATACAATGTATTTTGACCATAATTGCCCCCCTCCAAACTCCTCCCAGATCCCCCTTCACTTCCCTACCCAACCAACTTTGTGTCCCTTAAAAAAAAATTGTCAAGTTCAGTTGGTACTGCCCATATACTCCTGGGTATTTGGCTGTCCACTGAAGCATGGTCAACCTAAGGAGCTACATCCTTAAAGAAAACTGACTCTTCACTCTCTGGACAGCTACCAGTTGCTAATAGCTCCTCAGCTACCTCTACTGTAAGTTCAAGACAAGACCTCAAGGTCTACATAGTGAGTTCCGGCACAAGAGAGATTCTGTCTCCAAAAAAAAAAAAAAAAAAAAAAAAAAAAAAGAAAGAAAGAAAAAGAAAAGAAAATTAAACCACATGTTTACTCAGGAAAAAGGACATCTTCTGTCAACCTCAGCTCTTCCATGTGAGATCTCTGTCTGGATTGAGCTTGCACAGGTCTTTCTGGTTCGCGATGTCACGACTGCTATGATTTTACACGTGCCAGTGTCCTTCTGTGTCCAGAGGTCCCTGGTTCTTTGTAGTCAAGGCTGCTTTTATAATATTACTCATCCCATGCATGAAGGCTGAGCCATCATGATTTAGCCATTTTCCCAGACTCTGCCTTCTGATTCTGTCACCTCGAGGGAGAGGCATCCATATCCAGAAGAGAGCAAGTCTCACCTCATGGGAGTCCAAAGTCCACTCTCACATTCTCAACAGGTGGTCATGTCATCGTCATTATTGTCACTGTCATGCCACCACCACTCACTCTGTGCAGAAGAGCCTATTTACAACTCAAGAAAAGATCGTTTCCAATAAACGCAAGCCAAGGAAGCATGCATCTTTGCCTTGGCACGCAGGTATCATTTTCTTGTTTGATTCCATAGGACCGTGTTGGGAGGGAGAAGTGCTGCTTTGGAAACGGAGTGATAATGTGAGGTTGTCTCCTCCAAACCTATGCTGTCCTGATGGTTCAGACCCTGGCATCTCCTGCTCCCTCTCTGCAGGAGCCTCCTCACTAGTTCCCTTGCTTCTGGTCTTACCTTAGCTGCACCATCCTGACCAGGAGCCACAGCTAGCTTCTTACTATGAAAATGCGATAGTGGTAATTTCTGACTTAAATAACTATTTACATGGCCCTAGTTTTCATGTGACAGTGCCCAAACCACTAAATGTAGAGAGTATAGGGTCTCCAATGTCCTTTTTCCTGAGTAAACATGTGGTTTAATTTTCTTTTCTTTTTCTTTCTTTCTTTCTTTCTTTCTTTCTTTCTTTCTTTCTTTCTTTCTTTCTTTCTTCTTCTCTTTTTTCTTTTTTCTTTTTTTTGAGACAGAGTCTCTCTACCAAGTCCTGGCTGTGCTAGAACTGACTATATAGACCTTGAGGTCTCGTCTTGAACTTACAGAGATCCACCTGCCTCTGCCTCCTAAGTGCTAGGATTAAAGATGTGTGCTACCATACCTGGCAGTTGGTTTAATTTTTAATAATAGCTGCCTGAATGCTTATGTTATTTTATCTTCTTATTTATTTATTAATATTATCTATCTATCTATCTATCTATCTATCTATCTATCTTCTATCACCTATCATCTATCTATTGTGACAGGGTCTCACTGTGCAGTTCTGGCTGGCCTATAACTAGCTATGTAGACCAGGCTGGCCTTGAACTCATAGAGGTCTGCCTGTCTCTTCCTCCCAAATGCTGACATTAAAGATGTGTACCATTATACCTGTTCATCTTCTCAGTTTTTATAAAAGATATATTTTTATTTATGTGTATGTGCTTATCTATGTGTGTATATGCCACGTGTCTGCAGGTACCTAAGTAGGCCAGAACAGGATGCCATATCCTCTGGGTCTGGAGTTACAGGTGGTTGTGAGCTGCTCATTGTGGATACTGGGGGCAAAACTCTGGACTCTGGAAGAGCAGGAAGCTCTCTTAACTGCTGAACCATCTCTCTTCAGCTCCTTACTGGCCCCCATTGAGTCAGGGTCTCTTGTAGTTCAGGCTGGCCTTGAACTTGCAATGTAACTGAGCATGACCGGCTCCTGCTCCTCCTCCCTCCACCTCCACCTCCCAAATGCTTGCATTACAGGTATGTGTGTCCTCCATACTTCTTCATTTCTTTCCTTTTCTTTCTTTTTTTCTTTCTTTCTTTCTTTCTTTCTTTCTTTCTTTCTTTCTTTCTTTCTTTCTTTCTTCTTTCTTTTTTTTTTTTCCGAGACAGGGTTTCTCTGTGTAGCTTTGCGCCTTTCCTGGAACTCGCTTTGGAGACCAGGCTGGCCTGGAACTCACAGAGATCCGCCTGGCTCTGCCTCCCGAGTGCTGGGATTAAAGGTGTGCGCCACCACTACCCGGCTATACTTATTTTCTTAATGCAGCGCTGGGGGTTGAACCCAGGGCTTCCAGAATGCTAGGCAAACACTCTACCAACTGAGCTGTATCTCCAGCCCCCATTGTCTCACATTTTAAGATGATTTTCCAGAATGCTAGGCAAACACTCTGCCAACTGAGTTATATCTACAGTCCACATTGCCTTTTTTATTTTCATTGTCAAAAAAAAAAAATACTGTTTTTCCTTTAAGAGTCAACACAAATAGCACCACTGTCAAAAAGCCTTTCTTGATGACTTCGGAAAGGATTAAAAGCTTATTTCACTATATTCCCACAGTAATTCTCCAATCTGTCTGAAAACCTTAGAATACCCAGATTATTATAACACCGGAAGTTGAGCGGAGATACCTTCCGCGTAGGCTGGTGTGGAGTTGATGTTCCGGAGTTCTGACGGCAAGAGTACACACACTGCCTGCCGGAGAGAGTCAGTAAACACAAAAGCCAGTTTACTTCTGCGATGAGGAAAGTCTTCTTGTGCTTCCCCTCCTGAGAACTGATTTTCCATTTACCTGGGCGAGGATGAACAGAAGGCTGAGAAGAGCCAGGGAAGGACAGATGATTCGAAGAGATTAGAGTGCTGACAGGGACAGTGGAGATAAAAGGGAACAGATTCGAGGTATGACTCTCTGTAACAGTAGTTCAGGGTCGGAACCAGGGGGGAAAGTCTCTGTGGGTTTTCAAAAGCAAGCTGGCATTCCATTCTGGCCATGTGACCAGGCAGTATCTGTCTGTCATTGCTTCCAAGAGAGGACATGTGAGGTTTCCATGTACAAGGTTCAGAGGGAAAACAGGGTCTCACACTCCAACTGTCCCCACATTCTGTTTATTTCCTTTGTCTTTCTCCCTCCAGCCCTTGCGAACCTTCCCGTTCAGCCCCAGGGGCCTCCAGGGACCACTCATCCTTCAATTGGTCCCAACTCAAGCACTAGATTACCTTTCACTGAACACCAGGGAGCCATATGGAAAGGTACTGGCTTCCTTGAGACATCACAGCGTCCATTCGTGTGGCCAGATGGGCCACAGTGCTGTTTACCTTTCTAAATGTGGATAAGCTCAGGGGGAGAGTTGATGCTGTGTTCTTCCACCCTTCAGACACACTGGGTCCTGCTCTAGCCCTGAGAAGAAAAGGTCACAGTGGAGGCAGGACCTGATGGAGCCTCCCCGGGAAACTGTGCTTCAATATTCAGCTCTAAAAGTAGACACTGCTTCACTCCCCAGAGAGCCTGTCTGGCGAGGAGCTGGAGGCCTAGAGTGGCACCTCTTCCCTGGTCTGGAATAATTAGAACAATGGCTCTCTTTTCAGGCAGGTAACCCCAAAAGGAGCAGAGACAGGAAGGGCCCTCATCCTCCCCTTCGGTGGGTCTGAGAACAAACTGGTTCTCTGAGGTGGTCTGGACTAAGTTTGGTCAGGGGAGGGAGAGCTTTACTTGGAAGAAATGTGGCTTGAGGGACAAAACCTTTCTAAGACGAGGGGCAAGTGGGCAGCAACAGAGACCCACGGGCCTGTGAGGAAACTTTGAGCCGCGCTGGCGGACACGGTGTTTACAGCTGTGTTTGGGCATGCGCAGGCGGTGGCTCTGCCTTGGGCTTGCACTGCCACTGGCGCCTCAGGCCTGGACTTCACTCTAGTGTTGGTCTTAGTGGAATGTCCTGATTTACTTTTCTTAGAAATGGCTCAAGTTCCTTCTTACTAAGGGAAGATGCAGTTTGATTATTAAAATAGTCAAATGTATCACTTATCAACGGAGTTGGAAGTCTCTTGGTAGCAGGGCATTTGGAGAAGATGACATTCTACTTTCATTCTAGTTAGCTAAAAGTAGAAAAAAAAAGTCATAGTTTCTTGGACATTAGCACTTCAGAAACTGGGATTCAGGCACACACACACACACACACACACACACACACACGATCTCTCACACATATACCAATACACAAATATACACTCCAACACATACACACAGACAGATATACACACACCAATATGTACACACACATAAACACACACCTACAGACACATAAACATATCACACACACACCAACACATATACACATCAACACATACACAGACACACACCAACACACACACACACACACACACACACATGCACACACACACCCAACACACATATATACACACCAACACATACAGACCAACAGATACTCACACAAAGACAACACACTCACCAACACACACATGCATACACAGACACACACGGACAGATAGCCCACCTCCCCCATACCAAAACACAGACACGCCCCACAGCACATTCATGAACTTTTTCGTGATTACAGTGACTCCTGTAACTAGGCAATGTCTCACTCATTCATTGGCTGTTTTGAGCATCCCAGCTCCTCACTGGGAACTGAAATACAGCAAGAACTCGGAAGGTGTCTGCCTCCACAGGTGCCTGACAAACACAGTAACAGGCAACGCGTGGAAGTCCTTCATTTCCCTGCAGCACATTTTAACTGGTTTCTGATTTCCATTCGTTTTCTGTTTTGCCATCTTTTGGGTTTGGAGAACGCAGCTGTCTCAGAACAGGTGCAAGAAAGGCAATGTGAGGGACCAGCCCCAGCGTCGACTCGCCTCCTCCAGACACCTGTGTAAGCCAAGAGGCTACCAAGAGCTCCTGTTTCCACAGTCACAGCACGAAGAAGCCGATGTCTCCCCCGTCATGAGGGCTATTCTGTGGATCCTATCTGTGGCTGTGCCAGGAAGCATCTGGGAGCCTTCTGCGCATGAGCGTTCCTGGCTGTCTGTCTAATGTCCACAGGTAAGATAGACCACCTGGGCAGAGGCAGCCGGCTGTGCCTCAGGGTGGAATCCTGGCTTCCCTCTGTCGTGTTTACAGGGCTGTCTGCTCAGTCTCCTGTGAGATGAGAATACCAGGCAGTCCTTAGTCACTCGGCAGAAAGTTCTGGTAATTTTCCTCTGGGAGAAAGAGGGCGGGCTGCCAGCCTCCGCTTGTGTTCCCTTCCTGTCCTCTCCTCCGTCAGCTGATGAAATAGGGCCTTTGATTTCCTTTTCCATATATTCCCTGACACGGAGGCACTGGGGAAAGCAGGCTAGAAACTTCCACTGCAGCAGGCTGCTGAGAAATATTCACAGGAATAAAAATATTAGCCCCACTAAGTAACAAGAGCCCAGTCACACTGATATACTAATGTTTATGAAGAAAGATAGTTTACACATGTGTATTTGTGTACTTTTCTCCCCAAAGAATTACAGTGGTCAGGAAGGAAAGAATACTCCGATCCCCACCATCTTCGTTTTCTTGTATGAAAAGCAAGAACATCACTAAGATCTTGGGGGAACAGAAAAGATCTTGGCCCCAGATGTTTCCTCCTCTGTAGTTGTAGGGCAGGTTTTTGTAAGTAAGCTAAGACTTCCATCTTTTAAAACAAATAAGCAAGCAAATTTAATCAACCTTTTATTTATGTGTATGGGTATTTTTTTCCTACCTGTAGGCTTGTGTACCATGTGCATGGCTGGTGCCCACTGAGGCCAGAAGAGGGTGTCAGATTCCCTGGGACTGGAGGTACTGAGAGTAATGAGCTGCCATGTGAGTTGGAAATTGAATCCCTGTCCTCTGGAAGAGCTGCTAGCATCCTTCACTGTAGAGTCATCTCTCCAGCCCCATTTTTTTTTTAACATTCCCATTTCAAATTACTGTGAGTGTCATTTGTCTTGGAATACATAATTGTTTAGGATGGCAAGCAGACACACCTTGGCTGGGATATTTATCTCCCCAATTCCAGGCTTTGGATTCTGGTGGGCCCATCATCACAGTACCCTACCCTACCTCTTGCCTCTCTTTCAGGCCACATAGTATTAATTTGATTCACACAAGTTCCCCTTCTCCTGAGCACTGTGATGGTACACAGGAGAGTCTCCAACCTCAGCTGAATCAATGTTTATCTCCAGCTGGGGTTCTGAGACAAAATCTTGCATTTTTGGGTCTTAGAGCAAGAAGCAAACTAACCAAAGATCTACTCCTCTACTATATGGTTACAGTCTTTGTGTACCAAGAAAAGAACAGAGGCATGAGTGAACAGAGGAGCAGAATCCCATCCTTTGTGATTTTTGGGGCCACTGACAAGTCAACCAGAAAGTCCCTATGTCTCTGAGAAGGTCTCTCCCATAACAGCTTCCTGTTTTAATATAACACTATATAAGCCAGAGAGGAAAAAAATAGCTCCCTTAGAGAATTTTAAATCAGCTTTATTAAAGTATATTTTTAAGAAAGTAAAATGCTTTCATCCTAGGTGTAGAGTTAAATGGACCTTGACATACATCCGCTCATGTAACCATCACATAAATTATGATACAGTGCCTTTCACCTCCCCACCAAATTCCCTCACGTTCCTTTCTACGCCACAGTTTGCTGGAGTTCAACTCCATGCAACTATCAGTCTTTTTGTTATCATAGATTCGATTTTTTCCCACTACTAATTGATATAAATGGTGTGGTGGCTTGAATAAGAATGCCCCCATAGGCTCATCTATCTGAATGCTTAGTCCCCAGGGAGTGGCACCATGTGAAAAGATTAGAAGGACTAGGAGGCGTGGCTGTGTTGGAGCAACTGTGTCTCTAGGGGTGGGCTTTGCCCCAGGCATAGTCTCTCTCTTTCTGCCTGCAGATGCAGAAGTCTTGGCTACTTCTCCAGCACCATGTCTGCCTGCATGCCACCATGCCCCCTGCCATGATGATAATAGACTAACTTCTGAAACTGTAAGCAAGCCCACAATGAAATGTTTTCTTTTATAAGAGTTGCCTTGGTCATGTGTCTTTTCACAGCAATAGAGCAGTGTCTAAGACGAATGGAATTATTCAATTTGTGCCTTTCCCCCTCTGGCTTCTTTTGCTACATATAATGTTTTTGAGACTTACCCAGAATATTCTGTATCTGTGTCTCATCCCTTTCTATGGCGGGGTAGTAGTCTATTGTGTGAACATACTATAATCAGTGTGTGCATTCCCTCACCAGAAGACTTTGGGTTGTCCCAAATGAAGCTGCTATGAACATTTCTGTCCTTTGGAATGTTTATTTTCATTTTTCTTAGCTCTTGATTTAAAAACCTCAAGTTCAAGGTTTTCTGCTCAGGAGTAGAATTGCTGGGTAAGTATTTGTTCAGTTGAAAAATGCTGAACAATTTTTCCAAATGATGGCTCCACCACTATTGGGCCTGGTGGTTTCTACTAGCAATGTGGGATAGATTCACTACCAATTCTTCTAAGTCTAGCTACTTTACAGGATGTGTACTTTTATCTTTTTATGATCTTATCTCGGATATTCTGGATCTCAGATGTTGTTAGACAACTATATTTTTTCCGTACTGTCAATCTGTATAAATTCTTTGTGTGTGTCTATCTGCAGGTGTGTGTGTGTGTGTGTGTGTGTGTGTGTGTGTGTGTGTGTGTGTGCATATGTGTATTTATGTCTTACCTTCTTTTTTGAGACAGTGTTTCTCACTGGCCTAGACTTTCCCAAGTAGGCTAGGCTGGCCAGCTAGTGAGCTCTAGGGACCTTTCTCTCTCCTCCTTCCCAGAGTGGTGATTATAAATGCATATCACCATGTCTGAGAACTCATCTTTTAGGTTTTTTTTTGAGATAAGATATTACTACGTGGTTTTGTTTGTCCTGAAACTCAGTATGTAGACCACACAGGCCTTGAACTCACAGGGATCTACCTGCCCCTACCTCCAGAGTGTTGGGATTAAAGTGTGCATTACTATGCCTGGTAGAATTCATGTTTTTGTTTTTGTTTTTGTTTTTGTTTTTGTTTTTGTTTTTTCGAGACAGGGTTTCTCTGTGTAGCTTTGCGCCTTTCCTGGAACTCACTTGGTAGCCCAGGCTGGCCTTGAAGTCACAGAGATCCGCCTGGCTCTGCCTCCCGAGTGCTGGGATTAAAGGCGTGCGCCACCACCGCCCGACCTAGAACTCATGTTTTTAATGTAAGTTCTTGGGGGTCAAACTCATGTTCTTGTGTTTGTATGGCAAGCGATTCACTGGTTGTATTCCCTCCCCAGCTCCTATATAAGTTCTTTAGCAAGGCATCCATTCGAATCTTGCAGTCATTTAGAAAATCAGCTTATCTTGTTATAATTAATTAGTCTATTTTTAAAAGTGTATTTTCTGTGTATGAGGGGTTTTTTTTGTATGATATACCCAAAGAAAGGGATTGAACACTGATACCTCTCAAAGAAAATAAATTGAAAATGGTAGGAAATACAATTTATAACTTTCATTTATAGTTAGTGACTTTGTGTTTGGTTCAAGAAATTTTTGCCTATCCTCAACTCACAAAATATTCTCCAGGGCTGAGGGTGTGGCTCAGTGGTAGAATACTTTCTCCTCAGAGGTGTGAATCTCTGCAGTACCACATAACTTTTTTTTATATTTAAATGTTTATTGTTGTTGAAGGGATCTATTTGACAACCTCTTTGTTCACAATTCACTCAGAGTTAGAACTTTTTCATTCTCTGGAGGGAGGTAGAAGCCTATTATAACATGTTTTCTTTTTCCCTCTGTATAGTCTTGCCATATGTATTATAATCATGTATGTTTAAGAACATATAGCTGGATCTGGTGGTGCACACCTATAATTCCAGCACAGGGGGATCACAAAATATGTATCACTGGAGTCTCCAAGTCCAGTCAACCTTCCCCCAAGATATTTACAAAGATAGGAGGATAGTGAGTTCAAGACCATCCTTGGCTACTTAGCAAAACCTTGCCTCCAAAACCAAGCCCAACCTCCAGCCCCTAAAACTCACATTCCATACTTACGTAGTAGTATCCTTTTTTTTTTTTTTTTTACTTCTGTGATAAAATAGCCTGACAGAACCTATTTAAGGGAGAAAGGGTTGATCTGAGCTCACAGTTTCAGAGAGACAGTCTGTTATGGCCGGGAGGAGTGTGGGGCTGCTTGGCAGTCAGGAAACAGAGTCGGAATGGGAAGTGGGGCCAGTCTCCAAAACCTGAAAGCCCCCCCGTGACACGCTTCCTCCAGCCAAGCTCCGTAATCTTCCCAGACAGTGCCAACATCTAGAACCAAGTGTTCAAACATGAGGTTTTGGGGACATTTTACATCCAAACCACAACTTTTATTGCACTTCCTTTCAACTTCCATACACATTCCAAAGAACCTAACAATCATTTTCTAGGCGGTTTCCCAATCTTGTTGCTTTCTTTTCCTTCCTATAGGTTCAGGATGCTCTCCGGAGACATTTCTTACCCATTTGAAGTTCTTTCTTTAAGAATTCTTTAGGCCAGATCTACCTGATAAGTTCTCTTGGCCATTTATCTGTTAACACCTTCCACTTGATTTCTGAAGGACTCTTTGATGAAATGTACATCTGTGCTGACCAGTTCTTTTTTTTTTTTCCCCAGCATTTAAAATGTTGTTCCATCACCCCTAGATCTGTTGAGGAGTCTGCAGTCACATGCAACCATAGATTTCTATTGTAGTAGGGCTATTTCCTCCAGGCTTGACACGACCATTGGCCATCATGAGGCAGAATGGCTGTGCTGGCTGGCAGAAGACCTTAGCCCTTAGTCAAGGCAATAAAGGAAGTGGGTCAATATCCTTATAGCTAGGTCTGTGGCAGGGGTTCTGCTGCAAAGAATATTCCCTGACAGAGATGGGAAGGTTGCTAGATTCTCTCTAGACATTGCAATCCGCACTCCCCCTTGTCCCCTGGCAGTACATACATGGTCTTGGGATGTGCTAGAATATATAAGATGTGGATATTGACTGGGCTGGGAATTCCAGTGTCCTGTCTTTTGTGAGGCATCATGCATGCTGAGGGGACTTTTTAGTGATGTAGCTACCTTTGAGTCACTCATCACCCTACAAGTAACTCCTCACTCATATTCATGTATATAGGTAACCCCTCACCATGCTGTAGATAACCCCAATTAACTCCTTTTCTCATTAGGCTGTACTTGGATGAATAAATTCTTTGATCTGTCATTGCTTTATCTGAAGAGAATAGACATTTCTTTACAGGTTTTTTTTGGGGAGGAGGTCACAGAACAATTTATTTTGGGTATATCTTCTTTGGATTTTAGTAATCTCTCAGAAAATTTATGCCTTTTACCAAATTTGAGAAAACTTAAGGTATTATTTTCTCAAAATTTTACCTCTGAACCATACTTTAATCTTCTCTTTTTCTGGGACTTCTATGATATGAAGGTTAGATCTCCTGTTATTATCTCATAGGCCTCCCGAGGCTTTGCTTGTTTTTGAGATGGGGTTTCATTATGTAGACAAGGCAACCCTCAAACTTATAATTTTCCAACCTTCACCTTCCCAGTGGTGGGATTACATACAGAAGTACGCCATTATGTCCAGCAGCTTCTCTACTTAAAAATATTTGTGAGTTTGAGGCCAGCCTGGTCTGCAGAGGGAATTCCAGGACAGCCAGGGCCACATGGAAAAACCCTGTCTTGAAAAAAAAAATGTTGTTTCTCAGCTGGGTGTTGGTGGTACATGCCTTTAATCCCAGCACTTGGAAAGCAGAGGCAGGTGAATTTCTGAGTTTGAGGCCAGCCTGGACTACATAGAGAGTTCCAGGGCAGCAAAGGCTGCACAGAGAAACCCTGTCTCAAAAACCAAACCAAAACAAACAAACAAAAATCCCAAATTCTTTCTGTTGATAATGGATACTTTCTGTTAAACTATTTTCAAATCACTGAAACCATCCATTGAGTGCTATGTTTTGACATTAAGCCCATTCAGTGAAGAGTTTAATTCAACAATTATGTTTTTTAGTTCTTTGCTCTTGGTTCTGTTATATATCTTCTATTTCTCTATTGGGGCTTTCTATTTTTCCATTCACTGTAAGAGCAGTTGTCCCACTTCTTAGAGCATACTTTTATAGCCACTATAAAGTCTGTGATAAATAACCCATTATCTGTGTCATTTGGGGACTGATAACTTGCTTCCTTTCATTATCCCTTTTGAGACGTTATGTTATTCTTTCTCTGTAGTACTGGAGGACTTGTAAGATTTTTATCTTGGAACACTTTGAATAATATAGGACTTTGGGTCTCTCATAGGTAATGTTACTTATTTATTTATTTTTCTACAAATCAACTTGCTTAGGTGGGATCCGCCAGCTCCTTGTATCACTCTTTGGAGATGTGCACACTTCCTTTTTTGGCTGTGTATGCTGAGGATCTAACCCAGAGCCACACCCTTGCTAGGCAGACAGTCTCCTAGGAGCTCTCCTCTCTTCCATGACTTCAGAATATGACTTCCTTGAGCTCCTGCTGTCTATGATTTCTACTGTTGAGGATCCTTTCTCCTCTTGAGGCCCACACGAGAAAGCTGGGGATTGGTAGTCCACTCGGTCACTTCTCATTATTGTCTGTTTGTCGGTGGCCAAGTGGTTAAAGGATGGAGAGGGAAAGAGCAAGTGAGACACACTTTTCCATCCCTCTGGGGACCACATTCCTCTGGTCAGAGAGTGGGGGTTCCCTTCCTACAGAGTGCTAGGATCTGCCTGGTGCTCCGAGTGCTTGTTAACGCCGTGGGTGTGCACGTTCGGGCTTGGAGAAACTCAAGGAAAAATGTGATACTTATCGCCACTTCAGTGACACTGAATTCTCTGTCCCTTCCCCTCTTCAGGAAGGTGCTTCATGCATTCTTTCTGTCCCACTTCCATTCACGAGAGCAAGGCAGGGGGAAGAAGTCTTACTCCATTTGAACTGCAGCAACGATCTTTTGTTATTTTGATCAGAAAAAAAAAAATGTGATTCTAAGGTGTTTGTCCCAGTTGAAGACTAATGGAAGAATCTAAAATTAAAAGTCCCACTCCCATTGCTTTGAACTTTCAGCTCTTGTACTTTTAATTACTGAAAGTAAAAATTAACCAGCATGTATTTACTTAACAAATATTTACCGAACATATATGCGTGTAGCTATGTTGTACATGCTGAAGGCAAAATACAAGATTATTGTCTAGACTGGTTTATCTAAAGTAAAATTTGGTAGCGAGTTTCAGCACACACATGGGGTGGAGGAGGAGAAAAACACACACAAAAAACATATCATTGTGGATAGGGAGATAGCTCAGCAGGTAAGGCACGTGCCACCAAGACTGATGACTTGAGTTCGATTCCTGGGACCCACATGGTAGGAGAGAACTGGCTCCTGCAAGCTGTTCTCTGACCTCTGTATGCATGTTATAGCACAAGGTACATGCATACACATACAATAAACAAACAAACAAACAAATAAATAAATAAACGTAGTAAAAAATATCATTTGCTTGATCCCCGAAGGGCAAAGGCTATTTTTGTTTTCACATGATATCAGACCATCCTGGAATAACAGCCTTTATGTCTTTAAGCAGTAAAGAATGCTCATGGTGCAAAAGGCAACTAGAAGAGCTAATCTAGGAGGTGAGAGAGAAAGAGATAAATTGAGATAACCAGAGGGGGAAAAATAATAAAAGTAACCTAGGCACTAATGATGGGTATGATGTTGGGAGAGAAAAGAAAGAATGAAAAGGGGAAAAATCTTTCACTTGGAAATTCATAATTTGGCTATTTCATATCTACTGATTGCTTTCTCTTTCCCAGGTTTTCGTATAGTGAGAGAGAAAGGAGAGAAAGTCTCTGGAGAAACTGGAAACTGTAAGACATACATTTTATTATACTTTTCCTCATGGTTCTCTTGTAGCTGAGATTTAGTACGGGGTTTTCTTCTTCCTTCTGTCTTTCTACGGAGGTGTAACCCAGGCTAGGCAGGGACTCTCCTTGCTATCCAGTGCATGGTAAAGCAAGGTGGGCGTCAGGTGAGTGGGCTGTGCTCTATCTCACAGTGGGGAGAGGAGGCCGCCATGCTGTAACTGTTTCTGGGTAGTGGGCACAGCTGTTTCAAGCAGAGTCCTGCTCATTCCCAGGCTGACTCCCCTCGCCATGTCTGGTAAATGGAATATATTCAAAAAATTGATAGACACAACACATCGATTGGGAGAATTATATTCCTTTTGCCATCAAGATTTTAACACCTCTCACTGCTAACGCATAATGTTAGCATTATTTTTCCCAAGAGGGCTGCCTCTTGTTCCTCAGTTCTTGGCAAGAGCCTCCAACAAGCTGCAAATGGCCGACTAAGCAACTGGGGTCAATCTTATGCAGATGAATCCTACCTTGATAGATGAGGACACAGGCTCAGTCAATACAGTTAAGAATCTTTAAATTTGGATACATATATAACATATATATGTCATATATATATATATATATATATATATATATATATATATATATATATAAACAGTTTAAGGAGGTTGGTGAGCCAATTCCTTTAGGATAGTAAAAATGTACTTTGATAGTAAATCCTACTGTTTAGATTTATTCCCTTCATAAATATTTTGAAGTAAAATTGATCATATAAAGGAGAGGGAGCAATCTTGATGCTATTGCAGCTACATGAGCCCTCACTTATTAACCATGCTCCCCTTTTTCTGGTGGCCACAGCAGATGCTGTGGGGTCTAAAGTCATCCAAATGGGCCGATTATTGTGATACTGTGTTCCCAAACTTTGAAAACAGTGAAGGTTGAAAACTTGCTTTTCAGAGTTATCAAGTGATCATTTTTTTTTTCCGGTCCATTAGGATCTAGGAGAGGGAACAGAGAGACTCTTCTCTCATTGGCCATTTCTCTATTAGCGTGGCCTGCAGGAGTACTGCATCCCTCTCTAACAATCAGCTACGGTGGCAGGTGGGATCATTTACGAAGTAATATGCAGTCCTTCTCTGTCTGTGACACTTTAATTTTAGCAGCTGCAGTCCTTGTCATTCCTTAGAGGTAACTATAGCAACGGACAATTCTGACAGGCCTGAGCCTACCATTATTAGAGATGCGACAGTCTTGTCAACTACATTTAATTGGGATTTGTTGGGGGCCGGGGTGGGGGGATTCATAAAGCATATGATGCCAGCATTTCCAGGGTGCAAATAAAGATATTTTGGGTGTGGAAAAAACCCGGACTTCATCTTAACTTTATTGCATTTGCTCAAGAGGGACAGCTAGGGCCAGAGAAATGTGAGCAGGGACACATCGGTCCAGCTGGTCTTTCTCTTGGGGACAGCAAGCTCGTCCCTGTTTCTACGGGTGAAATACGCACAGTGGCTGATTTGTTTCTTGTCGCTCTTGGAGAGAACGCATCCCAGAGGAAAGGTTAAGCAGTCACAATGTCTGGACAGTCCTCACGGCGCCTTGTTTTTTAACCCTTCCTAAGGAGAAATGTGTAGTTGTGTTTCTTCAGAGTGATTATTTTGACTCTGTTTAATTGTATGCCATCATGCCAGATATTCTTGGGCAGGGAATAGGGCTTTAGAGAGCAGTGCATCCTGGGTATATTTAGTATCATGCTTGGTTTAAGACAAAAAGTTTATGGTGCTACCTGTTGTAAAAAGGTTATGAGGCACTCAGGAGGAAAATTTGATGGATTCAAGGTTGGAAAGCGTTTGCTGAATGCCCATATGTGTCTCTAATAGTGTTGGGTATATTCACATTTATTTCCCACTTTAATAATCTAATGTCTTTAATTTAAAAAAATAATTTATTTAAAAAGTTTTAAAATTATTTTTTATTTTATAGGTGTGGGTGTTTTGCCTGCATGTATGTCAGTGCACCACATGCATGTTTGGTGCCCTCCGAGGCCAGAAGAAGGCATCAGATCCCTTTAAAACCAGAGTTATGGGTGGTTGTTAGTTACCACGTAGGTGCTAGGAACCCAGGTTCTGTGGAAGAGCATCCAGTGCTCTTAACTTCTGAGCCCCTGTCTCTGGCCTGCCAAGAATCTAGTGTCTTTACAAAGGTCAGAAGAACTCTTGCCATTAGATTTATAGGTGGATGATATACATAAATCTAAGTATTTTAGTACATATATAAATATATACTAAAATATAGTACATGTTTCTTGATTCAGGGAGATAATTAACAAAGAATAAAAATGACTCCATTTCATTGAAAATGAGCAGAACTTGATAAAATGAAGAAGAAAACAGAGACAGAGGCCAGTTGATGTGTTTGGATGAACTTGTGGAGTTAACTTGGGCTGTCTCCTCCAACTTTGAATTTGTCTTCCAGGAATAGCTTCCTCTTTGCTTACAGGACAGAGAGAATCACAGTCAGCCCTGATAGTTTCTTCTGCAAAGAAGAAATTGCTTCCTGGTGATTGAGCTTCCCTCGCCTGAGCTGCTGGTCAGGGGTTCTCAGACACCAGTGACTAATTAAGATTCTGGACTCCAGGCTGTGCTCATCTGACTGTAAGCCCCGAGGCTACCTAGTTTCCTTGGGGCTCAGACCTGAGTCAGAAGAAACAAGGCATTGGGAAATATCCTTCATTCCTTCTGACCTTCCTGTAGAAACTTCCAGCAACTTCCCTGAAAATGAAGGATGTTAGGTTTGCAACAGGAAGAGTCAGAATCGGAATCCCAGTTCCCACACTCTCCCTGTGGCCTTGGAAGGTTCCGTCTCCTCTTCTGACCTCTTACTGGATATTGAGGTCCATTTAAACATAAAATGAAATAGAGTAAGTATAAGGTTTCTGTAAACATTCAAACATGTTTGCCCAACTCACTACTGGGAAAAACTAAGACAACACGAGGCTGAAGTCAGGAAAGGAAAAAGGGTCCAGATGGTGGGTTTTGGAGAAGGAATGCATTTCTGGACAACATACAACAGAACCGAGCCCTGTTTCTACTTGTGCCATGTGTGAGGTTGGATGAAGAGTTCTGGAGGAAGGATCAGAGCCCGGCTGATGCCGTTTGATATCATGGGCTCGGTGACATCATGAGTAGGATGATATTACTCAAAGATCTGATTTTTTTTTGAACACATACCATTTTTAGAAATCATTTTATTATTTCATATTTTTGAAAATTTCATATGTGGGTACAATATATCTTGATCATATTCACCCCCCACTCCTTCCCTCCAGCTTTTCACATCCCCCAACATATCTCCCGTATCCCCCACCAATTTCACGTCTTTTTAAGAATAACCGGCTAATCCACGTGGATCCGCCCATATGTGTGCAAATGTACAATATGCATTTAGTAGGCACAGTGCAAACCACTTCTGTAAAGTTCTCTTGTTAGTCCCAACAAATGCATGCAGAGCAGCTCTTGGCACTCTGCTCTGCACGTGAGGACACTCAATAGATACATGTTAACTGAGCTGGAGATTGACAGCAATCTCAGTGCAAATTAAGCATATTTGCTTGCTGTCACTTAAGATTAGAATTAGAGTCTTTCAAATGTTTCTAAATAATTTGACTTTATTGGTAGTCACGTTATATAGGTTGTTAAAAAATATTTAGAACCATTGTCTAAGTTGTAGCCTCTGGTCCCAAACTGACGCCAACCCATAGAGCCACATTTTGGAAAGGTGACTTTATAATAAATGCTGTCAAGTCATATTTTCCAAATATGAATAGATTATACCTAGGACATCAGTGAGAAGCAAGCCAGACTGTCAGATGGATGGGGTCCTCAGAAGAATTCTGGGCACATGGGAAGGCTCCAAACTGTTTGCTGAATGACAGATAACGTGGATGACTCTTGTGTTTTATGTGTCTATGTCAATGGTTCCTAAGGGTTGGAGCACCCAGAGGATTCTTCCTGGAGAAAGTGGGCAGAAGGCTGGGCTCCAGAGCATGGTAGGAGGCTGATGATGATAGAGAGCATGGACAGTGGAAGAGCGTGGGGTCTTAGCATCTGACTCTGCCTGCCCAGTGTCTCCTCTCCTTTCACAGGACTCAACTTCCTTTATGCCTGCCAATCAAGAAACCCCATCTTTCCTGAATAAGATATAAATGACTGATATGTCTTTACTCTTGTAAAGAGCTCTCACTCCTGGAAAAGTGGGTCTCATTTGGAGCAATTTAGAAGATGGTGGCTGAATTGATAAACCCTAAGAACAGGGCCTCACGTGGGCTATCTTTGGTTCCTGCTAGCTGGATCATTACAGTTTCCCTGATTGCCATTTTTTCTCACCCACATTTGAACCTTCTGCTTTTCCTTTAAAATTTGTTCTTTTAAAGAATTTTGTAGTTTTATCTATGTGTGTGTGGGCATGTGTGCATGCATTCATATGTGTGTGGGTGTCCATGGAGGCCAGAAGAGGATGCTGGGACCCCTGGAGCTGTAGTCACAGGTAAGGTTGTGAGCCACTGATGTGGGTGCTGGGAACTGAACTTAGTACCTCTGCAAGAGCAGCAAGCATGCTTAACCACTAAGGCATTTCTCCAGCCCTGCTTCTGCTTTTTAAAATATGGGTGTTATTTTAATATTTTCTCCTTTTAACTTCAGATAGTCAAAGTCCATTTCTGTTGCCTCCAACAAACCTACCCCGAGTGGCCTAGGCCGTCTCCAGCTTCCCTTCCTAGTCTTTTGAATATGCTGCTGGTCAGTAGATGTGGTGGTTTGAATGAGAATGTCCTTGTCTAGGCCAATGTTCTATTGCTGTGAAGAGACACCATGATACAGGAACTCTTGTAAAAGAAAGCATTTCATTGATGATTGCCTACCTTTTTAGAGGTTCAGTGCATTATCATAATGGTGGGGAGCAAGCAAGGCAGTATGCAGGCAGACATGGTGCTAGAGAAGTTGAGAGCTCTATGTCTGGATCCAGAGGCAGCAGGAAGAGAGAGCCACTAGACCAAGTTTGGGCTTTTGAAACCTCAAAGCCTACCCACAGTGACACACTTCATCCTACCAGGCCACACCTCCTAATCATTCTCAAGTATTCCACTCCCTGATGACCAGGCATTCAAATCTATGAGCCTGTTGAGGTCATTCTTAGTCAGTTCATCACAGTCCCCCCATGGGCTCAGATGTTTGAATATTTGGTCCCTAGTTGATGGCACTGTTTGATTAGGTTTAGGAAGTATGTCACTAGGGGTGGGCTCTGAGGTTCTGAAGCTCTCTCTGCTTCATACTTATGGTTGGAACTGTGAACTCTCTGTTGTTCCTGCTACCATGACTGCTACCTGCCGCCATGATTTCCTGTCATGAGGATGCTCATCCACCAGGAACTGTAAGCCCAAGTGTACTCTTTGTTCTGTAGACTTCCTTGGCCATGTTTTATCATGACAACAGAAAAGTAACTAATACTCAGACAAATACTGAACGCTCTTGAGAGTAGAGTCTGCTGTACTTTTCTTATGAGCAGACCATGTTTTTTCACTACCTGAGTCATAGATTGAGATGTCAAAAATCAGTGGGGTTTCTTTATGACTCAATTTCCCCTTTTCACCTATGACTCCCCAGAAGGTTTTACTCCAGAGACTGCTATGAAGATCCACAGTCAATAACAATTCCCTCAGATTTTTGACAATGAAGATATAGTCTGATTTTTTTTAAAAAAAGTGAATTATACAGCTGTGGCCAGTGGGTGTGTAAAGTATGTAGGTGTCTCCCTCTGTACATGTCTGTGACAGTGATGTAAATATTTTCATTTTTCTCTATCCTTCTTTGTTTCTTTTCCATGGCTTTATGTATACCTTTTTATTTTTACTGTTTTAGCATTCACTAATTCTCCTGCCAGCTTTGTCCCTTACTTCTTCCTTAGAACACTTCACTGTTTGCTTCTGAAGACTGTTAATTAAACCGTCCTCCTGTTTTCTTGTGAATCCTGGGGAGAGAGGCATTTTTTTTTCTCCCAAGGGAAACTGAAAACACGACAGAAGTCTTAAGTAGCTGCTATGTAAACATGATAAGACTAACAGAACAGACTTCAATGGCCTTTGTAGGAGATGAAAGTGGAAAGAAGCCATGTATGCCTGTCCAGGCCCCGGCCTTGTAGATTCCTCTTTATCAACCCTAGCACAACGTGAGGAAAAGGAGGATTTCGCTCCCGGAAAGGAAGTTCTCCAATGGAACACTGGGACAAACACTTGCTCTTACAGGCCTAGAGGACCCAAGGAGGAATGGAGAAAGCCCTGAAAAGACTTGTGCTTAAAAGGAGAATCTGCAAGTGATTCTCAAGAACTTTATTATCTCATTGGATAAGCATGATCCCAGCTCGACAATAAGTACTAGCAGTAGTATGGGGCAAGGACATCTGCCCTTCTGACTGTGGGTAAGCACTATGCAAGCCCTCTGCTCTGTGATGCTGCGGAAGTCATCTACCATCCTCTTCACCCTTGTCTCCTCTCCCCATCATTGATCCAACTTTCACTCTTACCATCTCTTGTCACAGTCTCCTTCCTCACACTGCTGCTGGTCCTATCCCCCGCGCTTCCCCTCTCCGCTCCCAGAATAAGCAAGACCTAGCCATGCTAGCCACTAGCCTGAAAACTCTTGGTCGTTGGCCTCAGTCCCCAGGATAGACTTGGGCTCTTTATGGTGGTCATCAAGACCTTCCCCATGTGGTTCTCCACACTCCTCCTCAGCCTCATGTCCTGCTGCCCGCTTCCTCATTGGCTTCCTGCTGTTCTGCGGACTTGGCAAATGCTTGAAGGCTTCTGTATGTTTCTCATGCTTTTTGCTCTTCTGTTTTGAATATTTCCTCACACAGAACGTTGGAAAAGACCAATATCAACTGTCAAAATCCCCGCCCACTGGAAACCATTGTTTTTTCCTCAGCACAAAGTTGTTTACTAAAACCTACACAATACAAATAACACACTTACATGTGCTGTCCAATGCAAGTGTAGTATGAACCACATATATTATTTGTAAAATTTTGGATTAGAAAAAGTTACAGGAATCATATAATCATAAAATATACTTTACTTGACCCAATCTATCAAAAATATGACTGCAATATTGTATTAATGTTCTCCAGAGAAAAAGAACCAATATATACACTATATATACATATACATATATAAACTGTTTCTATATAATGCTATATATTTTATATATTATATACATATGTGTGTGTAGAGAAGCATGTGTCTCAGTTATATTGTAAAGACAGAAAGAAGCTGATGTTCTAGTCCAAAGGTGGCTATGTGTACAATATTTCCATCCCTACCTAGATGCTGTATGTTGAATTCCTAGCCCTTAATGTGATGATATGAGCAGGTGGAGCCTTTGGCAGGACATTAGTGACTGATGGGTGCCATTTTAAAAGAGGACCCGGAGAGCTCACTGGCCTCCTCCAGCATCTATCTGAGTGCACAGCAGGAAGATAGCCATTTGTGAGTAAGGAAGCAGGCCCCGACCACTCAATCTTCCAATGCCTTGATTTTGAACTTCAAAGACTTCAGAACTAGAAGAAACATTTCTGTTGTTTGTGGAGTGCCAAGTGCATGGCACTCCAATACAAAAGTCTGAATGTGAAATAAAGGCATAAGACAGAGAGAGTTGCCCCCTACATCCAGAGGGTTAAATTTGGTGGTTTATTCAGGCTGAATGTATTGATAAGGGCCCACCTCATTATGGAAGGCATGTGCTTTACTTATTGTAGTCATTTAAGTGCTAATTTTATTCTAAAACACTCTTGCAGAGACACTTAGGTTGTCTAAACATGAACCAGGCCACCACACAGCCCACTTAGCTGACATATAAAATTAACAGCCGTGACGGTTTGAATGAGAATAGCCCTCATAGACTCATACACTGCAGTATTTGGTCCCCAATACACAGAACTGTTTGAGAAGGATTATGAGGTGTGGCCTTGTTGGAGGAGGTGTCACTGGGGCAGGCTTTCAGCCTTCAAAAGACTCTATTCCCAGCGTTCCTCACTCTCTGCTTTCTACTTTCAGGGATAAAGACATGCGCTCTCAGCTGTTCCTGTCACCAGGCCTTGGGCCCACCATCATGGACTCTAACCCTCTGAAACTGTAAGCCCAATTAAGTACTTTCTTTTGTAAGTTTCTTTGGTCATAGTATTTTGTCATAGCAATAGGAAAGTAACTAAGACACAATCACAGATATGTAATCAGTGTAAAACTTAGTGAATGAACTACATTGCTAGAACTCAGTAATAACTGTATAGGCAGTTAGCATTATAGTACATGTGATTGTAGATTGTCTTTTTGTTTGTTTCTTTGAGAAAGGGTTTCTCTCTGGAGCCTTGGTTGTCCTGGAACTTGCTCTGTGAACCAGCCTGGCCTCAAACTCACAGAGATCTGCTTGCCTCTGCCTCCTGAGTGCTGGGATGAATGGCGTGTGCTACCACCTGACATATATTGGCTTTCTTATTCACTATCTATATAGTTATGTACACATGTACACACCAGCATGTATGTATGTGCACAAATGCATATGAATGATAAGATCTCTCTGTGTTACCGTGCTGGCCTTGAAACAATGATCCTTTTGTTTCAACTTCCCGAGTAGTAGGGATTAAAGGTTTACATCACCATGCTAAGACAGCTCAGTTTCTTGAGGGGACTCTTATTCATTTTCGGACATCTGACATACTTTCTCCCAGGTATAGAACATAGAAACTGAGGAAATATATAGTGATTGGTTTTTCAAAGACTTGGAAATCTATAGGTGTTGGGCCTACAAATAAACCTACTTTTTACACTTTTGTTAAATTCCTTGAGTTTCAAGGAAGCTATACAATGATGCTCAACAATTGCCTTGCATCAGTTGTCCAAGGGCCACTAAGGTGATCTATATTAGGAATGGTCCAGAAGAAAGATTAGTTTTGTTGTTCAAATTCAGTTCTTTTATAATTAGCAGAATAGTTTAAATGCATTATTTTTGAGAATGATTGGACTGCAATTGTACACATATTGGGTATCTTTGGTCAAGATGCTGACTTAGATAAATCAACCATGTTTGTATGATCTAATCAATCATAGACCATTTCCATAAATGTGCTTGGGAAGATGAAATGGAAAAGGTTAGCAAATCCAGTCCTGGCTAGTGTCTTCTCTGATGTTCTGAATCGTATGTACTTCTTACCACATAATGTGTAAAGGTGATCCCATGATACTGGGTCACCATGGAAACCTGATGGCTAACTGAGAACTGTGGCTGTATACCGCTGGCACAGAGCCTGCTCCTCAATCCCACCATTACAGCACTCTCAATCTGCCAGGGACAGAGTCTACAGCAGGAATGAAATTACTGAATACAAAGTACTGTCATGAGCATGTCATGTTCTGTAAACACCAGCTATTCTTTCCAGAACAAAGTCCTTAAGGATTATTTAATGGCTCAAAATATAAATAATGATTCCTTTAAAAAGATTATCTAAAATACATATTTAAAAAAAAGTGTGTGTATGTGTGTGTGTGTGTAGCTACCTGTGCACCATGCTGCATTTGTAGAGGTCAGAGGACAACTTTTGGTAGTTGGCTCTCTCTGTCTCTCTCTACCATAGGATATCATATTTGCTTGGAAAGCACTTTTACTACTGAGCCCACCTCACTAGCCCAATGATCTAAACCACACAGTTTGGAAGCTCTCAGGTAAAAGAAAATCATCCCTTGTTTCTTTCCCCTAGAAGATGGCATCTAGTTGGAACTTGTATCTGTTACTATCTAGTTGGAACTTGTATCTGTTACTATGGTCACCTTCATGGGTTATACATCACTGAACCTGTCATACCATCCATCCATCTATTCAAAAATAAGTATTAAGCCATTACTGTAGTCATTTGTACTATGATTCATATTGGTCATAGAAACTATTCCTCCTAATATTTCATAAGGTATCTGCTATTTCAACATATAGGCAAGAGCATACATTTTCTCTCCCACGCTATATAAGAAAAAGTAGTTGTAATCAAAAGAAGATTTACTAAGAAGAAACTGTAGCTCCTTTCTCTTTTCTACACTGAAGAAACTTCTAGATGCCAAGAGCAGAAACAGATGGGGAATTGATAGTCAGTCCCCAGCCTTGTGGGGCAGTCTGGCTTCTGGAATTGTGTTATTTGTCAAAAGACTCAACAGAGCTGGGGAAGGGAAGAGGCAACATGGAATAAAAAGGTCTCATTTCTGGCTATTTAAAAACTAACCATTCAAGTTCAGTTCATTTATTTGTGTGGTGTGTTTCAGATTCTTCTTGCCTGTGGAGTTAGACATCAATAATATGAGTAAAACTTGAGGCTTGATCAGTCGTAAACAAAGTCTATCACTGATACAGTGTCAAGTACCCTTAGGAGCCACTCCCCACCTGCTAAACACACTGAGGAGGACCCCATGGCTTGTTGGAGAGATGTTGCACACATCACAGTGTGTGTGTGTGTGTGTGTGTGTGTGTGTGTGTGTGTGTGTGTGTGTGTGTGTTTCCTCTGGACTTCTCATCTGAGTTGCAGTAAGGAGCTGTCTTTCCAAGCAGGATTGGTTGCCCCCACTGGTTCTGTGACTGAGCACAATGACATAGCTAGATAAACAATGATATCCCTTCTTTTTTCATCCTTTATACTTTTCAGTGGTTAATATGTAGACCTCATCAAATTCAACGTCCCATTTACCACTGAGACATTTTTAGTTGAATTGATCAATGGCGATTTGTTTTGGCTTTTTTCAAATCTTAAACAGGGAGGGGATAATTCTCATGACGTATCGGATGTTATCAGTTTAAAATTATGTACCAGATCAATGGATGGAATCATTAAGTTGGGCAAGTTGGGAAAGCATAAAAGACAAGGCAGCTTTTATTTGGAGGCCTGTTTTTACTTAAGTAATTAGCAGTATACCAACTAGCCTTGTGGTCATTTAAGTACCAAACACAGCAGCAATTTGTCCACAATTCTAGAAAATCTAGTATCAAAAGTTACTGTTCCTCAACAATTAAGGTAAGTAATAGTGATTTTTTCCCCTTATAAGTTAAACACTTAGTTTATGATAGAATACTGGATTCCTTTAAATCAAACCTCCTCAAAGGTCCCAGTTCTGTTCTCTCTCCAGGGAATAATTCAAATATCGTTGCAACTGAAGTGATGTTCTTGTCATTTAGTGAGGCAGAGGTGGTGGTGTCTAACTTTCCCAATACCCAACAGTCCTGCACAAATAAATTCTCTCTCATCATGCCCTGTTCCAGAGGCCCAGTAGGATGCTCTAAGTCCTAAGACCTTATGGTGGTTAGAGTTAGAGAGAATGCTTTAGGAGATGACTGAGTTCAGATGGTCTCATTAGAGGGGTCCCTAACCATATATGAAGGGTGTCCTTGTAAGAGGAAGGCATTAGAATGTGTTCAGAGAAACATCAGGGTATCCATGAGAGAGAGAGAGAGAGAGAGAGAGAGAGAGAGAGAGAGAGAGAGAGAGAGAGAGAGAGGGCTATTAGGACAGATGGCATGGTAGCCATTCACAAGCCAATGAGAAAGGCCTCAGAGGAAACTGCACCTGTCAACGTCTTGATCTGGGGACTTCCAGCCTCCAGAACTGTGAGAATTTTTTTCTTTTGTGGTTTAAGCCAGCCTTGGTATTTTGTTATGAATACCCCAGGGAACCGATATAGCTTTGTTTTTGGAAAGTCATAGCAATGATGCTCAGGCTGCTTCTGACATTTATTTCTCCATCACAACACATTTGTAGCCCTGTCTCCATGGTGACTTCACATATAGTAGAAGCATCTTTGCTATGAGCATTTATCTCATGGTATTCATATTATTTTCTTTTTCTTTTTCTTTTTTTTGGTTTTTCGAGACAGGGTTTCATATTATTTTCTTATAAACTATATTTTCCATTTAAGCTTATTAGGCTAGTACGTGGTTTTGGAAATTGTATGTATAAGGAATTTACAGTACCTGCACATTTGAATCCAGAGCATAAAGAAGACATTTCAAAATATTTCTGATGAACGGAAGCTATTGGATTGGCTTGATGTTGAGAAGCAGGGCTTTGGATTGGTTTGAGAAGAGGAGAGTTTAAGCTAGGTTTTATTCTGCATGCTAAAAAGGAACCACGTTCTTATTGAAACCAGGGATTCTTCGACTTGGGTGCACGCTGTAAAGAAGTTGATACCTGGTGGTCACACTGAGGAATTCTTTAGTTGGGGTCTGGTCCAAGCACCAGGACCTACAGAAAGCTCCTTGGGTGATTTGAATGTGTGCACAGGGCTTACCACACTCCGCAGGCTTCAAGCATGCTTGGGAATTCTTTGTTAGTGCTTTTAATAAAAGGCAGATGTAATTGCCCTTGAATATAGGGCAGCCTAATGACTCATTGCTAACCCATAGGAAGCAGTGGGAGTGTCCCTTGAGACTTTCAAAGCTAGGGACTGAAAAGCAGACACTGGGGATTCTGCTCTGCCTCTCTGCCTTCTGTGTAGCTCGCCCTCTATCTTGAAGCCTCTCTGAGCAACTAGGAAAGAAAGCCGCCTACACGAAAGCTGTCGTCTGGGTGGGCTTGTGTCTTGAGGCAACGTGCAGATAGAAGACGTCGTCCAACAAGTGCCAGCTGCCCCACGCCCAGATGCTTTACCCTGCCCAGGCACCACTTGTTTCAGTGGATAAAGCTTCGGGATGACCCCAGACAGATGCTGAGAGAGCATTGCCTAGAGAAGCCCTCTCCTCTGAGTGATAGTTTGTGTTGGTGGTTGTATGAAATCGCCGGGGTAGCTTATTACATGATGGCGGAAAACTTGAGCCGATTCTTCTAACGGAAGGCTCACTGATATGGGCAAAGCTCCTTCTTTGATGGATTGCAAGTTTCCGTGTACCCTCCTCACTTTTCTCTGGATCACATTGCAGTGGAGGCATCTTCTCTTCCCTAGAGCAGAACCACCGACTCTCCTGGGTTCATGCCGCCCATGGATTTCCGTTCTTAAGTTTTCTTTATTTTTAATCCGCTAAGGGAAGGAGAAATGATTATCAGCTCAATATTGAAAAGTACTGATAAATCTAGTAAAAAGGGCTGTACTGAAGAGTTACATTGCATATGAAGACACAGGGGTAGAGAGACTCATATTTTTACTTCCTGATTAGTCCATACTTTACACTCTGCATTTCCAAGCATTTAGACTGACTTATACATCAAGATGAGTCCAGACAGGTCCAAGGTTAGGCAGAGAAAACTGGAGTATCACCTCTGTCATTTCACGGCAAGCGGATAGACCTGACCCAGGCAAATGCTGAGCGTCAGCTCATCACCGTTTCCAGTGCAGCCAGGGAGACAGGGAAGTGCAGTCCTGGTCCACAGGCAGCCCCGAGAGTCCTGACTCAACCCTGTTAGCAGAACCTGGGCAGCCAGCCAAGCATCATAAACGCTTTACGTGGCCCTCTCTTGAAGGGTCAGCTGGAAGACAGATGCACGGATGATATAACCCTGGATGCATCTTGTCTTGCTCGAAAGCCCGTTTCTATGCCAACTCCATTTACTTTCTTCTCAAGTGGTGGTCCTGTGCAGTGACCTTCATTGATGTGCAGTAAAAACCAAGGCGAGGTTGGATGTAGCAGGAGTGTGGGAATTGCGATTTCCTAAAAGTGTTTTCTTTTGTATTTCTTTGCTGCATCCTTTTGATAGAAATCCCTGGGTGTGTAAGATCAGGATCACTTATACTGTCACTGGGTGTTGGGAGAGCCACACACTGGAAAGCCCATCATAGTTTTCTCATAGAATTAGAAAGCACCAGGCTAGGAGAGTGCTGGTCCCCAGTCTCCCAAGGAGGTGTTTGTAGGGAACAACACGGGGCGGTGGCTGTCTTTGCAAGGGACTGAGATGGTTTTCTCTGGGTTGAGTGTGAAGCAGGGTATCTGGAGAGTCAAAACCTTATAGGTGGAGGGAATTTAAGATCCATGGAGTCTGCAAACAGCAGGGAGGGTAGGAGTATTTTCATAGGACTTTCTGAGCAGGAAGAAGTAGGACCATATACTGGTTAGTTTTTGTCGTCCGATTGACACAAACTAGAGTCACCTTGTGGGAGAGACCCTCAACTGAGGAATGGCCTCCACGAGATTGGTCTGTGTGGCATGTCTGTACGGTGTTTTCCTTTCTTTCCTCTTTTTCTTTTTTTGGCTTAAAAAAAAAAGTTTATTTATATTTATTTATTTATTTTACTTCCAACCAAAGTTTCCCTCCCTTCCTTCCAATTTCTCCTCCCTACCTCCCCTTTACCCCCCCTCCCACTTTTCTCCCTGTTTCTCTTCAGATACAGGTGGATGGGCCTTGTAGAGAGGGTTCTTGATTGGTAAGTTTTTTTTTTTTTGTCAATTTGACCTAAACCAAGATCTGTCTGGAAAGAGGGAGTCTTAAATGAGAAAATGCTTCCAAAAGATTGGTCTGTCTGCAAGGCATTTTCTTTGTTAGTGATTGCATGGGAGGGCCCAGCCTATTGCGGGTGGGATCACCTCTGGTCCTGTGGTCCTGAGGTGTATAAGAGAACAGGTTGAGCAAGCTAGGGGAGGAAGCCAGTAAGCAGCACTCCTCCACGGTCTCTGCATCTGCTCCTGCCTCCAGGTTCCTGCCGTTCTTGAATTCCTCCACCGACCTCCCTCTGTGATCGACTATGACCTGGACGTACAAGATAAAATAAACCCTTTCCTTCTCAAGTAGCTTCAGGTCACAGTGTTTTACCATAGCAACATAAAATCCATTGAGGACACTGATTCACGCAGGAGGGCCCAGCACACTGGGAGTGTTACCATCCCGAGGCAGGTGTGCTGTGTAAGAAAGGCAGCTGACCATGAGCCTGAGGGCAAGCCAGTACGGAGCACTTCTCTGTGGTTTCTGCTTTGAACGCCTCCCTCAATGACATACTGTAATGGAGAAGATGTAATAAATCTTTTCCTCTCCAACTTGTTTTTGGTTATGGTGTTTACCACAGAAATAGAAAGTGAACCAGACAGATTCCCGGTAGTGTTTATCCAGGGCTCATTCATTAAGGCTAGCCAGGTGTGGCTTTAAGTGGTGCTCAGTGGCAGGAGGGGAACTGAAACAAACCTTTTTTTTTTTTTTTTTTAATGGAGCGAATGTTTTATTTAGTAAGTCATAAGAGACACTTTCCGCTGGTGTTTTATTCCAATTTGGTCTCCGAGCCATTATGCCTGCCATCCTTTCACCCAGGACTTTGGCTGCTCTAGTTCCTGCCAGGTGGTTTTAACTACCTAAATCTATCTAGCTGCCACACCTTGATGCAGGACATCAATTCCACCCCTGCACACCCGTGGCAACAAATGCCTCTTCCCTCAAGACTAGATAGTAAATCAGAACATCTAACCCAGATCACACTAGCTCTGTCATGGGCAATGGCCCGGATCACTTCAACTTTATTCCAAAAACAGTTCAGGCACTAGAGACACACAGAATGTCCGACACGTCGTTTTTGGAATTCTGTACTTGGCTACTGCTTTCTAAATTGCCTCGATGATTTGTAGTTATGACCAAAAGCAAGGCCACTGTGAGACAAATCATCTTGAAGTTGTGGTGGAAGTCTTGGGTATGGAGAGAGCAAGCAGGCTCTGAAATGAATGCATCTGGGGAATTCCAGGACTTGGCTGTGGGGTTGAGGCAGAGCTGACATCAAATTTCTTGCTGGATCTTTCCAGAGACAGTTAACGTATGGGGGAAGGCCTGCCCTGAATGTGGGCAGTCCTGTAGCCTCAGTCGAATGGAATGAAAGGAGGCAGGTAGGAGAGCTGGCTGTTACAGACATTCTCTTTCTCTCTGCTTCCTGGCTGCCTTGATGTGAGATGTCTTGTTCTCTCCTTTCCTGTCTGCCCTGGGGAAAACTGTGTTTTTCCATTATTCTCTCTCATCCTTGATGCTGTCTTATCACAGTACAGGCCACAGTAACTGGGCAAAACAACCTAAGACGAAAACCTCTAACCTGAGCCCAAACAATCTTTCCTTGTTTTGAAGCATTTTTTTTTTTTTTTGGTTTTTCGAGACAGGGTTTCTCTGTGTAGCTTTGTGCCTTTCCTGGATCTCCCTCTGTAGATCGGGCTGGCCTCGAACTCACAGAGATCCGCCTGCCTCTGCCTCCCGAGTGCTGGGATTGAAGGCGTGTGCCACCACCGCCCCTTGAAGCATTCTTTTAAGTATTTATTACAGTGTCACAAACCCCAACACACACAGGAAATGGAAGAACATTGTGATTGGATTTGACTGTGTTGTTCTTTAGCCCTTGGAACTGGTTTTCATGAAAAAAAAAATTGAAAAAGTTTGGAAATGTATGCTAGAGATTAATGGCTGATTCTTTTGGGAATTCAGAAAACTGAATGCTAATAAGAGTGAAGATAGAAAAGAGTGTTCTTATAATGGTCCAGATTAACAAGTAACAAGAATGCTATTGGGGATTTGACTACAGACCAATGCTGTGGTCTGGCAAGGAATTTGTCTACATTTTGTTTGTTATGGGAGTCTAGGTTTCAGGGTGAAAGATGAGTATTTTCAAGACACTGCAGCATTCAGGCTGTGGCAGGATTATTGCTAATGATTCTAAGCCACAATTAAAGTGAAAGTCAGGAGCAAAAAGCAGCGCAGAAAGACTGAAACGTGTGGTTTGGACAGAAAATCTTGGTAAAGTTGGGGCTGAGAATGTGTGATTTCTGAAGAGATTAGTACCAAGTGTTCTGCATCCTGGAAAAAGGAAAGATGCCCTGAGGGCATGCCATGAGACAATAAGACCCTGTACATTAAAGTTCGAGGTGTAAGACTGTAAACTCATTTACAAGCCTTTCCCAAGAGACAAGAGAGCATCGCGAGGGCATCCCATTCATGCAGGGCTACCTGAGGTTGTTTCCACAGGGTCGTTTCACAGTGTTCAGCCATGCAGATATTTAGAGGCTGCTGCAGCCACGATCCCAGCTGGCAGCAGACTCGATGTCATCACATCGTGCCAAGTTCTATAGATCTGCAGAAAGCCAGAACTACAGGGTCGTCGAGGCTAGATTTTAAAGGAAAGCCTGAGAGGAGGAAATGAGTAGCCCAAGGTCATCTCTAGTTCTGCAAACCACAGACTGAACAGGTTATATTTGGGAATATGTATGTATGTGTGCATGTTTGCATGTGTGTGTATATATATATATATATATATATACATATATACATATAATATGTGTGTGTATACATACATGCATGTAAAAATAGTCAATGAAAAAGGAGGTCATGAATTTGAAAGAGAGCAAGGAAAGACATGTGGGAGGGCTTGGAGGAAGGAAAGGGTCAAATGATGTAATTATATTATAATCTCAAAAATAGAAGAAATAATAAAAAAAATACTTTCAACGGGGACCTCATACCAGCTCCCATTTGAATTTTGCATTGATTTTTAATCCTCGTCTCTAGTTAAAACTGTTTTTATAATTCCTTCTCACTCTGAATAACAATGATAATTAATAATAATAATAATAGCAGTTCACATTTCCTGAGAACTTCATTCTTATGAATGTGTATTAATTTAAAAAAATTTAGAAGTGAGAAGAAAGAATAATGTGGATGATACAAAAGAGACTAATTTTACTACTCTACCCCCAAAAGAGAGAAACCAAAGGGGACCTCAGGACCTTGAACCCCATCCTCCCCCAACCTTCTGGGAGGGAACTGTTGTCGGGTTGATGGAAGAGGTAGGTCAGCCTGCCCTGAAGGGCTCTGCTGTGCTACAGTAGGGAGATGTCTCAGAGATCCAGCTGACGCAGTTATTTGGAGAGGGGCCAGAGAATCTCTTGACAAGCATGAACGCTTCCTCATTAGTCCAGCATTTTGCTGTTCTCACCCAGAACACTGATGTTATGCTATGGGAGATATGGAAGGATTTGAGGCTTCTCTCTAGAGTTCACACTTATAGATGATAGAAGATCTAGGTTTTGACCGTAAGTCTATTTGCCAGTAAAGACTCTGTTTCTTTCCCCACTGTTCCTGGGTATTTTCAAAAGATCCATCCAGGAAGGTTGAAAATGCAAATCTGTTCATCCAGGAGCCCATGTTTTCACTAATAATTCCAATAGTAATTCCCTAGTAATTCTAATGTCAATAGTCCATGTATTGCACTCATTAACAAGTCTCCTTTCTATTTCAAGTTGACTTTCAGACATAGCATTTACATCTCTAAAGTACTCTCCAATTTATAAAGTGCTTACATATTCTCATTTATCAATGAGATGCCTGGTCCAAAAATCTAAACGGCCTCTGCAAGCCCTTCCATACCGTCTGCAAGAACTGGTACCTACTCACTCAGAGGACCAGTATGACAGCTCAGGTGAGCAGTACAGGGTACAGACACCTTTTCCTGTCACCTCAGATGGAGACAGCTCACTCCAAGGGCATGCTGGTTGCCCTTTATCTATGGCTATTAAGTGTAGGCATTGACCTTGGAACCAGAAAATAAGAATATATGGTAATGCTGTCAATGTAGGTAGGAGACTACTGAGGAGACTATGGGAACTCACCTAGAGTGGCAGCTCTCTGGAAACAGTCTTGGTTAGGAGTCTGGAAACTTGGTTTCTGGTCCTGACCAATGCCTGGACTTGTTGAATGGATGAGTATGGGGTGCCTGGACTTGTTGAATGGATGAGTACGGGATGCCTGGATTTGTTGAATGGATGAGTATGGGGTGCCTGGACTTGTTGAATGGATGAGTACGGGATGCCTGGACTTGTTGAATGGATGAATACGGGATGCCTGGACTTTTTGAATGGATGAGTATGGGATGCCTGGACTTGTTGAATGGATAGGCACAGGATGCCTGGATTTGTTGAATGGGTAAGTACGGGATGCTTGGACTTGTTGAATAGATGAGTACATACTCCTGCACGTTTGCTTCTTAGTGGCACGAAAGGACCGAACTAGATGAGTAATTTAATAATGTGGCCTTTGGAGCCCAGTGGTTTAGAAGAGGAACTCTGAGTGACATGATGAAGGAAAGAAGGAAGTGGGTAGAGGGATTTTCATATCCCCACTCTGTTTTGGCTATGGTATCTTAGAATTTGTTTAGTTTTGTTTATCTGGGTTCTGTGTGAGCTCTCTGGAAACATAGGTTTTTGTATTGGACATTGTTTGCAGTGGATTCCCTACTCTTTAGATACCCTTCCACGTAAAAAGTAGATCTCTATGGTTGCCCATTGTAGCCTCTTTTCAAATTAACCACACTTATAGTTTTTCCATAGATGTTTAATATTTTATTTAATATTCATATGTTCATACAATGTGTTTGGATCAAACCACCCCACATTCTCTCCCTTCCAATTCCTCCCCGATTCCCCCACCCCTTTAATTTCCCCTCCAAATTTATTCCCTGTGTCTCTTCTCTGTCTCTGTGTCTTTCTCTCTAATACCCACTAAGCCTCTCTAGTGCTGTCGTCTACCAGAGTGTGAGGAGCCATCAGGTCCTGTGTCCCTGAAGAACACTGACACCCCCTCTCCTAGCAGCCACCAATTGCTCTTAGCTCCTCAGCTAGGGGTGGGACTTCATGAGCCCCTCCACATCCAGGCACAGATTTTGGCTGGCTCCATCTTGTACAAGTCTTGTGCATGTAGTGCAAGGCACTCTGAGTTCGTGTGTGCAATGGCATTGTCATGTCCAGCAAATTCTACTTGGCTGCAAATGTCTAACGTCTCTGGCTTTTTACCATCTTTTTGCCCCTTCCTGGTGACCCTGAACCTTGGCGGGAGGGGTTGCAGTACAGATTCCCATTTAGAGCTGAGCACTCCAATGTCTCTTATTGTCTGTACCTTGGTTGGTTGTTGGTCTCTGTATTAATCTCCATTTACCGCAATAGAAGCTCCTCTGATGAGGTTCAAGAGATGCTCTAATCTATGGCTAGACAGATAAGAACTTAGGGTACAGTTTGTTACTATGTCCATTTAGCATAATAATAGTACTTGAGTTTCTCCTGGATCCTGTTACTTAGCCAGCTGTGGCTTTTTGGCTCAGGTTTTGGGACCAGGCAGGATGCCATGTTGACCTTGGTCATAGCAACAGGAGAGTGATGCCCAAGGAGATGATGTATCCTGAGGCTTAGCGAAGTGTCTTACCCATCTAACCTGGTGTTGCTCACCGCAGAGTTTGTTCTAAGCAACGTGCCCAGGATAGGTCTGCTTCTATAATTTGTTCCAGGAAAACGCTTTCTCCTGGACTTCAACTTCCTGTTCTGCAGCATGAGGTTGCTAGATTAGATTGTCTCTCATGCATATAGTCTGGCAATTTATGTACCATTTCTTATGCTATTGAAATGATTGAAATGAGCAATTTTGAGGGGATGATTAAAGGTTGCTCTATGAGAAAGACAGACAAAAACTAGCCAGAGAAATGGGACTAAAGATTTCTCTTTTCTCAATGATGTTGGCCATGTTTCCAAATACTTAAATGTAAAATATGTGTCATTTAGTCACAACCTCAGTGCTAAGACCAGGAGACCTAAAGCAGAGGGTTAAACAGCATGGACTTTAGAGTTTATGCTCTAAACAATCTACCCATGCAATTTTCAAATAAGAATGAGTCCAAGTTTGACTGAAGATGAGTTTTAAGAGTGCTTATTTGATATTCGGTTTTGGAGAAAATGTGTTAAGAATGAATTTTCTGTCCTACAACTTTGTGTCATTCTTAGAAGTACAAGTACAGGCTGGTGAGGTGGTTCAGTGGGTAAAGGTGCTTGCCATTGTGCTTAATGACTGAGTTCAATTCCCGGGGCCCACAGAGTGGAGAACCGTAGAAAGCGTTCATGTGTTTGTGCTGAGGCATCAACCGCTCCTAGTTAAAACAGGAGTGATGGACTGTGGCTTGCGGGTCAGTGGCCGAGTGTGTGCAGAGCAGACACAAGACCCTGGCTTTGATCCTTGGCAAAACAACCAAAAGCAGAGCAGATAGAAGAGACTTGCGTTTCACGCTGGCTGGCCAATCAGAGTCTCCCAGCAGCTCCGTGTGTGGTGTGTGGGAAGAAACTTGGTTTCCCCTCTGGGACAGATGCCCCCTTCAGCCGCAGGATGAAGTCAGGCTGACCGTGGAGGACTCCTGGGGGACATTTTTTCCTGTCTGCCCAGTGAACAGCTTGTTTTGTCCCTTTACTTCCTTATTTACTCCTTTCCTCCCCCCTGAGTTCCATTATCCTTTGGGTTTCTCATGGAAGGGTTTTGAACCTTGAAATGCTCCCAGTCTCTTTGGGTCTAGTGCCATCACGGTGAGGCAGGCAGCATGCTGTCGGAGTCTACTCATCTGGGTTTGATTCTAGGATCCTCTACCCCGGAGTTTTGTGAACTCTGCCTCTCCATGTCTCAGAAATCTCAACTGCAAGATGATGAATCATTGCAAAGATTAAACAAACTGGCTCGTGGAAAGGACTTGGCAGACAATAACAACGCTTCATCCAGCTGACAGTCTATCTGTTTCTCCATCCATCTATCTGCTGACTTAGCCACCTATTTATTTTACCTCTTTCTTTGTGCATCTACATGTCTCTATAAACAATACCACATTCAAAAGAGAGAAGGGGTAGTGTGTGTGGGGGAGGGTGTCTGATTCTTTTACGGCAATTGGCTTATTTTCCTTGCTTATGAAATAGTTCAGGTAACAAACAAGGCAGGGGCCTATGTGGCCACCACGGACTTAGGATTCAGCTGACACAGATCCCACCCAAACCTCGGCTTTTCTTCTTCCCTGCTGGCCTTTCTGCCCTCTTCAGAAGACAACAGCAGCTGGATTGAGAGCTGCTGCCCAGTCAAGGTTTATAGTTGGATTATTACATTTATATACACCGATAATTCCCAGCCCAAATGGGAATAAACAGTGCAAAATACATTTTTTATTTGATTTTCTTTCAGTGGCGTATTTTAATTGTTTAGAGGCATGTGTTACTTTTACCGTATTCACTTTAACATCTGTGTGATACTCTGTGTGTTCTTCTCTGGCCTTCCCTATCAGCTCTGCCTCACTCCACCTTCTCTTCTCTTCAGCTTTACCCTCCACACAATTAGCTGGAGGCTACATGCAAGCTAATAGGTTGCACTGGATAGTTAAGACACATGTAGGAAACTGTTTAATTTACTTCTTCCCTAGGCCTACTCTTGCCTGTAGATGGAAGGGCAGGGTATCCTTTTGAGAAGAACTTGAGCTCCAGACAGACCTCCATTCTCTGTGACTTGTCATACCATTTTAGTAGCAGCCAACTGCTGAGTATCAGCACTGGACCACTGATTTTTGAGGACCCCACCTGACATGGCCCACTACACAATGTCCTTCTTTGGGTGCCCTCTGCGGGAGTGAAGCAAGTCTACTGTTCTCTCTGAGAATTCCCAGGACTCGTCTTTCTTCCCTGAGAATGAATCCCCAAATCAGAGAACTGGATCCTATCCAAACCTCAAGCCAGTCCAACTCACCCACAGTCTTTGAACTCAGTGTTTGCTTCTTGCCTCCTTTTCCCCAGCGTCTAGTTACTGAGGCAAGAGGATGCTCTCTTTTAGGCTGCGTGTATGTTTAAGAAGAGTTTTAGTGGGAGTGAGCGTGGGATGGAACCAACAGCAGATACTTGTTGGTTTGTTGTGGTGCGGATAGAGGAAAATACTCTAAGATAGTCACCAGAGGGGCGGTAGTGATGAGTCAGAAATTAGATGGATGCAGCTTGAGGTTGATACAAGCTCTTGTTGACAATGGTAGCCATCTTGTAAGGATGTTCTTTGTTCAGAAAAGTGGTAGAATACTGAAAAATTGAATAAATCTGTTCATTCAGCATAGTCAAGCTCTGGATGGGCTCTGTGAGGAAAACTAATGTGAATAAGATGTTGTTCTCATAGCTGGGTCCTTATGGCCTGATAAAGACCACATTCTGCTTTACAAAAAACCCTTGATGTCTTCAGAAATGTAAGCTGCTTAGCAAAACATTTTTGGGGGCAGAGATGGGCAACATATCCTTAGGTCAAAGGAAGAGGGGTGTTTTTAGGATGGCATGAGGCCTTGTTTCTTACAGGAGGCCTTGGAGGCAGAAGGAAGTGAAGGCGTGAGGTGGGAAGAATGCGGAAGGGATGAACACAGTGTACCAGAGGGAACTGTTTGGGAACCCAGCAGACAGCAGCTCAGGGGCACACAACTCGCAGAGCTGTGTGGGCAGTGTGAAGTGAATTCCAGCAGCACACTGCGGGGCACATGGACCTAAAGGGAACATCCCATTTCTCTGCCAAAGTACACATTCTTTTAGCTTCTCTGTTTACAAGGCTACAGACTTTAATGTGTCCACTGGCCTTTGTCCTTCCTTCTTACATCTATTGAAGTGTTCCATGGTCCAAATCAACCTCAAGATGGGTGTAAGGATGCATCCTTAGACCCCCATGCCATACCACCTGGCTCTACTGGGAGAGGACTAGCTGGTTCTGACTGGATGAGCAGTTTGGTGAACAAGCTCTTGTAGCACAGGGGGCAATTTCTCTTCTTACTAGAGGCTGGATAAGGTGCTGATGAGGAACGGAAGCAGGGGCTGAACATTCCTCATCTATCCTTGGCCCATGACGGTACTGCCCTCACAGCTCAAGTTCGAACTCAGAAGAACAGTGCTCTTCATTGATTTTTCACTGGAGGCCTTCTCTTTCCTCAGTCGTTTTTCTGAGAGTTCGGCCATCACTCTGGTACGAATAAGGAAAACACGTGACTCAGGAATTTAGGCCCTGATCTCTACATTTGCTCTATCAAGTTCTCCCTTTCCTCTCTTGTCTTAAAAGCTGCAGGACACATTAATCTTTTCCCGTCTCTGGGGCAGTTAGCGTCCATGTGGAAAAGAGGTATTCTCATGCAAACAGAGGGATCATTTTACAGGACATGGAGGAGTGCCTGGTGGGTAGAAAGTGGTCTTCTGTGTCCTGAAAATAATGTCAAGAAGGAAGGTGCAGTCTGACCTGGTAAGTGAAGTGGAAAGCAGTAGGGAGGGGCGATTAAGAGCGCTTGTTACTCTTTTTTTTTTTTTTTTTTTTTTTTTTTTAATTTTAAGCTATGGACTATGTTTTATTATTGTATCTTTCAATATTTAAAACAATCTTTAAATATAAATATATTTTGATCATATTCTTCCCCTCCAAGTCCCTCCAGATCTTTTCTTCCTCCCTAACCACTCAACTTTAAATTCTTTCTCAAAAAAAGCAAAACCCCAATATAAATACATAATCTCCTCCCCAAAACTAAGAAAAAAAATAAAACCACATTCCAAACAAAACAAAACAAAACAAAACAAACCCATAAAACCATAACCATATAAAAAGCACACACAAAACTAATTGTTTGATGGTCCATGACTCCTAAACACAAGGTCTGTCCTGGAGTGGTTGATATACCTACTTTTATTGTATTAGAGATAACTGTTTTTTCCCTCTCCCAGCAAATTTAAGTGATAGTTCAGTTGTTAATCTTTACCTTAATGGCTAGGTTTCATTCATTCACTCATTTAAAAAATATAACAAATTAAAATATAGTAAGATAAAACAAACTACAACATCGAGGTGGGACAACCCAAACCAACAGAAGGAAAAGAGCCCAAGAGAAGGCACATGAATCAGGAACTCACTTGTTTACACAATTGGAAGTCCCATAAAAACACTAAACAGAAAGCCATAACATATACATAGGGACTTGTATGGACCCAAACAGTCCGTATGCATGCTGCTTCAGATTATGTGAGTTCATATGAACCTTGCTCATGCTGATTTAGAGCATCTTGTTTTCTTGGTGTCCTCCAACCCCTCTGGCTCTTGCACTCTTTCGGGTTCCTCTTCCATGTGGGGTACCCTGATCTCTGAGGTGAGTTATTTGGTGGAGATAACCCAGAACACATCTTTACATTTAAGATAGACATTATCTACTGAAATTTTATTAATTGATAAATAAGAAAGAAATCATTATATTTATCAGAAAATGTATGCATCTTAGGTAGGTTACCATATTAAGTGAAGAACGCCGGACGTAGAAAGACAGATGTCACATGCTTTTTCTTTCTTATATATACTTATTTAAAGTGAGATGAAAGGGGTTGCTATCTTCTATGATTAGGGTAGAGTTCATTCTAGATCTTTTGACTAGTACGTGTGTACTAATATTACTCTATGTGTATAGATTAAGAATTACTTATATGTGTGTATATTAACTAAACATAAGCTCATAACAATCTCATCAACATTAATTCATTACCAAGTAAAGTCTCTCCCTATGTTTACTTCACAAATTCTTGTTCCAGCAGTGGTAAATAAATTAGCTCCTATCACATGCCATCCATTTGTTCAATTACTCAATTCCAATAGAAAATGTATAGCAGCATTTGCATTATTAACTCATATACATATATATATATATATATATTCTCTCTCTCTCACACACACACACACACACACACACACACACACACACACACACATATATATATATGTGAGAGAGAAAGAGTGAAAATAAGTATATATAAGAAAGAAAAAGCGCTTGTTACTCTTAACTGAAGTTCCATTCACAGCACGCACACTGGACGGCTTAAAATTGCTTGTAACTCTGGTTCTAAGGATCCAGTTCTCTCTTCTTGCTTTAGCGGGCACTTACCCATCCATGGCTTGAGGGGCACCCACCCACTCACCCACCCACCTACCCACCTACCTGTACACACAAATAAGCCAACTAAATCTTTAAACATACAAGAGGGAGAGGAGGACACTCTTTCTCTCTAGCTACTGGTACACTTTCCTCCATTTGTACTGTTCTCTGGGGCTTCCTTTAAACTACTTGTGTGCATAGATAGTTTTATGTTCCTTATCTTCTGAATATACAGAAAGCAGGGAAGTACAGTGGGAAACCCCAGTCCTCAGGGGTCACAATGGGCACAGGCATAGGATTCAGCCTTTGTTCAATCTGCTTCAAGGCCCTGGTTATTTTTATGGCTGGTTGGCGGCATGTGACAGCATAGACCTGGTGATCACCTTACTATTTTTCTATAGCAGCACCATCAAAGCTAGTTACTTGACTCTTGAAAATTCCTTAGCGCCTTTCTGATTCTTCATCCATCAAATGGAAAAAATCATAGTTGTTTTCCTTTCAGTATTGAGAGGAAGGATATAACGATGAGAGCCGCACCAGTCGTAACAGAGAGTTATCGAGCAGTTACTGCATGCCAGGCAGCTAGCCAGAGGGAGCAGACTGGGACTGGAGCTCTGTTAAAGATCCGTTCCCAAAGAATGCCCATCACATTGTCTTTCTGGCTACTTCCTGGAAGACCTTTGTCCTAGTTTAATTTGTATTATTGAGCTATTTATATTACAATATAATAATCTATATTATCGACACAAAACAACTTAGGAGGAAAGGGAGCTTGTGTTAGCTTACAATTTCATGATCTAGTTTGTCACTGTGGGAAAGTCAAGGCAGAAACTTCAAATAGTCATAGATCTATATTCAAGAGGAGAGAGAAATGAATCATACATGCTGGCTTCCTTATGCTTAGCTTGATTTCTCCACTCATATAGTTCAAGATCTCTTGCCTAGGGCATGGTTTTACCCAAGTAGCTGAATCTTGAAGACATTTTGCAGAGTGAAGGAAGCCAGTCATGAAGAACCCCACAGTTACAACTCCATCTCTCAAGATTTATTTTTTATATGTGTATGTGTCTCTGTGAGTATATGTGCATATGTGTTTTCATGTGCCCATGGAGACCGGAAGGCAGTGTCAGATTCCCTGGAGATGGAGTTAAAGATGGTTGTGAGCTACCTGATGTGGGTACTGGGAAATGAACTCGGGTTCTTTGCAAGAGTAGCAGGTATTCTTAACTGCTGAGCCATCTCTCCAAGATTTGTTTAATTCATTTATTTTAAATTATGTGTCTCTGTGTGTAGGTATGTGCACATAAGTGCAGGTTTCCTCAGAGGCCAGAAGAGGACATCGGATGCCTTGGGGCTGGAGTTCCAGGTGCTTGTGAACACCTGACTTGGGTACTGGGTGTAGAACTGGTCTTCTAGACAGTCAGAAAGCCCCCTTCCCTGCTGAGCCATCCTGCCAAGCCTCATGTCTGTGAATGTCAAGAATGGGCAGGTCCAAAGCAGAAAGCAGAGACTGCAGGAAGCGGGGATGGCAGTGAGTGCCAAGGAGTATGCTGTATGTCTCCGGGATGATGAAAGTATGCTGGAATTAGTCAGTAAGGGATGCTAATATAATATTATGAGTCAGTTAAAAATCTACCGCTTTATATCATTTATAGTGGAAAACTTAATCATGAAAAACCTAGATCTCAATTTAAAAATGTTAAGCATATTAAGCATATGGTGCTGATAAGGACTTGTAGTACTAGCTAATAAGGAGTAGTTAGCAGGTTCCAGACCCTGGGCAAAGCATTCACGCAGCCTTCCAGGAAACCCTGACAGTTTCAATCAATCAGGGCACCGATAACAGGATTGATGTCACACTGTCAAGTACACGGCTCAGTGCTGGCAAGTGGCAGAGTATGAAAAGGGTCCAGGCATGTGGTATAGGAAACTGTACTATTTCTCACCACCAATGAGATGCTTATGTTCCCACACCTAGACTTGGACAATCCAATCAAACTTTTTCCTGGTTTGATGAAAGAGGTAAAATTTACTCTCACTTCTAAAAAAACACTGGTTTGTTTCTGAAAGTCTCCCGTGTACCTGGCTGGCCTTGAACTTGATAAGTAGCTCAGAATGACCTTGACCTTCTGACCTACCAGTCTCCAACTTCTGAGCTTCGGGATAATAGTCATGTGCAAACCTCACTTATACTTTTCTTGTTAACACACAGACACTCTCTCTCTCTCTCTCTCTCTCTCTCTCTCTCTCTCTCTCTCTCTCTCTCTCTTTCCTTTCCCAGAAGAGTTTCCTTAAACACCCAGGCTTCCTCTGGGCCGTTAGTCATGCAGGCTGAGCCTGGCGACTGCCATGTTAGGTTATCAGTCAGGCTTGGAGAGTTTCGTCTGACCCTGCACCGAGCAGACACAGGCCTGTAGTACAGACTTAGAGTGTGACTCATTGTAGACAACGTGTCTTTCCCAGTTCAAAGAGGAAGCCAGAGCTGATTGTTCAGCCACAAAGCTAGGATCTGACAAAGTCCAAAGCCCGTGTTTCTCTGCTTTTGACTTATTTTCCTTGCCATCTCCTCTGTGGTCTTTTGACCTTTTAAATTTGTAAGCTATCTATTGGCTTAGACTGCAAGACAGATACGTTTATTTGAATAAGTGAATCTGTCAATCAGTGGATGAACAGAAACAGATCAAACAAATATAGTCATCATGCACAAGGAGGCAAAGTGCAGGGAGTATGATGGGTTTGGGTGGAATCTGGGGAGTGTTAACCCTGAGACACTTAGCTCTGAGTTTACCTGAGTCATGACTGGTCACAGCACTGCACGTGTCTTCTTCAATCTGCAGGAGACCCCAGCAGAACTGGGGTGCATTCGTCTCTGTTCACACTCACTGCTCGGCCTGCGCCAGCATTTCTGACATTATTTTTCTGCACGCGTGCTTCAAAGAATTATTTCTTGGGGTCAGAATGAACTCACATTCTTGGCATGGCCCTGGCTATCGGGCGTCATTTCTAGTACCCATGCCCTCTTTTCCTCCTTGTACATGTGACTTTTCACAATTATTTCCTTGCCTGAAGATCCACCTCTGGTAAGAGCAGGTCCCAAGGTGTCTGACAGGTAAAGGCAGATTGTATGACGTTTTATGGTGCACTTCCTCAAGGATGAGTCCGTTCTTTCTGTCTAGCTGGGCTGGCTCTGAAAATACAACTGTGTAAAGATAGACACTCTTGGGACTAGCGGTGTAGCTCAGTGACTGATCACTTGTTTAATAGGCGTGTATGTGTGCATGTGTGTGTATGTGTGTATATCTCTATGTGTCTATGTGTGCATGTGTGTGCATGTGTGTATGTGTGTATTTCTCTATGTGTCTGTGTGTGCATATGTGTGTATGTATGTATGTATGTATATATATGCATGTATGTGTGTGTATGTAGATGTATATTTGCATGTGTATCTGTGTGTGCATGTGTGTATGTATGTGTGTATTTGTGTGTATGTATATGTGTATTTGCATGTGTATCTGTGTGTACATGTGTGTATGTATGTATGTGTGTATGTATATGTGTGTGTGTATTTGTATGTATGTATGTGTGTGTGTGTGTGTGTGTGTGTGTGTGTGTGTGAATCTTCAAAAAGAATAAAAGCAGAGTTCTTTCATGGCCTGCTCGCCTTGGGCTGCCCCACATGTTAGAATCCCAGCTGTGTCTGGAGGAGCCGGATGGAGAAAGGTGATGGGAACTGGCTGTCACAGGAAGCAGATCCCTGGAGGAAGGGAGATCCCCACTTCCTGCTATCCACAGTTTAGTCTGTTTTGCAAAAGCCCAGCACAAGCTGTGAAGTGCTCTTAAGTGCATGTGAGTCCCTTCCCAGAGAAAGGCACCTTAGGTCCATGCAAGAATCAGAGCTAAATGGATCTTGGTTTTGATTGGGTTCCTGTGCAACTGTCTGGTACTTAGAAGGTTTTAAGAAATCTTTTAAAAGCCTTAGAATACTGAAAAAAAAAAAAAGGCGTCAGTTCTGTTCTCAGCTGGAATCCCTGATGTTCTTCATCAGTACCCTCTTTCCAGCCTGACCTCTTCATTAGTGGGGCCAGAGGAAGTGACCAACAGCCGTTGAATACTGTGTGTCCCGGGAAGGGAGAATGTGTCTGGCTCAGTTTCGGCAGGAGGTGGGACGGATTATCCCAGTTCCACTGCTTCCTGCTGGGTGACAGGACACGTGACCCTTTAAGTTGCATTGTCTGCATTTATATATATATAAAAAATACTGCTCATTGTCTTCATTAGCCTCTTGCAAAAATCAAATAAAGTATGAGAAGAACCTCTAGCGCCTTCTTCTTGTTATCCAAGTATCATATTCTTAGGCTCACAGTGGACCAGGTACCACCTTAGGTGCTGGGAATGAAACAGTGAACAATAATTTTTGGCCCTCAAAGTTAAATGTACGTTAGATGATGCATGGAGCTTCCCTGCATTGTGTCTTTGTATCCTCCTCCCATGTTTCTAATGATGGTAGGGGGTAGATGCTGTGTGCTTGGTACCACTCCAAGCTGGGACACACAGGATGGTCAGGCTGAAGAAGCAGGTCCTACAAGGCGGTGGCGCAGCCTTGGCTCTGGGTCCCACCACTCCAGATTGATTCTCTAGAGGCACCATTACCTTGCCCTGTGATGAGGTCTGGGGCAGATCCTGTAACTTTTCTAATTAGCTCTTGTCGGACTGGAAGGATGACTCAATGATTTCAGAGCACTGGTTGTTCTTCCAGAAGACTTGGGTTGGATTCCCAGCCTGTGGGGAGTGGAGACAGGGGGATGACTGGAGGAGCTTCCTTGCTCTGATGGTATGGGACTTTGCAGTGCTACAGCAGTTTTGGGTTTCCCCACACTCATGTAAGTAACCCCTTGTCTAGGCTCTATAAGGAAACCCAATAAACTCACTGGTCCCAGCAACTTGGACCTTGATGCAGTTCTATTTGAGACTGTCATTGACATCTATCTGGGGAGAAGAATTGCTGGTTTACTCCTCCCCAGGGAACGCCAATTCAATGCTATCTTATCGTTTTTATTTTAAGATTTGTTTTTATTTATTTTCAAGTGTGTGTGTGTGTGTGTGTGTGTGTGTGTGTGTATGCATGTGGGTATGTGCACAGGAGTGCAAGTATTCAAGAGGTGTTAGATCCCCTGCAGCTGGAGTAATGGGCAGTTGTGAGTCTTCTGATGTAGGTTCTGGGAACTGAACTTGGGTCCTCTGTGAGAACAGTCAGTTCTCTTAACCGCTGAGCCATCTTTTCAGCCCCACCTTATAGGATTTTTATGAGGCTTAAATAGGATAAAAATCTAAGAAGTGCTTAGAGCAATTCCTGGTACATTGTAGGTATTATCCAGATATTTGCTAAATAAATGCCAGGCAAAGAGTTTGAAAAATAGATAATAAATGGGAGCTAATAACAGCATCAATCTTTACTGTCATGAGTTGTGGGTTCTTTCCTCACAACCATCTCTGGATGATGTCTAAGATGCCATGGTCATAGCTTTGTTCTCCTGAGCACAGCTGGTTGTTATAGGGAGGACCTGGAGGTCGTACTACATACCTGGCAGATACCCAGCCCTGTCCCTGTCTTCTTCCAAGTGCTAGGAATGTTGAGAACTATGCGTCCAGGGAGGATGACTCAGGGATGACCCAGCCCAAGCCTTCCCAGATACGACTTCTCAGAAAGAGTTTCTGGGAGAGCAGAAGCAGTGGTGGGCACAGGGGATTTTGTTCTGCAAAGGTCTGTCAGACCTGCAGCCCAGGCTGCTCAGGAGCGGGAGGGCCTGGTGGATGATGGGACACTGCTGAGGATCTTGGCACAATTAACGATCCTTTTCTCGACATGCTTGCCTCTTGACATGCTTGCGGGTGGCTAAAACAAAAACAGAGAAATTATGCAATGGGGCCAGTCACGTAGCCTGGGTGAGGAAGAGCTGGGTCAGATCTCTGCCCTCTGTGCTGATGTTTCATCCGATGAGATTCATGGTTCTGCTGTTATCCCAGCCTGGACTTTGTTTAGTCACAGAAGCTGTTAACATAATTTCAGAGATGTGTGGCCAGGGACTCTTGGGTCATCTGGTGAAAATGACGTCACCAGGAAATGAAAGTACTCAAAGACTCAAAGCTCTAGAGAAAGTGTGTGTCTGGATGAGCCAGGGGGGAGAGAAAGAAAGAAAACAACCTACCACGTCAAAACATGAGACCACAGACAAGCTGTGCATGTAGGCGAAAGGGAAATGGCTCTATTTGGGGTCACATGGATATAGGGCAAGGGTACTACTCTTTCACCGACATACTCTTTCTAGAATATTCTAAGAAGGCACAGCTTCTAATGCTGAGAATAGCATGAACTTCAGGAAAAACAATTTGAAATGGAATGTTTGTACTTACGTTTGAGTACTTGGTCATCTAGCTATATATATTTTTTAAGGCTTATACAGACCCCAGAGAAGTTGGATAAATACCAAACTTTCGTTTTCTGCTATCTCTGAATTGCTTTTTGGTTTCCCTTCGTGAGACAAAGGAGAGTAGAAAAGCAAGCAGGCATTGGTGTTCCACAGACCTCTGTTCTAGTATTGATTCTACAGGGAGAGAAGGGTCACTGGGAAAGCCCCTGCCGCTCGAGCACGAGGACTTGAGTTCGAGTCTCAGCAGTCATGTAAAATGCTGGATGCCTTGGCACACGTCTAGAATTTCAGAGCTGGGGAGGTTGAGATAGGAAAGAAAAATCTCTGGACCTCAATGGCTAGCCAGTCTAGCTAAATCAGTTAGGTCAAGGTTAACGGAAAGACGTTATCTTGAAGAGTAAGGTGGAGAGCAGTTGAGGAAGACACACAACACGGCTCTCTAGTCTCCACATGCGTAAGTACATATGTGCATTCATGTACACATGCAGAAAAGTACACAGACACATAGGCACACACACACAAGTACACACACAGGCACATACACACACACACAAGTACACACATAGGCACACACACACATACACACACACCAGCATCATATACAGGCACATAGGCGCACATACACACAGACACACACACACACACACACACACACACACACACACACACACCTGATTCTATCATTAATGGCCCGACTTGGGGAAAATTGCTTCAGTCTTTGGCCTTTTCAATTTCTTTTTAAGAAATGGTTATAATATTTCACAGGGTTGATGTGAGTTTGGTACCGAATAGACACCCAGATAAATAATTTTTCTTTTTTAAGATAGCGTCTTACCATGCAGCTCTAGCTAGCCTAGAACACACTGTACGCACCAGGCTGGCCTCGAACTTACAGAGATTCATATGCCTCTGCTTCCTGAGTGCCAGGGATCAGTCCAGCTGGGTATTGACGGTAGCGTATCTCACACTTATTTAAAATGGCATTTTTTTTCTTGGTTTTTCGGGACAGGGATTCTCTGTGTAACAGTGCTAGTTGTTCTGGAACTCGCTCTGTAGACCAAGCTGGCCTTGAACTCACAGAGATCTGCCTGCTTCTACCTCCAATTTAAAGTGATTTCATCAAAAGGCGGAATAAAGAGTTGAGAAATAGACCTGGACAGATATAGTTAATTACTTTTTAAAGATTTCCTTTTTTTTATTTTTTAAATTATGTGTATTTCTGCATGTCAGTGTGTGGGTGCCCACAGAGTCCTGAAGAAGGGGTCAGATCCTTTCACATCGGAGTTACAGATGGTTGTGAGCTTCCTGACATGAGTACTGGAAACCAAACTTGGGGCCTCTGCAAGAGCAATACCTGTACCCCTAACTACTGAGCCATCTCTCCAAGCCCCGTGGTTGTTAACAACAGTTCAAAATAATCCAGTAGGGAAGCAGAGTCTTTCCAACAAGTTCTGCTTGGACAGCTGGACTTCCACACGTTAAAAAATTAGGACCGTGGGCTGAGGAGGTGGCCTCGTGGGTAAAGCCCTTTCTGTACAAGCATGAAGACCCAAGCTTGCACCCCCAACACCCATGTTGGGGACACCAAGCCAAGTGCTTAGAAGACAGAGACAGACAGACGCCTTGGGCTCAGTGGCCAGCCAGCCTGGTCAAAACAGTAAACTCCAGGTCCACCGAGAGACCCTGTCTCAGAAGATTGTGTGTGTGTGTGTGTGTGTGTGTGTGTGTGTGTGTGTGTGTGTGATTGAAGAAGACATCTCAGTGTTGATTGCTGGCTTCCACATACACTCACAGTTGTGAGCATACTTACACACACATGTGCAACGCACACATATACCTTGACTCATACTTTCCATCATAAAATGAAATTAACTTGAAATAGATTGCGGTTTCAGCTGTAAAACAACTATAAAACTGTAGAAAAATTGAATGAAATTCTAGAGGACAATGGTTTAAGGAAACGTTTCTTGTACAAGATTCATAAGGCACATCCATAAACACTTGTGAGAAGTTGGTCCAGAACTAAGACACATTTCCGTTAAGAAAATGGAAGTGTTAGCTGCAGCATGGATATAGGTTTCTGATATGGGTTCATTTCCTTATCATGGCTGCCTCCTGAAGCTGTGGCACACAGTGAGTGATTATTGACTCTCATGCCCAGACAGAACACACCTTCTAGAAAGTCGCTCAGTTCTCTCATTAACACCATTGCTCAGAGCCACTGTTCTTACCACCTGGCTGTGAAGAAGTCCTGCGGAGAAGACCGAGTGAGGCCAGGAGCTTGCAAGCCCAGATCTTGAGTTTCATTCCCAGGGTGGGGGAGGTTAGCAAGGAAGAGCGGTGATGGAGAGTCTGGAGAGAGATGTCTGTACACTAGGAAGCTACCAGAAGCCTTAGGTAATGGCTGGGGTGGGGTGGGGGGAGGTTACCCAACCATGACAGCAAAACACATAAATTGAGCAATCATCTCTGCCTGACGACAGTACTCAATGCTTTCCCTGAATTGTTTCCTAGAGAGATAGATCCCTGCAGTGCTCGGGGGCATCAGAGGTCACAGGGTCACCAACAGGCAGTCTGTGGTTTCATGGGTCCTTCTTTCTCCCATGCCTGTGAGAATCCCTATACTGGGCTTGACTCTTGCTGTTTCTAGTTTTTTAGTCCTTTGGTCTCCTTTCTAGATTTGTTCCAGAAGACAGTTCTGTTCTTGGTTTTAGTGCCATGGGGCTGTAGGCTCAGGCCTGGGATTAATTTTGTTGGCTATTCAGCCTTTACTTGTCTTTCAGACACCTGGCTGTGTAGCTACCCCTTCTTAAACCTGGCGACACATATTCCTACCTGTCTTTTCCAGTTTGCGGTGCCTGGCAACCTCCCCTCCCCCGCTGATGACTAATCTTATCCATCCCAAGGTACATGAGCAATAATACTATGGCAAATACCAATAGGAATGCTTCTCATGGGTCCTTCCTACTCCAGTCTTCCAGATGAGCCACCACAGGCACATATGGATGGACGTTTGCCAGCGTCTATGTGGAGGATGGCTGGAAAAGGCCAGGTCTACCATGTGGCTGTTGAGTTTGAATGGGCAGAGTGGTGAGCCCAGCTGTACTGATATGAGCAAAATGTCATTGCATGAACGACTTTGGTGTTGGGATCAATGGCAGGTAACACCTCAGTGCCAGCTGGGGAGTTTTGGCGTGACCACAGACCAAAGCATCAGATGAGTAGTCCGGGACCACGGACCCTTAGTTCAACTCTTTTCCCAGGATGCCCATCAGAATTCGCCTCAGTCACGGACCCAGACTCACAATGACAGTTCTAGCACATGGACCATATGTGCTTTGTCCAGTCAGAAGAAAGTTGCCATTGCTCTCCTATCTTCAACTTGATGACAGTAGACCCAACAGTGATGCTTTGTTTAGAGTTGGCTTGCATGCCAGTCCGGCTGCAGCTCCTATATCAGAGGCTGCTGGAGGTAAAGGCCAATTTGCTGCCAGTTTACTTGGACTTAGAATGACAGCCTTTTAGAGTAAACATCCCAGGAAGCAAGTGACTTGGTGACCAAGTCCTTGGTGACTCTTCCCATGTCACTCACAGCAGCCTTTTAAACATAGGGCCCACCTCGGTATTTAGAACTTAAACCATGTTTGGGGGCTCACTGAGAGAATGCCTGCTTCTCTCATGACCTGCTTGAGATACACAGCCATGTGTGAACAGTCCGTGTGGCTGCTTCAGAGGCATGGCTGTGGGAGGCAGGATGGAGCTCTCAGTGGCTCTCACCAGTACGTTTCCACTTCACACAGATCACTAAAGAGCATCTGGAAGATTTTTGTTTTCTTACAGGGCTTATGTTTGTAGCCCAGGCTGACATTGAACTCATGGTCCCCTTGCTTCAGCCCCTCAACTACTGGATTACAGATGTCCACCAATCTCTGGGTAGAATCTAAAAGATTCTAAAAGAGACTATCAAGAATGTATTTGTGAGCTTGATGTGGAGGGAGGTAGAACTTCTAGGCTTTTAAAGGGCTAACCTGCACTAGCCAGCCTTTGGTGTGGAGGCAGGTAGAACTTCAATGCTTTTAAAGGGCTAACCTGCACTAGCCAGCCTTGCATTTTAGAGTGGTTAAGAGGAAATGAACTTAAAATACGATTCTTAGGACTCTGCTTGCTGAACAGTCCTGTCCCTCACTAGCCACCAATTTTATTGTACTAGTCCAAGGCATCGAATAAGGCGGGGCTTATCAATTAGTGGAAGAACTTAAAATGGAAGCTATTATTCCTTCACTATAAATTCTGCCCTTGCTTTCATTCAACTGTCTTTCATTCTAATGACAGGATTGGATTTCCTGTGAAAACCTATGGATGACATATTGGTTATTTCCTGCAAGGAAAACGAAACATAAACTCCTTGTTAGTGAGAGTAGGCTTTGGGGTAACATCTAAAGCGGAGCACGCTCTTTCCTCCGCACATCGTTTTGGCCACCTGAAGAAGCCTCTTGCTCTGAGCTGGGGCGGGAGGAGCAAGCGGCTGCTACCTCCCCCTCTTTTTCCTCTCCACAGCTGCAAAGTTCAGAGAGTTGAACTGCAGTGCTTCGAGTTCACTGCTCGCCCCGCCACAGTCAACCTCTGTTGTAAATTTTCCTCCCGGAACACGTGACGATGCATTTCTTGACTATATATCCCAAGGACAGCAGCGGGGCTGTCAGAGCGCAGAGCCGGACACAGAAGAAAAACGTCCTCCGATTCAGCCATTTAGGAGTTCCACACTTGGGACGAACTGTCAGCTTTCGGTAAGTTAGCGAGGCTCCTTCTCTTCCGAGACGTGCAAGACGGATAGTTTTAACTATTAATAGAGGAAGTTTTCTTGCTTTTTTTTTTTCTTCTTTTAAGGAAGCTTTACTTTGAATTTAAGAAAGTTGAAGCTTTTGAAACAAAATGTTAAGTTTGCTCTTGCCCTGCCTGTTAAAGCATGCCTTTCAAAGTTACTATTTTTTTTTAAGAATCTCTATATGGTATATAATATTTAAAGTTTGGAACTAATGCATGGCTATTTTCTGAAATGCAAATAAAGTCTATCTATCTATCTATCTATCTATCTATCTATCTATCTATCTATCTATCTATCTATCATTTGCCTTTCTATCTGATGAAAGTTTTTCTCACTCTTCTTTCATTCCCTCCCTTATTTTCTCTGACTTGCTCCAAGCTCTCAGAGCTAACCCCTGTTAACTCTTTGATGAGATGCCTTACATCCTGCTATTTCTCTCATTCCTGTTCTTAATTACTTCTTTTGATCTATTGCAACTTCCTGAGCCATGTGCTTGGCTTCTGCTCTACCGTGGCTCCATGTGGAAGGTCTAACTTGCAGCTTTCTCCCCAGACCCCGGCTGTGTGAGCGGCATCTCAATGCTGAGGATGGAGCCTCTGAACAGTACACACCCCAGCGCTGCAGCCTCCAGCAGCCCCCTCGAGTCCCATGTGCCTAGTAACAGCAGTGGTAATGGCAATGAATACTTCTATATTCTGGTCGTGATGTCCTTCTATGGCATTTTCCTGATCGGAATCATGCTGGGCTACATGAAATCCAAGAGACGGGAGAAGAAGTCTAGCCTCCTGCTGCTGTACAAAGATGAGGAGAGGCTGTGGGGGGAGGCTATGAAGCCGCTGCCCATGATGTCGGGCCTGAGGTCAGCACAGGTGCCCATGATGCTGAACATGCTGCAAGAGAGTGTGGCGCCTGCACTGTCTTGCACCCTCTGCTCAATGGAAGGGGACAGTGTGAGCTCTGAGTCCTCCTCCCCAGATGTGCACCTCACCATCCAGAAGGAAGGAGCTGACGATGAGCTGGAAGAGACCTCCGAGACACCTCTTAATGAAAGCAGTGAAGGGTCTTCAGAAAACATTCATCAGAATTCCTAGCACCCCCAGGCCTCTGGGGGTGGCTCCGTAAGCCACGCTTGACAGAGGAAAGGCGTATGTGAAGTGCCTGGTTTCACTTTTGCTCTGCAGCTGCCACTTTGAACAGACTGTGGGCAAGCCCCCAAAATCGGGGAGGGAGAGACAAGGCTCAACTGGAGTCCTGGAGGTTCCTGTGGTTCGGACCCATCACTGCATGACCATTTACTCTGGGGTCTGGGTGTTGGGGTCCCTGTTCAGCATCTGGCTGGATAATGTGTTGTTTTTCACTGGATGCCCTGGGTAACTTCTACAGCATCTGTCTGTGCCCAGGGCTGACAACTGCCCAGGGCAGGCTGAAGGACTCCTTTTGATTTGCTTAATTTGCCTAGAGCTTTGTTCTTCTAGATCTGATTGGTTGTAAGTATCTTTATTGTGCGCCTGTGGCATTTGGTCACAGAGAATTACACGTGTCTTTAGGAGGTCTTTTGGATTAGGAGGGGGAATGCTTGATGGGGAATTTTTGGTATGGAGAAAGCTGGAGGAAGAACCCAGACTGTTTGCACAATCCGAGGAGAGAAAGCAGTGTGCACATATGTCCACATTAGCTGGGGCTATAAGCTATGACCTAGTTTGAGCTTTTGTCTCACCTGTGAGCTTGAACTCTGACTTGTGACGGTACAGCATTGCAGGTGAGCATGGCTTTCTCTGTCAGTGAGCTTCCTCAGACTCGAAGCCTACGTTCAGGATGGCTCTTCAGGGTGGTCCTCCTGACCTTTACAGATTGGGTAATGGTGGGGGTCACACGAGGCCAAATCATCGATGGCTCTGCTGTGGCTCTTTTTCCCAGCCTGGTTTTCCGAGGCCAGAGAGGACACATGTGGGCCTCATCATGTGGGGTTTTGTCACGTAGCTGAGACCTAGAAGGGCATATTCAGGAGAGATTGAACAGGGCTGGGGTCCAAACACTGTGCTTCCTGATCTGAGCCCTGACGATCATTTACTGTGTGGTCCTGGGCATGTCATCACAAGGTTCATTGCCCTCATGAGGCTCCTGAGGCTGTGCAGCCTCAGGGGGCTGGGAGGACATCTTTAGACTTTGTTCTGTGTGATCAATCCTCCACAGCCTGGTGTGAGGAAGTTTGGACCAAGTATTTCCCCTTTGGCTGCTTGGTCTGGAGAAGGATGTGTTGACTTAAAGGCACAGTTGGAGACTAGATAGTGTGACTGGGGAATTTGGGGCTGATCAGCAGCCTCCTTATTGTAGCTTTCCCAGGATGGGACTGAGGAGGCAGATAGCATAGCTTCCTCTGCAGAGTTCCGTGGATGGGAGGATGTTAGCACTCCCGGCTTGGGGAAAGAAGGCTAAAAGGAGGGTCTCAGGACCGCCTGCCAGTGTTCCGTGTGGCCAGAGCAGGCTCTTCTTTTGCCTACTGCAGACCTTTAGAAGGAAGCAGAAAAACCCCAAAAGGCCAAGTTTGACTCTAGGGAAAAACCTTTTTAATTTTTATTTATCCTAACTCTCCCTAGATTGGAGACAAAGCAGTTACTACTGTCCCCATGAGGGACTCACAGTGTAGGAGCTGGTTTTTCAATCAGTTTTTGACACAGAGGTAGAGGTAATTTATGTCGGAGGGGGAAAGGGGCCTTCTGTTCACTTTAAGATTCAGAGTGTGGATCAATTCCAAAGGGGGCCATTGAAGTTGAAAGAAGCCAAGTTAAGTTTGGCCTCTTGCCTGGAATCACTTGAATTCTGAAACTTTACTGCGACAGACATGTGCATGGTCACATTTTCCATTGCTTAATCCTGATTTGGTGCAAGTCTGTCTGCGCCTGTTACAAAGTGATGTATATACTTCCTTCCAGTACATTGAGTTGTAGACAATGGTCTTTTGTATTTAATGGTTTGTAATTTTCACAATATTTTTTAATTTAAATAAACACATTTTCCCTGAGAAGTTGTATTTCTTTGATCCTATAATATGTGTGTGTGTGTGTGTGTGTGTGTGTGTGTGTGTGTGTGTGTGTATTTATATAATTCCAAGTTTCTATGCTATTGCAAGCTATTACTGGATTCTACTCATTCTGGGGTCAGGCATGTCTTTTGCCACAGGGTGAGCATGTAGTGTCATTTTAACCTTTGATCCACTTTGTAGGAATTGGAAAAGAAGCCAAGGATGGTCTTACATCACCTTCTGAAAAGGTCCAGGAGCTTTTGGACTTGAATGTGAGTGGCTTGGCAAGTGCTGCTAAGATGTCTGTCCAAATTTGGTTGCAAGCAAACGTTTGATTTGCACACTGACTTGGCCCACGTCATCCACATGTGTGGCCCCAGCAGTGCAGGCTTAATGGGCAGGGAGTTGCCATATGAACAGACTTATGAACGCAATCAAACGCAAAGTCCGCAGCTGGTGTTCCGTTTCAACTCCTCCACAGTAAGAATGACTTCTAGGTCTCTCCCCCTTAGTCTTGCTGTATCTCTGTCTCACAGGCTGAGACATGGCCAGCCTGGGCAGCTTCTCCTTTATTAGTCTATTTTCACAGTCAGAAGTGCTACAGAAAAATGACCAAAACCTATGATCCAATTTCAAACCAAGAAGACAAGGGGAAAATCTCCTTCCTTTTACGTGTGTGTGTGTTTCTTGTGAGTTTCATTTTTTTCTGTTTTAAGGAAATGTTTCCATAGGTTTGCAAATAGTTACCAAAAAAGGATTGATCTGGTAATGGAGCAGAGGAGTCTGGATCCTTCTGGAATAACACATCAATGGCCTCAATCCACCATCCGGTATCATTGATAAGCGACATGAAAAGAGTCATGTTAAAGATAGAAAAATCCTTCACCTCAGTTTCTATTCATTCTTGGTAAGGAAATAGTTAAGAAAACTTTTTTTGTTGCGATGGGCGGAAGAAGAGGGAATTCTAAACTGTAATTGTCCTAAAAATATGCAGAGTACACTGTGTCGTTTTAATGGAATATTTGTTTTCTTTAAAAGAAAAAAAAAAGAACTTCTAAGCAGAACCTAAGGCCCAAGGGGTTTAATCTGTGTGGATTTACTCATGCATGTGAAAAAACGCAAGGGGAATTTGGCCCCATGCACCTCAGATATTAGAAACATATTTCAAAAGCACGTGAATGGTGCAGGATGAGGTAAATGGACCATCTTGCTGGCGCCATGCTGTTCTAATTACACTTTCGTATGGCAGAGTCACACAGAGATACTGCAGAAGAAGAGGTTTCTTTCAGGGACGGAATCATGGGATCAAAACTACCGGGAAGGGTTGAAGTTGAACAAGGGTTGAGTGCTTTTGGCTCCAGATCCGGCTTGGAAAGTGGACCCTATGGTGCCTTTGGAGTGGTGATCGCAGGGTTTGTAGTAAGACATCCTCTTCCATGGTTCACTTGAAGAAAGATTATGTATCATCCTGTAAAATGCTGCTCTAACCCCAGATGTTGTAGGACAGGCCGAATATTGATCTTATAATGCACTTTAAACTCCATATTTAGACACAACATACTTTTGTTCTATACTCTATAAAGTCAGGACTCAGCGCTGAAGAAAACTGCAGGATACAGTGTGGAGGCCGAGGCTGAGGCTGGGGCAGACAGACATTCAAGCAGCTGCAGGGCAATGATGGGCAGTGGTTCAGGCTAGGGCTGGACCACAAGAGGACCATGTGTTGAGGGGGCTGCTAGACACCCAGATTTGTTATGCCTACTTTCTAGCTCAACTCTGCTACTGCGTGCTCGGGAGCGTTGGGGAAGCCCTCCAACCTCGCTGACTTCTCTCTTTCGACATGGGGACAACACCCTGGGCCTGCTCTTTGGCAAGCTAATCATGAAAGGAATAGTGAGCTGCTGGGGGAACACCCAGCGCGTGTGAAACCAAAGCCAACGCAACTTCCATCTTCCTTTAAAATTGTGTGCTGGGCGGGCATGCATCTGCAAATAGTGTCACAGAAACATCCTCTTCTGGGGACGCTTTTCTCAGGAGACTGCAATGCTCAGAAGAACGACACGATTTGCCAAAGGAGAAGGGTCAGAAGAGAGAAAAGCCAGTGTCAAACCCGGCCTTCCCCTCGCTCTGCAATGTTGCCTCCTTCACAGGAAGGAACAGTTTGGGATGTGCATCGTTACCATGGAAACAAGCAGCCAAGGTCACTTGACTGAAGGAGCCTGTGGCCCACTGGTGCTGGATCATTCTAGTTGGCTTTTGAAGTTGAAGCTTGGCCTTTGCCTCAGGAGAACTTGAGCCTGCCCACTGCAGGCCCAAGAAGGGGGGCAGGGACTGTGTTCCCCCCTTTTCCTCCGCTATTTTCTTCTTGCACTGTCTGTGTATTCCTGGCGATCATGGGGCTGAAATCTTGCTCTCTCTCATCCCCGAGTATTTTCTCATTTTGCTGTGAAATGTGATGAAACGATCCTTCCCATGAACAACCTTGCCCCTCTTCCTGTCGTTGATTTTCAGTCACTGTTTAGTCTTCCCTAGCCCCGTTTCTCCTCCTATTCCCTCCCCTTCCCTCTACCCCTCTTCCCTCATTCTTTCCCTCTTCTCTCTTTTCCTCTCTTGCTTCTTGTCATCACCCCCCCCCCCCAAAAAAAAAAAAAGCAAAGGTGATCGTAACTACAATGCATGATGTGAAATTCCCGACGCCTCTTCAGCACGTATGCTACGGCACGCACACTCTTGATCTGGTCTACAGAACACCGCGCCCTGAGCCCTGTGCAGTTCGAGGCACTGTATCAGGTGCTGGGGAAATGTAACCCCCCCTTGCCTGACCTCCCAGGAGGTCATAGTTTCTATATAGATGAATTCTAATGTAATCAACTCTGCTTTTGGTTAATTTAGAAAACTGAAAAGGAATTTCCGATATACAGGAGGCTCTGGCTCTAGGGTAGAGAAATACGTGGTTTATGTCTTTGAACATCTGCTCACGCTGTGGTGTCGTTAATGGACAGAGTGGATGTAGTGTTTGTGCACTCTTGGCTCTGTGGTGGGCACTTTCACTTTGTTTATATTTGTCAGTCTTCCCAAGGAAACTGTGAGCTAGGTCTGTATTTTTTTTCATTTTAGTTATTTTATGTGTGCTGGGGGTACACACGCCACAATGTGTGTGTGTGTGTGTGTGTGTGTGTGTGTGTGTGTGTGTGTACGCGCATGTGAGCATGCAAGCACTCATAGGTCAGAAGACAACCTTTAGAGTCATTCTCTCCTTCCATTGCATGGATACCAAGGATCCACCACAGGTTGTTAGGCTTCGGGGAAGGTGTCCTCAACAACTGAGCCATCTCACATAAGAGACTTGTGTTGGCTAATTTTATGTTAAATGGACACATGCTAGAGTCCTTTTAGAAGAGAGAAACTCGATTGAGAAAATGCCCCCAGATGGGCCTATGGGGAAGCCTGTGGTGCATTTTCTTAATTGATAATGTGGAAGGGCCCAGGTCACTGTGGGAGTGCCACTTCTGGGCTGGTGATCCTGCACGCTCTAAGAAAGCAAGCTGAGCAAGCCACAAGAAGTAAGGCTGTAAGCAGCAGCCCTCCACGGTCTCTGCATCAGTTCCTGCCTCCAGATTCCTGCCTTGAGTTTCTACCCTGACTTCTCTGGATGATGAACTACAGGCTATAAGATAAAATTCACCCTTTTACCCCATCAACTTGCTTTTGATCATGATGTTTTTATAATAGCAATAGAAAGCTAACTGGGACAAGATTCAAGGAGATCCCATGCTGTCAGTTTAAGGAATGGCAGATGCAGGTCTTCTGATAGGCAAACCTGCAATTCTTTTAGTCAACAGAAAGCAGAGATCAAGAGACACAGAATCCAGTCCCGCCCTAGACATTAGGTGGCTCTGTGACATTGCATACGTTGGTCAACTTCTCTGAACACATTTCCTCACTGGTAAAATGAAAATGGTAGCAATCTTCTCTACCCTCAAAACAGTGTCAGAACTCTGTATTTGGAAAAATAAAGTCATTTTTTCACCGATGGAGAATCATTAATGTCTACTGCACAGACATGGTGAGAATTCACCGGCATTCACTTCTTCTCTCTTCTGAGAACATGAAGAGTCTTCTTTCCATCCCTTCTCCCATCCCTCCTTCCTTCCTACCATGGTTTCTGGATAATAGGAAGAGTAGAAATGGTGTGCCACTCCTGAATAGAGTCATTGAAAAGCCAACATGTGATCCTTTTAGCCGCCCTTTCTCTTACATGTCACTCATGAAATCACATGTTCTGTATGACAAATCATATGTAGGAGGAGCCTGTGGCAGGCTGGAAGAGTGTGACCACAGGCAACAATTCTTCTGGAGAGATCTGGATTGTTACAAAAGCAGAGAGGCTTTGGGAGTTTGGGTAGCACATCATAAATCCCTCTATCTGATTAATACAGAGTTTCAGCATACTGACTGGACACTTAGTGTTGGGAGATGTCTTCCAGGTCATCTAAAATAATCCCTACATTAAATGATGGGAAATTAAGGCTGGTAAAAGTCACGTAATTTGCTCAAAGTCCCATAAGGAAAGAAGCAAAGTGAGCTAAAACTGAGTCCTCCTGACATTTGCTTCATATCCTCATGGCCAACATGCCATGCGGTCTCTCCAACGGGTCAATGGTGACCAAAGACCTCCAGAGTGTTCTTCCCCAAGCTGTTCACCTTGAGCTGTCCTGAGATGTACTGTCCCTGAGGCCACCTCCATCTGCTCCTCCCACAATCCTTTCTGTGTATGGACAAACCCTAACAATGGGTCTTTTGAGTGATGATCTGTGTGGTCAGAAGGAAAGATATTCTCTAAAGTAATGCAAAGCAATTTCACCAGAAGCCTCAGTAAAGGGAGAGCTACTATTAATAGGAGGGAAAGACTCAAACAGGGCTCAGCATAATTGTTTACGGGGTTTTGGTTTTTGGTTTTATTTTCGTTCATTTCTGTTCAGCTCCAGCAGCACAGAGGGTCATGTGCTCTTGCTTCCCTCTGTGCAGGATGCTTTCGAGTATGAGTGATAACCTTTGAAAGCAAACACTGGAGGTTCAGACCTGGACTGATGCTGCAGGAACCAGCAGACACACCACTAATCATTCTTTTATATGTGTAGCCCCGATGTAGTTATCCCTCATTTTATCTCTTTGCCACTGGGAAGAAGCATGCTAGACAACGGGTGTATAATGATAAAAACCTGTCTCTGTTGGAACATGCGTTTCCGCATGATGAACTGAAGAGGGTAGATAAATCAGGAGCCCGGGGGGAGGAGTGAGGAGTGCTTGAACGGGACTGGAAAGGTGCACAGAGACTGGGTGCATGGAGACTGGGTGTGTGGAGACTGGGTGCGTGGAGACTGGGTGCACAGAGACTGGGTGCATGGGGACTGGGTTCAGGGAAACTGGGTTCATGGAGGCTGGATGCACAGAGACTGGGTTAATGGAGACTGGGTGCACAGAGACTGGCAAGTGGGAAATATAGAGGAGCTGAAATAAACGAGATTGAGCAATGACTTGAATGTTAGAGAAGAAGAGAGAGGGTAGGATGAAAGATGACAGTAATGCTTTGTATACTTGAGAACGGAAATAACATAACTATTGGTGTCCCAATCTACTTGGTGCTGCTGTAATGAATGGGGTACCATTGTTGCTAAGGAAAGGACATTGATTCCTTACAGTTCTAGAGTCCAGTATCAAGGTGAAGGCATCTGGTATGGACCTTGTTGTTGTGTAGAAGACATCAGTAGGCAGCAAAGCTTGAGGAGAGGTGGGGAAGGGGAAGCAAACCACTCCATTTGTAAGTATCATTCTTGAGCTATCAACCTTAGTCTACAAAGGAGACGCTTCCATGACTACCCCTTCAAGGTCCCACATCATAACACAGCTTCAATGACATCTGAATTTAAATATGAAGGAGACCGTATCATCCCAGGAAGGAAGTGCTGCAGAATTTATTGTGGTATGAGTTTTGAATCGGAGGTGTTGACATGACATCCAGAAAGCTTTTGGAAAATAAGTATGGGAACTTTTTTTTTTTTGCAAGAAGCTGGAGGGAGAGAGAGAGGAGGTTTGGGAGTTGTGGATGGAAATATAGGCACGTGAAACCTTACACATGGCTGAAATAGCCAAGGGTGAATGGGAACAGAGGGGAGGAGAGGGCAAAGTGCTGTCCTTCAGGGACCAGCTAGTTCTTGGGGGTTGCCAGAGGAAGGAGAGAAAAAGCAGGAGCAGTTACAAGTTGAGCAGGATGGCAGCATGCCCAGGCACTAAATAAGTAGAGATTTTCCAGAAAGAAGACATGGCCAACCGTGGAGGGATACAGAGAGAACTCTGGCCTGATGACTTGCAGGTAATCAGTACCTACAGGGCTTTGTGAAGTGGTGGGGACAGCACAGTACGAAGGAAGTATACATTTGAAGGGATGGATTAGAACTGTTTTGGGTAATTTAGTCTTTTTGGAAAGTGGATGGTGAAACGCAAAGTATAGTGTGACTAATCCAAAGAGTCAAAACTGCTCAGAGATCTGTTCTTTATTTACTTCCTGTTAATTGCTATCTAGTTTGGGCTGCAAATCCACTTTCACCCATAGAAATCAGATGTCTTGGATTTTTTTCCCAGGGACTCAGTCTTTAATGTGATGGTCAATTAATTGGCTGTATTTTTTTTTAGTGATATATTTCAAATATATAGAAATGTCATAATGAAGTCAAGATATCACTACTTCTGATTATGCTTGATTTCTGGATATTTATTAATAATTGATTAATGTACATTTTACATATATTGCTTATAACGCAAATCACCTTAAAAGTCAACTTTCTGAATAAGTGGGTAGATTTGGATTTTCTAATAGAGTAATTGACGTCATGGGATTCATAGTTACTTCTTTGTGAGTCTTCACAATAATAAAAATGCAATGTTAAGAGTAGTTGAAGGATATCTGGATCAGGTTGGCCCATGGACATGCTTGCAGGGCACTGTCTTGATTCTTTTCAATGAAATGGGAAGACCCACACCTACCCACTATGGGCGGCCTCATTCTCTAGGCAGAAGATCTTGAACTGTGTAAGAGCAGAGAAAGTGAGCTAAGCAAAACTAGGCACGCACATATCTGTTCTCTCTGCTTTTGACTGTAGTTGTGATTGGCTGCTTCAAGTCCCTGCTGCCTCGGCTTCTGGCACTAGAGTGATGGGATATAATGTGAAGTGTGAGCTCACACAAACTCTTTAATTCCTACATTGCTTTTGGCAGGGTATTTTAATCACAGCATCAGTAAAGGAAACTCGGATAATGGAACCAGGGAGGCAGAACAGAAGTGCCTTGCACTTTTCTTATGAGGAGAACATGAGTTTCATCCTCAAGACCATGTCAAAAAGAGCCAGTGTTTAGTGTGTGCTTGTAAAGACCTTAACACTGAGGAGACAGAGATGGATAATTTCTGGAGATAGATGCCTAGCCAATGTAGACTGCTTAGTGAATTCCAGGCCAGTAAGAGATCTTGCTTAAAAAAAAAAAAAAAAAAAAAAAAAAAACAAACGTAGGCTAAACTCTGAGTTTTAGCACCTAAGGTTGTCCTCTGGACTCTATAAAGTCATACTTGCCTGCATTTATATGAACATGCATGCATGCACATGCTCTCTCCCTCTCCCACCTCCTCTCATGAATGAGGCATGCCTGTTCTGAACTCTGCCTTGAAATAGATCTGCAATTTCTCCAGGTGGTGGTTGTTTACTGCCTTAAAAATAATGCACATTGCATGGCTACGCTGTCCTCACTGTCACTCAAGTCAGAGAAATCGACAAGGACAGAATACAGAGTAAACGAATTTAAGACATAGTCCCCAGATCAACCGGAGATGTCATATGTAGTCAGAGTTCATAATTTCAATGTGTGGACAGATTTTTTTCTTTGGGCACCTGCTTACAAAAAGTGACACGGAGATTTATTATTAATTATGAAAGTTCGACCTTACCATAGGCTTGTTCCTAACTAGTTTTTATAACGTAAACTAATCCATATCTTTTAATCTACACTCTTTTATGTACCTTTACTCTGTACTGCCCATCCCGCTTCCTCCACATCTGGTTGGCAACTCCTCCTTCTTCTGACCAATGTTTTCTCTCTGCCCAGAAGTCCCACCTATCTCTCCTGCCTAGCTATTGGCCATTCAGCTTTTTATTACACTAATCACAGCAATACATCCTCACACAGTGTACAAATATCCCACAACATCAATAGACTTTCATTTTGCATCTTAAATTTCATGTGTGGCCAGTGGATACTTATTGAATGGCCATTCATGTATGACTAGCCTTTTTTTTTGTTTTGTTTTTGAGACAAGGACTCTAGATCAGGCTGGCTTCGAATTCTGTATGTAGCTGAGGATGACCTTTGAAATGCTGAAGTTGAAAGCATGTGCCAGACACCTGCCTCTAGTTGTGTGTGTGTGTGTGTGTGTGTGTGTGTGTGTGTGTGTGAATTTGTGTGTGTGTGAGTGTGTGTATAGGCTGGATGTCAACCTCAGCTGTTATTCTTCAGTAACTATCCATTTGGATTTGTTTTTTGAGAAAAGAACTTTCATTGGGACCCAGAGATCACAGATTAGGCTAGGCTGGGTGACCAGTGAGATCCAGGGATACACTTGCTCTTACCTGCCCAACACTGGGATTGTAAGTATCTGCCACCATGTCTGGCAATTTTCTTTTTATGTGAGGGCCAGGGATTATGCTTTGCATGGCAAGCTCTGTATTAGCTGAGCTCCCTTTCCAGCTCTTCCAGTTCTTTTAAATACGTACTCTCACCCATCCTTAAGACAGTACTATCTATTCATCTCAGAAATCAGAAATATACTATAGTAAGGCCATTGTTAGGGTTAGCCTAAACTCTGCATCTGTCTGATGCAAAGACTTAATTTATTGCCTCTGCATTGCCGTTTTCCTCATTTCCCACAGAACCATAGAAAGATGATAAATTATTTTCCCCTTAAACTTAAGAGCGTTCTTATGTAATTTATAGATAGTCTACATTTCTTCATGACTTTGCAAACCACTTAGGAATGCTGTGAAGTATTTAAAAAAACCCCGAACCACCGTCCAAATGACCTGGACTATCCTGTGAGCATCCCTGGGCTGAGAATGCAGTTTTGCCTCAAAGACACACTGGTGCAGAGGGGAGTTCTTGTCGCTGGGAAGAACAACACTTTCCATCAAATGTTCCATGAGGCTAACTAATTGACTAGAACTTCGATGATTGTGTGTGTGTGTGTGTGTGGGGGGGGGGTTGGAATGTTGCAGGCCCAGAGCCTAATCACGATTTATCTCAGGCTATCTTCGGTCCCCTTAATAACCATCCCTTGATCTATGTGTCTGATCTACCTTCTTGGTGATAATAGGTAAAAACCTTTTTGAAATGTGGTAACTTAACAGACTATTAGCTTCCACCAACCCAAAGGCTCAGAATGTCTTCAAATAGTGTCTGAGGCCTATGCATGTACTCTTCCTGCATGGTTTGAACTTGTCTGCTGATTTCTCCACCAATGTATTTGAGAAATGTCTTGATTTATGACTTTCTTTTTTTTCTGTTGCTATAAAAACTTCAACAAACTGTTATCACATTGGAACATTGAATTTAGCGTAACCTAAATCTGTGTTTCTGGGTCACAGTTTCTCTACTTGGCTCCAGAATAGACTGCCTTTTATCCCTTTTGAGGTGAGAGTTGTGTTTATATATTTACAGCGGAAACACAGGAAGGCTGAGACCCAGGCTGCAATCTCTGGGGTAAAGTCCTGGGATGGGATAAATACCATGGCCAAGAGAGAGGCCAGCAGGTTCCCATGGGTCAATGAGCAGGTGAGCCATGTTGGGGGACAAGAAGAGGGCAACCTCTGTGGCCATAACCTGCCACTGTGAGTGTTTTGAATGGAGCCTTAGGGAGCCCAGGAAGGGGGTTTGGTAGTACTTTCTTCTCACGCAGCCATCACTACTCAGAGTAGATGTGGGAATGCTACACACAAAGAAGGAAGGAAAGCCATTTTAATGGACTTACTCATTAATCCCCAAACATTCATTTTTAGCCTTCACTGTGAACCTGCCCGTCTTTCAAAGTCCTCTAGGTAGCTGAGGGAAAACAAGACTGTGGTGGTTTGAAAGAAAATGGCCCCCCAACGGGAGTGGCACTATTAAGAGGTGTGCCTTGTTGGAGGAAGTATGTCACTGTGGGGGCGGGCTTTGAGCTCTGTTTTGCTCAAGCTTTTCCCAGTGTGACTTCCCTCAGTGAGTCAACTTCCTGTTGCCTTGGAGTCAAGGTGTAGGACTCTCAGCTACTTCTCCAGCACCATGTCTGCCTGCACACTGCCGTGCTCCCCATCATGGTGACAAGGGACTGAATCTATGAAACTGTAAGTGAGCCCCCTCAGTTAAATGTTTTCCTTTAGAAGAGCTGCAGTGGCCATGGTGTCTCTTCATAGCAATAAAAACCTAACTAAGAAAAAGACCCTTTTCTTTTAGGGCAAAAAATACTAAGCAGTTAACAAGGAAGGCGAAACCACACCTTCAAACTGTTTGGAAACTTTTGTTTTACCAAAAAAAAAAAAAAAAAGAAAAAAAGAAAAAAAACCCACCACAGAGACAGTGCAGTTATTTTATTTGCCAAGACACTCATTGAATTTCAGCCTTTCATGGAAAAACCAGAGTCCTCTTTTATTTTATGGAAATTTCTAACTTAGTTCCAATCTGATTTCACTGTGTCAGGCCCTGCCTTATCCACACATCTCTTCAGGCTCCCTAGTGACAGACAGCTCAGACAGAGGAACTATGTGGGACCCAAGTTTGGGAACACTTGCCTCATATAAAAGCGTTCTAAGCATTCTTTGAGAATTTTTAAGAGCATGTTCTCAGTGCAAGAGATGTAGCCCTCACACTATGAGTCTGCTAAACTTTTAATCCAAATGTCACTGGAGAGGAACAATTTGACGTCTAAGAATATTTTCAGTTTTCAAAGTCTGATTCTTTAAAATGGAAAAATATAATAGGCTCTGGGGCATGAAATTTGAAAACAAATGTTAGGGAAAATTTGACTGGTTTTGTCTAAAATGATTTATTTTTCACTTAGGCATAACTGGAGGAGATACAAAATGGGCTTCAAAATGCAAAAACCAGGTTTCATATATATAGTTTTTAAAAAAATGTCAGCCAGAACTTCTCACTGACATCAAGGTTAACATTAAAGTGACAGATGCCATGTTATAAATAACCCTAATCTTAAAATCTTCAATTTTTCTAAAATCCAAAGCGTTTTAAGTACCTTACGTGACGACTTGACCTCATGTGATGGGCCATAGCCATAAAGCAGGTTATTACAAATACTATAAAAAATTATGGTATAAAGAATATGCAAAACATACCCAAATTTATATTTAGACTTGGGTCTAATCAACTATTTCATTGTATATTATATGTATCACACACATACCCATATATACACATGCACCTATATATTATACACCTATACATTATACACACACACACACACACACATACACACACACACACACATTTTGAAAATATTCTAAAACAAAAAGAAAGAAAGAAAAGTATGCTGAAGCAATTCTAACCTCAAGAATTTCAAATGCAGAACACTCAACCTGTATTACTGGTATATTTCAATTGATATTAATGAAGCAACAGCAAGTATTTATAATCACATTTAAATTTCAATGTATTACAATATTCCCATCATAAGCCAGGAATGATGCCACCTTGTTGGTGTTGACGTTAGTGTTCTCTTTTGCCAAAAAAAAAAAAAAAAAAAAAAAAAAAAAACCCAAAAACAACCCTTGGGACACTCAACTTTTAGTGCCTAGGACTAAAATAAAACAAGTCTCTCAAATCTCTCCTGATCATTACCACCATTTTATTGTGAATATGGAGACAGAAAGTGCTTGGGCATCCAATTTACTCAGATTCTCTGAAGTAGACCACCCAGTGATCACACTTTGGAAGCTCTCCATGTGTTTGAATTTGTGTGTACAGAATTTTAGGCTTGTACTTAGTGGGTTTATAATATTAGTAGAGGGGACAGATGTATTAGAAAACTACCTACACATCACCAGGGTTAAGTATTTCCTAGAAAATCTTGTTAGTGGTCAACTAGAGGATCTATGCAGACTCTACTCTGGAGAGGAGGGAAAAGGTTCCCAGATGGGGTAATGGAAAGATTGCAAGAGGCAGAGAGGATAGATGATTACAACAAAATAGTGTTTCTGGGACAACAGAGTTGTACGTAGGAACTTACAGTGGTTGTCACAGCGTAGCCAGATCTATACAAGACCAAGCCAGACAAAACACTAACATGGTGTGTACGTGTGTGTGTGTGTGTGTGTGTGTGTGTGTGTGTTATTTATGAAGTCCCACCTTTAGCAGAGGAGCTATTGATGATTGATAGCTTCTGGGAGAGGCAGAGTCTGTTTATTTAAGTTTTTTTCCCCCTTTAAGCCTGATAGAAGTTGACCACACTCCAGTGGATGGCTTCACACTTAGGAGCACATGGTCAGCAAAAATTTGACTTTATGGGTTGAGAGAGAGAGAGAGAGAGAGAGAGAGAGAGAGAGAGAGAGAGAGAGGACGTGAGTGAGTAGGGAGGTAAAGATGAATCTGGGAGGAATTAGGAGGAGTAGTTAAGGGTGAAAATGACCAAAGTACATTGTATAGGATTCTCAAAGAATTAATAAAAACATTTTAAAGAAGTTTCTAAAAAAGTGGCAGACATTATTTCATTTTTTCAGTATCTCATTTTGGCCATCTTTAAACAGAAGCAGTTGAATAGAATTTATGTTGGTTAGCTTTAACTGTCAACTTGACATAACCTAAAAATCACCTGGAAAGAGAGTCTTCATGAGGAATTTTCTGCATCAGGTTGTCATGCAGGCATGTTTATGGGAGATTGTCTTGATTGTTAATTGATACAGGGAAAACCAGCCTACTGTGGGTGGCACAATTCCCTAGGCTTGGTCCTGAAGGATATAAGAGTGAAACAATCAATCAGTTAATCAATCAGGCAGGCAGGTAGGCAGCATCAGTACGTTCACTTTTCCCTGCTTTTGACTGGATGTGGTGTGACCCTGTAATGGTGGGCCATAAACTGTAATGGTAAACACAATGATCTCTTCCTCCCCTAAATTGCTTTTTTTTGGGGGGGGGTGTCAGTATATTTTATCACCACAACAGAAATAAAACTAGAACAGAATTCCCCTGTAATCTAAATTCCTATTCTCTTACTGCCCTGGATTCTACTTTATCAGTAATGAAGGACATTGGGCCTTTGCATTTTAATTTCTGTAGAAGACCTATGCTGCAAATATCTGTCCTCTAAGCAACCACTATCTTGGGGCCTTCAGATGCATCCTGTTGCAAAAGATCATTCCAGCTGGGCCTGTTGACTATTTATACCCCCTTATGGAGGTGTGGGAGGGTCATGAGACCCTTATCCATAAATACAGCTTCTTCCCAGCACCTGCTGTCTGCAACTTTGCCTTAACTGTATGTGGACTTTGAGAGGAACTAGAGTACAAAAGCCAGAGAAGACTGGAGGTGGGGGCGGTGTCTATGCAGCCATGGGAAAGCCCTGATCCCTTAAAGCTTTTAAGGAGAGGCCTGTGGGGTAGGATCACCCCTGTCCTATAAACAACCCTTTACTTATGCTCTGTACAGAAGCACAGTAAACTCAGTGGTCTCCAGAATGAATCTGTGCCTTGGAATAGTGCCCTTGTTTGTCATTGGGACCTCAGGAGAAGGGGCGGCTGTTGGAAGGAATTTTAGACACAGAACATATCTGCACAATTCTTTTTAATTTAAGAAATAGTTCACAAAGTAGCAGGCTTCCTTATAGCATTCTCATAACACTGTGTTTTAGTTGGCCTTTCCCACACCCCTTCCTCTCTCCCATTCCCCATTCTTGCTGAAACCCTACCACTCCCAGGATTCCCTCACCCACTTTCTATTTCTTTCTTTCTTTCTTTCTTTCTTTCTTTCTTTCTTTCTTTCTTTCTTTCTTTCTTTCTTTCTTTCTTTCTTTCTTTCTTTTTTTTTCTGAGACAGAGTTTCTCTGTGTAACAGTTCTGTCTGTCCTGAATCTCGCTTTGTAGACCAGGTTGCCTTTGAATTCACAGAGACCTACCTGCCTCTGCCTCCCGAGTGCTGGGATTAAAGGCATCCCTCATCCACTTTCAAATTACACGCTGTGTTGTTCTCCCATTCCTCTCTTTGAAGGCCTCTTTATCTCATGGGTCCTTTTTTAGTTTCTTGACCCCTGCACATGCTCACGCCTGTTAAATACAAATATATAAGAATTAGAAGCTAGGATTCACACGTGAGAAAGAGCATGTCTTTCTATGCCTGGGATACCTCATTTCTTATAATATTTTCCATTTCTACCCATTTTACTACGGATTTCACTTTTCCTCATTATTGAGTAAACTTTCACAGTGTACATACCGCTCTCTCTCCTTCCTTCCTTGGCTCAGCAAGGCATTTTTTTTTTTTTCCAAAAAGGGTTTGCAAAGACCCAACCAGACTAGCAAAGCACACTGAAGCCAACATGCCTCTTGTCGTTTATCTCTGATTGGGTGCTGATGCTTCTCAGCCTGTTGGTGGGAACTTGACTTCATAACCTGATATGACTGGTTAATTATCACAAAGGGAAAGTTCAGGAGATAAGAGTCCTTGCTGGGCTAACTGCTTTTGATTAAACCATTTTTTTCCCCTCACACCCCCTCCCTGACTTAGCCAACAGGTCCGTCACTTGAAGTTTCTAGTAAAAGTGAATCATTGTTATAATTGATAGTTTAGGTATGGTTTAACGTGAGCTCACGATCCTATGGGGTAGTCCCTTGACCAAGAGATTAACCTGTCCCCAAAAGTACTATTCTCTTGACCACAAGGGGTTTTATCTCAACAGGGCTTTGTTGCTATTAGCACCTTCCTTGAAGAGGGTGAAGAGGTAATCCTAACTGCCATTGTGAGAGAGGAGCAATGACTGATCTAGCTTCTTCCAGCTGAATTTGGGGTGCTGAGTAAACTACCATTTTATTTTTATTTTTTCGCTTTTCAAGATAGAGTTCCTCTGTGTAGTCCTGGTTACCCTAGAACTTGCTCCGTAGACCAGTCTGGCCTCAAACTCACGGAGATCCTCCCGAGGGCTAGGATTAAAGGCATGAGCCACCACCACCCGGCAGGTAAACTACATTTTTGTCACCCGTTCATTTGTTGATGCATATCCAGGTTCTGTTTCCTCGTTATCGTGAGAGAGCCGCAACGGACATGGATGTGCAAGAATCTCCATGAAAGAGACAGAGAGCCCTGTAGAGCCCTGGAGTGGTATATCTAGGTTATTTTGTGAGTTCTAATTTTAGTTTTGGGGAAGTCCCCAGAATGATTTCTGTAATGTTCATGCCACAGTACACTCCCACCAACAGGGGGTGCGGGTTTCCTTTCCCCGGCATCCTCACTAGCATTTGCTGCTACTTGTTTTCTTGACGATTGCGTTCTGATCCGGGCGAGGTGGGCGGACTTGCGGAGCCATTGGATTCGCTTTTCTCGGACCCTCACGATGTTTGCACTAGTTGGCCAACTCGATACAAACTCCAGTCGTCCGGGAAAAGAGGACCTCCTCGAGAAAATGCCTCCACCAGATTGGTCTGTAGGCAAGTCTGTGGGGGAATGTTCTTGATTAATGATTGATTAGGAGGGCCCAGCCCCTCTTCGACAGCGCCACCTCGGGGCCTGTAGTCCTGGCTTATACATGAAAGCAAGCTGTATAAACCAGGGGGAGCAAGCCAGGGACTTGCACTCCTCCATGGCCTCTGCTTCAGTTCCTGCCTCCAGGTTGCTGCTCTGTTGGAGTTCTTGCCCAGACTGTTACCTGGAAGAGCAAGATGAAATGCATCCCAAGTTGCTTTTGATCACAACAGTAGACAGCATACTGGGACCATGGTCCCATTAAAATACTTAAAAAAAAATTGGCCATTTGTATTTTCTTTTTTGAACATTTTTTTTTGCCAGTTTTGTAGCCCATTTATCTTTATTGGGTAGCTTAAGTTTTTTGAGTTCGTTAGATATCATTCCCCTGTCAGATACATAGCTGGCAAAGATTTCTTCCCATTCTGAAGGCTGCCTCTTCATGCAACATCAACTATTTCCTTTGTAGTGCAGAATTTTTTTTTTTTTTTAAATTTCATGATGTCCCACGTGTTGATTGTTGGCCTCATTCAGAAAGTTCTTACCTATCCCTATATCTTGATTTTTATTTTCCTCTAGCAATGGTAGAGTTTCAGGGCTTCTATAATGTTTCTGATCCATTTGGAGTTGATTTTTTGGTGCAAGGTGAGAGGTAAGGATCCAGCTTCATTCTTTTACCCGTGGCTATCCATTTTTCTCAGCTCTGTTTGCTAGAGGCTGTCTTTCCACTCTGAATATACTTGGCATCTTTAAAAAAAAATCAGGTGACTCTATCTGTGTGGGTTTGGATTCGGATCCTTTCCTTTGTTCCGTTGATCCCGTGCTGTTTCTGTTACTAGGGCTCTGTAATATGGCTTGAAATTCAGTTCAAGTGAGCTCGCCAGCCTTATGGTTTTTGTTTGTTTGTTTGTTTGTTTTTGTTTTTGTTTTCTCAGAATTGCTTTCACTATTCCGAGTCTTTTGTACTTCCAAATGAACTTTAAGGCTTTTTTTTCCTATTTCTGTGAAGATTAGTGTTGAAAGTTTGATGAGGATTGCATTGAGAGTGTAAATGGTTTGTGGTATTACAGACATTTTCACAGCATGACTCCTTCAAACCATATGCATGGGAGATCTTTCAATTTCTCTCTTAGTGTTTTAAATTTTCCATTGTAGAATTCCTTCACTTCCTGGCTTAGGCTTATTCTGACATATTTTATTTTATTGAGACAATTGTGAATGGGGTTGTTGCTCTGATATCTTCCTTGGTATGTTTGCCATTGGTATGCAGAAAGGTTGCTGATTTGTGTGTGTGTGTGTGTGTGTGTGTGTGTGTGTGTGTGTGTGTGTGTGAATTTTGTACCTTGCCATTTTGCTGGAAGTGCTTATGAGTTTTAAAAGTTTTCCAGTGGAGTCTTCAGAGTCTCTTATGTGTAGAATCGCATCATCGGCAGCTAAGCACATCTGCATGGTTCTGAGACTTCCCAATCCACAGTGAGAGCATCAGTTGACTCTTCAGCTGGCCTGCCAAAGAGCTGAGCCTTTAGATTTTAGGACAGAGAACTCACAAAGCTGGCTTAATATTTCACTTTTCATCAGGACATTTTGGCATCAGGTAGAGAGTAATCATGGACGGATTTCAGGAATTTGAGTGATTTGGATCCAGTACAGAGAAAATAACAGCTTAGATTCTAATTTGAAGTGAAGTTCAATTACCCACAGCCAAAAATATCCTTTCTTCTTCCAAGTGGTCTAAGATACTCATTAGGTCTGGCATTAGTCCTGGGGTATTTTTGTAATGAAGTCGGCTCAACGTTTGCAGGACAGATGGGGTCACCATCCTTCATGGGGCTCGAGAGGAGAACAGAGTTGAGCTAGAAACCAGAATAGATAAAGAACTGAATGAGGAAAAATGTCCCAAAGACCCAGTTGTGTCTTAACGATTCCTGGTGTGTTTCAAAATTGATGCTGTAGAGGTGCAAGGCAGACATTTTATGTGAGTGTTCTTTAGGTTTTGATAGACTTCTGCATCAAATCAGCCGTTATCACAACCATGATAAAGAGCTTTATCATCACCTTGAAGCGTGGCACCTCCTCAGTCTGTTTTCACACCACATCCCAATCTTTATTGCACCACTGATCTGGTTATAACCTCAGTGGATTAGGTCTTTCTTCCCAGGACTTTTGCATTGTATCTGTTGTCGGACTTTTGTGCAGTCTTGCTTCTATTACTAAGCAGGATGCTTTCAAAATTTATCCTTATTATCTAGTCTATCAGTCACTGTTTCATGTTTATTGCTGACTAATATCTCATTTGTAGAACTTTATAGTTTGTTCGTCCATGTGCTTGTTCAGAGGCATTTGGGATAGCTGTGATTCAGGGTATTTATAATTAAGCTGATAAAGGCATTGATGTACAAGTTTTGGTGAAGGTATGTATTTTCATTTCTCTTTGGTAACTACCTAGGAGTTTTATGAGGAGTTTTTGAGGGAGGGTCATATTTAGGGAGGATCATATTGCAATCTGCTTCCATCTCATAGGAAAATGCCAAACTAAATGATATGGCTATAGCCATTCTCCATTCCTCTCGCCATTTTTAGGAATGTCCACCGTTGGATGTTATTGTGAATCTAGCATGATGGTCAAGCTCATCTACACAGTAGGTGTGGAGTGTCCTTGAAGTGATGTTTCAGCATGCAGAATTGCCTGGTGCTGGGGATGCTGAACAGCTTTTTGTGTGCTTTTGGGCCATTAGTATATTCTTGCTTGCGGGATGTTTATTCACATCTTTTCTGCAGTGGTTTTGAATCTTTTACCTGGTAGTCCTATGGCTCTGCCAATGTGCATAGTGACTGCCATGAGTTTGTGCTCAATCTTACCTTTGAGGGTAAATTTATATGGTGAAAAGCAGAATTCAAAAACCATTGTTTTAAAGTGAAATGACAAAGGAAGCAAATTTGGCTCTTGGTTTGTCTATCCCGTGCCTTTTTTCAATTATGAAAGATTGGTTAATTTTTATTTTATCTGTTGAGTCATTTGCCTGCATGTCTGCGTATCACATGTGTCCTTATGGGCTCGAGGAGGCCAGAAGAGGGCTTCTGATCCCCTGGAACCCTGATCTGGGTTACAGACAGTTATGGGTCATTATGTGGGTGGTGGGATTGAAATCTTGGTTCTCTGCAAGAACAGCGAGTGCTCTTAACCCTTGAAGCCTCTCTCCAGACCTTGGTTTCTTCATCTTGTTTTCTCAAGAATCCATATAGTAAAGAGCAAAGCACTATGCTGGACATTCTAGAGAGTGCAGAAAATAAGGACTCCATGTAAGAAAGCCATCTTGGAATATGGAATCATGGCTAGGCTACAAAGTGAAGAGCGATGGGGCTACATTTCCATTTTACAGTTTGTTAACGCTCTCAAATTTCTTATCCCCTCAGAGTCCACAGTTTTATAAGCTAAAAAAAATAACATCTATCATATGCAACCAGTAGGTGATTCTGAATATGAAATAAGAGAATAAATGTGAAATCCTTAAGCATCCCCAGCATGGCTGATAGTAGCTAGGTATCCAATATTAGATCCTTCTCTTTATATCCTCATGGACTTGCTTCATTTCTTCCTCTGATTGACTATTTAAAGGTTCCTCTCAGTGGTGCTCCAGCCTTCGCACCCTTTAGAGATTCTAGACCTGGTTTAACCCTGCTTCCGTCCCATTTCTATCCATGTGTTTTCTCTCCCAGAGCTTTGCCGCATGCAAGTAGCCTGTCTGATGACATACGACTTTATATATGACTCATGTTAATGTGGCAGTGGTGGCAATTTTTTAAATTTCAGTAAATGTGAAGACTGAAGGCAGGATGAGAAATGGGGGGACTCTGAGGCCTGTGGGAGGCAGGGGAGGGTAGGTAGCATTTTTGACCTTTCCCAGAACCCCATAAATCACATTACATAAGTGGTTTCCTCAAGGGAGTTTGCCTGAACTTGGGTATTTTCAATTAGTTGTTTCTTTTCAAGCCCTCCCTACGTTTTTATGAGGTCTTTCCCATCACCTTCTCGTGGGCCAAACCATATAAATGACTTTACAAGCCAACCAATGTTGTTTTTTGATAAGTGTCTGCTTTCTTCCAAATTTATAGTTTCACCATGCTCCTGTTTTTATTGATTGCACAAGATTTAGTGGTGTGTTTCATGGAGCATTTAAAAATTTAGAAAAAGAAATAAGAACATTTAGCTGTCGGAACAGAAGCCAGATGGAGTAGACAAGTCTGCTGCTGGTCTTCTGGACTTGGCCTTAGGAGCCTATGTAGCATCTAAGCTAACACAACTTCAAGAGAAATTTGGGTAGTGGTCAGATCTTCCTCGAAGATGTTGTGAAAACAGGATAGTACAGTTAGGCTAGACTAGAAGCAACTAATCTAACATCATGTCTACGTTTTATGTGAGAACATGTTGATTGTGGTTAGAAGGCAAGTTTTTTATGAATACCAATATGCTTCATTTGTTATGATATTCATACGGACAGTTTTCACTGCTGACGTTACCTGGAGACAGCTAAGTCGTTCTTTCTTGAATGCCACTTTTTTATAATGCAATTTGCAATCCTCGATTCTGGTTCCTGTCAGTTTGTTTAGTGATGTTAACACATGTTGGTTTCCTATTGCTTTGAGAGACAGAGAAAACCAACAGAATACCAACAGTAAACAAATAAAATCACACCAAATTTCAGGTCCTAAAAGAAGCTAGCCTTTTTTTTTCTTCTGCCAAATGTGTTAGGTCCAAGTTAGCAAAGAACTTGGAAAGGATGTTTATGGCTTCCAGGAAATAGATGTCTGCAAATGGGGTCTACTTTGAAACTTTACCCACTTTACAAACCAAAAATGTTTCCCCAAATGGCCGAAGAAGATTGCCTTTAAGCAGAGTAACTGAACTGACATGCATCCAAGTCAACCCCACTTGCTATTCTTGGAAGTCCCTTCTTATTCTGAGAAGGAAAAGCCAAGAGAAAGGAAATGGAGAGTTAGGCACTATCTCCTTTTTCTGTAACTTTGGACAACTTCCCGAAGACCTATCCAAAGCATCTTTATGATGGTAAAGTGTCCTAAATATGTGTGCACCTCCGCCCACTGAACAAAATTTGTCAGCGTCGGGTCTCCACTGGGAAAAGTTCTCTGCTGATAGTGACAGGGTAAGCATAGTTTTGTGATAACTTAGAACTGGAGAGATGGGCAGTGTATGAGAAATGGTCAGTATCTAGGCACTGGCAATAGAAAATAGAGGAATTTTAGTTGAAAAGTTGAAATAAAAAGATTTGATACTCAGAGCCACAAAGAAGATTTGCAAGTGTTCCCATGTCCCGTTGGAGTACCGCTGTGTGTTCTGCTTGATGGAGTCATGATGCTCCTCATGGTCTTCTGTAGTACTGATTTTACTTTACTTTCAAAATTGAAAAAGAAAAGTGTGTGTGTGTGTGTGTGTGTGTGTGTGTGTGTGTGTGTGAATCATTTTACCTTGTGTGGAGGCTAGAAAGAAGATCCTGTGAAAGAAAGCAGTGTTGGTATGATGCCAATTACAAAAGAGGTAAATGCGTAGGACATGAGGAAATTTACAGTAAAGAGGCCAGAAAAAAACCCCACCACTAATTAGTTGGCAAAGTTTCATGAAGCATGCTCATCATTTGTGCTAAAGAAGACATAGATGAGAGAAGGGCAGAAACCAAAAATTTAAAAATAAAAAGCTTGGAAAGACCATATAGTGAGGAGTGGTGGATTATTCATTGATTATGTTGGGTATTTTGGAAGGGGCCACTAAAAAGATAAAGACACATGGTTTATTGTTGTTTTCTTCAGGAGGGATTTGTGTTGGTTTTTGTTAAAGTGATGTAGCTAGAGTTTTTCTGGTCCTGCCTGGCTCACAGTCAGGACAAATCTCTCTCACCTGCCAGTCCCGCAGCCACTCAGACCCAACCAAGTAAATGCAGAGAGACTTGTATTACTTATAAACTGTATGGCCATGGCAGGCTTCTTGATAGCTGTTCTTACATCTTAAATTAACCCATTTCTATAAATCTATACCTTGCCACATGGCTTGTGGCTTACCAGCATCTTACATGTTGGTACTCATGGCAGCGTCTGGCAGCATCTCTTGACTCAGCCTTCCTGTTCCCAGAATTCTCTTCTCTGCTTGGTCCACCTATACTTCCTGCCTGGCTACTGGCCAATCAGCATTTTATTTATACAGAGTGATATCCATAGCAAAGTGAATTTCAAACTTATTTTTGTTTCAAATATGTTCAAATTGGATTACCTCCCAGGTGCCACCAACCCTTCTACACCTGTAAGGGCCAACAGATCAAAGAGATTTGTTTTGGGGGGTTCTTTTATGTTTTCTTGTAAAACTTAGGTCAACAGGGTAAATCTGGATTGAAGTAATCTCCCACAGTGGACTGATGTGAGTTCAAGGGATCATTGCTATTGAGGTATTTATTCCAGGAGTTAAGAGATGGATCTGTTTAAAGTTAGTTCCCAAACTTACCTACATTATTGAAATTGTCTGGGAAGGGCTGGAGAGATGCTCAGTGATGAAGAGAACTTATTGCTCTTCCACAGGAAGAGTTCAGTTCTTAGAATTCATGTCAGATGCCTCACAATGGCTTGTAATTCCAGTTGGAGATCTGATGCCCTCTTCAGGCTTCAGTGGGCACCATCACACACATGCCACATGCATACCCTCCCATCCCACCCTGACAAATATATGTATAAGACATCTTTGAAATCATCTGGGAGATTATAAATGTTCAGATACATGTATCAATTCCCAGTGAAGCCTACCATGAAGAACTGTAAAACATTCCCTGGGGTTAGGGGATGAAAATGTTTGTCCTAGTTAGGGTTTCTATCACTGTGATGAAACACCGTGACCAAACACAAGTTGTGGAGGAAAGGTTTATTGGGCTTACACTTCCACATCATCGTCCATCATCAAAAGAAGTCAGGATAGGAACTCAAGGAGGGAAGGAACCTGGAGGTAGGAGCTGATGCAGAGGTCATGGAGGGGTTCTGCTTACTGGTTTGCTCCTCACAACTTGCTCAGCCTGCTTTCTTATAGAACTCAGAATAACCAACCCAGAGGTGACCCCACCCACAATGGGATGATCCCTTCAACATTAATCACTAAGGAAGAGGGTGAGGAAAGACTATAGGAGCCAGAGAGGTCAAGGACACCACATGAAAATGGTCCACAGAATCAACTAACCAGGGCTCATAGGGGCTCACACAGACTGAACTGACAGTCATGGAGCCTGTATAGGTCTGACCTAGGTTCTCTGCATATATGTTATCATTGTGTAGCTTGGTGTTCTTGTGGGACTACTAACTGAGAGCAGGGACTATCTCTGACTCTTTTGCCTGCTTTTGGGACCCCTTTCCTCCTACTGGGCTGCCTTGTCCAACCTTAATATGAGGGGGATGTGCCTAGTTTTATTATAACTTGATATGCCATGTTTGGTTGATATCCCTGAGGGGCCTTCCCTTTTCTGAAGGGGAGGAAGAAGGAGGAGTGGATCTGGGGAGAGGGGAAGGGGGTTGCTGGGAGGAGAGGAGGAAGGAGAAACTGTGGTCTGGATGTAATATATGAGAAAAGAATAAACAAACAAACAAACAAACAAATAAAAGAAAATGTCCTATAGGTTTGCCTTACAGCCCAATCTTATGGAGGCATTTTCTCAGTTGAGGCTTTCTCCTCTCTGATGACTCTAGCTTGTGTCCAGTTGACACATAACTAGCCAGCAAAATGTTCAAAACTCATTGCATTGAAATTCTCAAAGCAAAAATTCTCTCCTGCACTCCCCTGTCCTGTTAATGTCTAGCAAATTCCCAAACAGATACAAGGCAGAACCTCAAGTGTCATAGCCCTCAGTGGATGACAAATCATAGCAGGCCAAGTCATTTCTCAAAACTCTTTACCTGACTTCCATACTGTCCCCAGCTGGCTGTGTGTGCCTTCCTTTACAGGCTTTCAAGTATTCTTAAGCTACTCCTCTCATGCCACTATGCTTTATACACTCCACCCAGAACCCAAAATCTACTCCATTCCTCTCCCCCAAAGAAGCAGCTCATCTTTGCTGAGTTTTATGTGTTGTTTTCTGCCAAATCAGTCTCCAAATCCCCTGAACTGTGATCTGGGGCACAGTAGTCACATATATGGACTTGCTATTTGCACCTGAAGCTTGTTACTACTTGGACAGGTGTCGACCCTTGCTTCTAAAATGGGGATGATAAAGGCATGTCCTTCAGGTAGGTTACTGTAAAGCATAAATGATTTAGCTTATGCAAATTGGTTAAAATGGCCACTGGAAGACAGGAAGTTCCCAATCGCTAAAGTTCTCCTTCAAAGTTCAATACACTGTTTAGTTTTGGAAGTTATTTCAATTGTAGTTTTATAAACCACCCTCAATATTTGTTCTTGAAACAACAGAAACAGTTTTTTATTTCCCATGTTTCTGCAGCCTGGACTGAGCCCTGCTGGGTGGTTTTCTGCTCCCTTTGGAAGCTGGGGCTAGACTACCCAAGATGGACTAGACTACTCAAGATGGACTAGACTACCCAAGATGGACTAGACTAGCCAAGATAGGCTAGACTACCCATTATGGGCTAGACTAGCCAAGATGGGCTAGACTAGCCAAGATGGACTAGACTACCCATTATGGGCTAGACTAGCCAAGATGGGCTAGACTACTCAAGATGGGCTAGACTACCCAAGATGGGCTAGACTACCAAAGATGGGCTAGACTACCAAAGATGGACTAGACTAAGTCTTTGCTCTTGCATCTGGTTTATTAGTTAGGAGGCCTGAAAAAGCTGAGAGCTCAGAGGTTTTGTTTCTCTTTCCAAGACTGTCTTAGACTCCCTCATAGCTTTTCGTAGTGGTTGGACTTACTGTATGGTAGCTGGCTTCCCACAGAGAAGATGGAGTGGGTAGATGCTTTTTGAAACCTAGTCTCAAAAGTCTCAGTATGTTAGTCTGGCTATATCAGTAAGTGAAAAGGAAGTCAGAAATCTAGCCTACATAGACCAGGAGAATAAATTGACTCTACCTCTCAAAGAGAGAAAGAGCACATGCATTAGAAAGGAATTGCTAGGCCCGGCTTAGGAGACTGTCTACTGCAGGAATACTCAAATGATTCCAAGAGAGAGTGTGTTCTTTTTCAACTAGTTATCACTTATGTGAAATCCTAGGATGATATATTTTCTCTGTCTTCCATTGCCTAATAGTGTTCTATAATCATCATGCACTCAATCAATCAATCTTGGCCAACTGATATCAGCATGCAAGAACAAAGGTTTAGCAGGTGTGGGAAGAGTAAATGACTTTCTCATGTGAGACAGAATCCTGAGAATGGAGGAGAAAAAGGTAGCTGTGAATGTTTACTGTGTCTCTCTGACTCTTAGGGAATGGAATATGGCCTTTTAGTTTCCTTTCTTCTTTATAAATTTCCTTTCTTTTTTTTAATTCCTTGCTAATGTCAACCCAAAAAACACAGGTACCACCTCAAAGGGATAAGAGACAGTTGTATGAGTGACCATGGCCCAGAGACACAGATTTAGGTTACCCTAAATACTGTCCAATGTGGTAACATTTTCATGAAGTTCTTATAGTAACAGAACAAAGAAAATCTTTAGTGAAGATGTTCTTAAAATATATTGGTGGAAACATCAGGTAGTGTGGTGGTATTGTGTTCCCCAAAATATTGTGTACCCTAATAAACTTATCTGGGGTCAGAGAACAGAAAAGCCACTAGATACTTAGGCTAGAAAATGTTGGCACTCATGCCTTTAATCCTAGCATTCCAGAGGCTGAAATCCATCTGTTCAAGGATACAGCCAAGCATGGTGACTCACGCCTTTAATACCAGAAAGCGAGTCTTTAATCCCAGGGAGTGATGGTAGAAGGCAGAAAGATATATAAGGCATGAGGACCAGAAACTAGAAGCATTTGGCTGGTTAAGCTTTTAGGTTTTGAGCAGCACAGTTCAGCTGAGAGCCATTCAGATATGAGGACACAGAGGCTTCCAGTCTGAGGAAACAAGAACAGCTGAGAAGTTGGCCAGGTGAGGTTAGCTGTGGCTTGTTCTGTCTTTCTGACCATCCAGAGTTCACCCCAATACTTGGCTCCGGGTTTGTTTTATTAATAAAGACTCTTTAAGATTCCTACTACACAGGTAGGCCAAGAAATCTCTGCTATAGGCCTTATATGCTATTTGATGACATTCTTATCGTTTTGGTTGATGGAAGTTAGGGGTCTTTCTCTATATTCCAAAGAGATTCACCTAACCAGTCATAAGGATGTTAGGTTAAGCACAGGGGTAGGCAATACATGGACAGCTATTTAGAAGGCTAAATACAGTCCAAGATATATTTGGATCCTAACCTGTAATATTCCAGCTCTCTACAATTATTGAAAATGTAACCACTTAATCAGCCTTGTAGAATGTTTATCGTATCTGCTTCCTTTCCCTCTCTTTCTCTCTCTCTCTCGCTCTCGCTCTCGCTCTCACTCTTTCTTTCCTCCCTCCCTCCTTTCCTCTCTCTCTCCCTTTCTTTTTCTTTTTTTCTGGAAATTTCCATTAACACTGGGTAACTGCAAATGGTCTCTAGTTTCTGTAGAACACAAATGATGTGCCATCTCTCATGTGTTACCATAGCAATAGAAGGAGCTTGGTCCTCCAGCCACAGTCTGCAGGCACTCCTAAAATCCAAGGTCTCTCTTGTTTTTCATCAATCCTGAATGCTTGCACTTGCTTGTGACATAGCCTCTCATCTTTAAATTGTATTTCAAAGATTGATGGTTTGTAGAGGAGCACTCAAGGGTTAGATTTCCATGAAGAGACACACAAAGCAAGTATGTAAAATAGAGCTGTGGAGGGTTTGAAAGATGAATCTGAAGTTGCTTAGATCTGTGTCTTCATTTTTCTCCACAGGGTCCTGAAATGGTTTGACTGTTGGTTTGGGGCACAATGTTGCCACTGGCCCCAGGGCTATCAGTGTTCTTTCCTCGCTGTTTTGTTTTAGGCAAACTTTTACCCTGACTAGTGGGCCCAAATGAGTCACAACTGTTAAAGAACTACACTGTGTGTGTGTGTGGGGGGGGCAGAATCCACAGGGGAGAGCTGTTGGAAACTTGGGTTTCACTAGCTTTTGTTTCATGTTGTAAATTTCGATGATTTTGATTTTCTTTTCAGGAGAAGTTTTATCTCTAACTCAGAATTGTTTTCAAATCTATTACAAAGTGAGAACATAAAAAACTTATCCTGTTCCTAGCAGAGGGATAGAATAACCCTCTCAAGTACAAAGTGTCATTTGAGCTACACCAGGGAGTAGTCCAGAGGTCTACAGCAGCCAGCAAGTCTCCTGGGGAGAATGCTGCCCCCTAGAGGGCACTTTGACATTTGTTAGGGCTGGAGGACTGTGATGTTAATTAGGAGGTGGGGCCAATGATGCCAGAACACTGAAAGGCAGGAGGCATTCCTGTACATAAAAGCACTGATTTCCTTGGCATGTACCGAGTCTACTGGACTTTCGTATGTAGATATGACACTTCCATAATTATCAGTCTTTTGTTCAAATGTTACCCAGAGTTGTTAGAGGATTTGGTAAATTTCTTCATTGATGGGCAAAGTCATCCACGGTTTGGAGTCATCTTGGCTCACACATAGACCAATAGAGGCTGCAGGGGTGTTCCCAGTACCACAGTAGAGATGAGCCTCTCCTTGCTCCATTAGTTCTCTAAGGACATTACATCTTTAATTTGTTGATATTTGATTACAAATTACAAATTGTGGCATGTATGCATGCATGCATTAGTGTTTCTGTGTGTGGGTAAATATGTGTGTGTGTGTGTGTGTGTGTGTGTGTGTGTGTGTGTGTGTGTGTGTGATTTGACATTAGGTGTCTTCCTTGACTGCTCTCCACCTTACATACCACACGGAACTTGGCACTCACTGATTAAACTAGTCTACTGAGCCAGTTTGCCCTCGGGAACTCCTCTGTCTCCATCCCCCAAAGCAGTGGGATTACAGGTGGGCCACCACACCCTCCAGGCATTTATATATGTACCAAAGGGTCCAAACTTGGGTCTTCACGCTTGATCACCGTGCACTTTATCCACTGACCAATCTCCCCAGCCCATTTTTATTTAATTCTGCTTCCTATTTCTCTTCGGTGTAAACAGGTTATATTATGGATGGATGATGATTTGGTTTGATTGGAGGGCACTGTTCTGGTGCTTATTATGATTCAATGTCTGTTCATAAAAGCTTTCAGTACTAAATAAGTAAGTGGACACAAACATTATTTCAACCATATTTTAATGTATTATTAAATTAGCTGACATAGATTTTATGGAGCTTCTGCGTGTGGAATAGAGTCACAGAAGAGAATAAGACATGGCTTCAAGACTGTCAGTGTGGAGTGGAGTAGTGTCAACAGCTGAAATACGGAGATGGGTGGGTAGTGGAGGAACATATGGGAGAGATGGTCATAATGTCGGGATTTTGGTGAGTGGAGAGAAGAGTGTTCATATAGTCTTCTTCCTGGGGAGCTGAACCTAAAAGGCTGAATAAAAATCTCCTTTCTTTGGTAATTTTCCAGGGAGTTTTGGATTTTGGTGTATCTACTAGAAACCTATTCAAAAGAATTTGCCTCTGATGGCTTTCATCCTTCAGTCAAAGTGGAGCATCTTTGACAAGACACGAGCCTATTGGTGTAATTCACACACGTCAAAACACTACTTTATTCACTACTCAAGAACTCAGGTGTTGAGCCCAGTATGGGGGCACACACATTTAGTCCAAGCACTTGGGAAGCTGAGGCAGGAAGATTGCGAGTTTAGGCTAGCCTGGGCTACAGTGTGAGACTCCCACACTTGAAAAACAAAAAAACCCTAACCCAACACCATCAAAACCACACAGAGGAAAGGAGCCACCTGTTTGGCATAGACTAGTCTAAGAGTTGGATGGTTTGGCACCAGCCCCACTTCTAATACCGGCTTGATGTTTGTTCTTAACCAGACCTTGACTTTTCATAGGCCTTGGTTCAATATCTTTGAAACAAGGCGGTCAACCGAGGTTGTTTCTAAGCAACCGTCACACAATGCTGTGACATTCGCGTGTTCTCATGGTTTCTGTCTGCTCTCCAATGTCAACTTCTCTTCCCCTACCACAGCCTTTCCCTTAAACGTGTATTCTTCTGACAGCTCTCCATTGATAGAAACCTCCACTTTTTTTAGAGTGCTGATGGTTTTCTTTTCCATGATAGTAAATGAAATCCTCTTGCCCAGAGTAAAAAGGTCTCTAGGTAGAGGTCTTGCTGAGGACTAATGAGTTGTCACAATCCCTACTTACTATTGTTTTTAAGAATCTCAGATTGATCTTCACTCAAGATCTTTGCACACTCTATTCTCTAGACCTTCCCCATGCATGGCTCTTTCTCATTATTAGGTCTCAGTGGGAGCACTGTTTCTGTGGAGAGGTCCTTCTCTGTTGTGCTGGCTAATTTTGTTAATTTGATACAAGCTACAGTCATCTGAAAGGAGGGAACTCCAATCGAGAAAATGTCTCCATAAGATCTGGCTGTAAGCAGGCCTGTAGGGTGTTTTCTTAATTAGTAGTAGATGTAGGAGCCATTGTGAATGGTGTCACCCCTGGGCTGGTGGTCCTGGGTTCTATAAAAAAGCAGACTTAACAAGTCATGGAGAGCAAGCCAGTAAGCAGCACCCCTCCATGGTTTCTGCATCAGCTCTTGCCTCCAGGATCCTGCCCTGCTGAGTTCCTGCCCTGACTTTCATCAATGATGGACTGTGACATAAAAGTATAAGCAAAATAAACCCCTTCCTCCCCACATTGCTTTCGGTCTTGGTCTTCATAACAATGAGATCCCCAACTAAGACACCTGTCATCCTGTTTAGAGCCACCGTAGTTAACTGTTCTCTGAAATTGTTCTGTTTGTGCTGTTTATCCAGTGTCTGTCTCCCATGGTGGAATGCTGTGCCAGGACAGTAGAGACCTTGCCTGCTTCATCCACTTGGAGCAGTGACTGGTTCTTGGTTAGAACTCCCTTAAGCACTGACTGTGTGCCCTTAGCTGCTGTCCTGTGCTGTTGTGAGGAATGAGAAGGGCAGCAGCTGCTGTAGAGGAGACTTAGATGATGTCAGGTTAAATCCTGACCCTGAGGATTCTGGCTTGCAAGTCCAGCTGTGACTTCACGATACTTCCTATTATGAATTTGTGAAACAGATTAGTTGAACCATTAAAACGAAGACTTGGTGTGTGTGTGTGTGTGTGTGTGTGTGTGTGTGTGTGTGTGTGTGTGTGTTTGTGTGTGTGTGTGCGCGCATGCACTCTCTTTTCTGGGCCAGCCACTGGTCTATCACTTTACAGGTATTAGCTCATTTATCCTTCATACCAGCTTTTTGAGGTTGCATCTCTTATTAATCTCCATTACAGAGAGGATCTAAAACAGATTAAAAAGCCTATCAGTGTGGTAACAAAATACCACAGACTGGATAGTTTAATCAGCAGAAATGTATATCCTCACAGTTCTGGAGATTGGAAGTCCAGCATATCCCAGGTTTGCTTTCCTGTGGATGCTCACACGCCCGTACGTCTGAGCATGCCCCGTGCCTCTTCCTTGTATCACAGTACCAGCAGTCAGTGGATTAGGACTCCATCTTTATGACCTAATTTAACCCTAATGACATCCTCAGAGCTTCTATCTCCAAACGCAGTTGGCGTTGGGGGTTAGAACTTCAACTGATGAATTTGGAGAGAGCCCAGTGCAGTAATGCCTTCCAAAGCCACTGAGCTAATAAACAATGGAGATGTATTTGAATCTAGGTCAGATCCCCAGTGCTCCCAGGCACTTGTCAGCGCTGTGTTGAAGACTTCCTCCCAACTGCCAGCGAAGTAGGAGGTCCCGTTGTCACCTCTGCTGTGTGATGACCGGCAAGGGCAGGGCAGATGGCTACAGACCGAGCAACGGCTTGGCATTACCGTGTGGACGTGCTCAGACTGGGCAACTTCATGAAGGCTGCTGTATCTCATTACTCTCCGTGTGTCTGAAGGGAAGGTCACTGTGACAGGAGCCACTGAGCATTGTAATTAGCCAGAAGCCTCTCCCAACCTCTTTAAAAGTTATTGGAGGCTAAATTTCACTTTGGTTCTCTCATGGATAATGCGGCAGTTACCCAGGGACTTTAAAAGGCCAGTAAAGTGTGTAAAGGCAGAGCTGGTATTTGTCTGAGCGTCTTGCTGCAACCCAAGGTTGACAGGAGGGTGTCTGGAAGCCAGCTGGGGCTCAGGGAAGGAAAAAGCCATTGTCTAGTATTGCTGATGCGTGGAAGCAGGTTGCTGGAACATCGCCGGGTCTGTCTGTGCTGGCTTTTGTCAACTGCTTGGTAACCATCCCTGAGCATCCACAGTGAGAGGTAGACCTGGCTCCGCCTCTCGATCCTAGCAGATGAACTCAATATTCATCAACATCAGGAGTCACAGAAGGATGCAGTGCACTCAAAGAACAATTTTAGCTGTACCTACGTCTTGTCCTTCTTTCAGCTCCCTCCTTCTGGCAGGCCCTTGGTAGCCCTTTGATCCTTACGGGAAGGATCTGCAGCATCACTCCCACACAGAGCCATCCTACTGAGAAGTCTCTGGTGATGAAACGTGAAGCTGTCACCATCTCACTTTTCTTCAGTCTCTGCTGTGTTGATGCCCCCTCTCTGCTGGACAGAAGGCTCTTCATTGTCCCAGTAAGCAGATTCTATAGTTCACTCAATTCTTTAAAATGTCACCTCTGTTCTGAGCTCTTTTCCATCCTGAATCCACAGCCACTCACCTTGTGAACCATAATTCTGTCACAGAAATGGTCACATTTGCTGCTATCTTAGACATGTGCTATGTATCATGCCATGATATCACGAGATTTGGAATTACGACCTCCTTGCAGTGTTGAGGATATCCATGCAAGCTGATCAGTTGAATGATGTGAGATATCATGAGGGATTTCAAGCATTCATCTTAGTTGCTGAATGTATAGTTGGATTTGCAGGTTCTGCATTTGTGGATCTCATTAACTGTGGATTAAAAATATTTTTTGTCCGTCCTTAACATGTACAGACTTATTTTTTTCTTGTCTTTGGTCTCAGTTTCTTTTCTTGTTACTGAGATAAAACACTCTGACAAAAGTCACTTAAGGGAGAAGAGAATTCTGTCTTAGTTCAAGGGTGTCATCCATTATGGTGCAGAATTAAAGGTAGTAAGATCTTGAAGCAGCTAATTACATCACATCTATACTCAGGAAGCAGAGCAGCAGATCCACTCCTTGCTCCCTTTACACAGTCCAGGATCCCAACCTGGGAAAGTTGTACTTACTGGTAGGTGAGTTCCCAACCTTAATGAGGACATCAAGATAACTCCCCACAGGCATGCCAAGAGGCTTTTCTCCTGTCACCTTTTTATTCCTAAAACAATATAGTTCAATAGTTGAGACAGATTTACATTATCTAAAGTGTTATAAATGCCTAGGGATGATTTAAGCACCTGCAAGGAGGTTCATGATTTTATGCAAATATGATACCATTATAAATAAGGTACTGATGCATTCATGAATTCCATACCCGCAAGGGATCTTGGAACCAGTCTTTCATGAATAGCAAGAGATATTGTGATTTATAGCATCTTTGAATCCATCTTGTACAGTTGTAACCAATCCTGGAAAAAGACTGCTTTCTGTCTTATCTTGGGGGTAATTTTAAAATTCTAAACTCTCTCTGTGAGGTAGGTGGTGTGGAAAAGGTGCTGGGTTTGATTGGCTTGGCTTCGCTGCCTCTCTCGATAATGTTAGCCTGAAAGTAAACTATTTAGACAGCAGCAAACAGCAACCATAACTCACAGATTCACATTTTTAGTTATCCTTGTTAATACTGCCTGAATAGGGCTGACACATTTTTAACTTTTCTATTTGTTTTGCGAGTCTGATGGTCTTCTGGCTTTAATCAAAGTCTTGATCATTCTAACAAGAAAACAAAGTCAGAAAAACTTACATCTACTTCCATGCACAATAATGAAGAGGATTATAGGCCTTTTTTTAGTTCCAGAAAAATTGGCTTTTCAAAAAAAAATGGGTTTTGGGGGCTAACTGCATTTAGAAAAAACATTAAAAACTAAATTCTATTAAACTATTGAAAACCACAAGTACACAAAAGAGTAATAAAACAAACTTACACTTCATTCTATATTTAGCATTCTAAAATTTTACAAGACTCTTCTTGTGCTTGCATATGTTCTAATCTATTTTGAAAATTAACAGTAATAAACTTCTATAGCCCTTATTGTTGCTGTGACAAAATGTCTGAGACAATTAACGTCTACACAGGAAACATTCATGATGACTTATGATTTGAGCAACTTTAGTCCATGGTCTCTTGGCATCACCACTTTAGGCCTTTGGTGGATCATCCCTACGTGGGCAGAACTAGTCACCTGATAGTGTCTATGGGCAAGACAGAGCGACAGAGACAGAGAAGAAGATGTGGGTGGAGACCGGGGTTCTATGCTACCTTCTGATGACACGCTTCCGGTGACTTATTTCTTCCGTTTCAGCCTCATCTAAAGTTCCCATCGCCTTCTACCATCTGGGGACCAGGCCTTCAACACATGAGCCTTAGAGGTACACTAATGAACCAAACTATAAAATGCTCTAAGTTCTGTTCTTTTAAAGCTTACATTTAGACATCCTGTTTTTGGCAATAAGCATGATTTATTTACCTATTCTCTCTCTGTGTGTGGGTACACACACGTTATGGTGTATGTATGGAGGTCTTGTGGGAGTCAGTTCTTTCCTTCTTTCCTATGGGCTCTGGGAATTGAACTCAGATTTGGTGGCAAGCTCCTTTATCTGCTGAGCCATTTTGCTGTTCTGTAAAGAACTTATGACATTTGTTAAGAATCAAATTGGAGCTAATTATTAGCATCAAAAACTAACAAGGGCTGGGCATAGTGGTGCACGCCTTTAATCCCAGCACTCAGGTGGAAGAGGTAGGTGGATCTTTGTGAGTTTGAGGTCAATTTGATCTGTGACTTGTCATTGAGTTTGATGACTAGAAATGAATTCCTAGTACCTGCATGGTGAGAAGAGAAAACTGACTCCCTCAAGTTGTCCTCTGACCTCACACTTGTACCCTGGCACCACCCTTCTTGTTCCTGCACACACACACACACACACACACACACACACACACACACACACACGGAAAGAAAAGAAAAATGTAATAAAAACTAACATAAATGTTTAGAAATCAAGAAGAAACGATGAAAACAGAAGCAACTGCATTCCATTTATCAGATAAAAACATAGTTCATATATACTTTCCCTCTTTGTTGAAAAGACTCTGAAAAATAAGATTAAGAATTTTGCATCCACTTTCCAAACCAAATGCGTCACTGGTAATAAATAAATAACAAGATAATGATCAGTGTAGCTGGGATGGTCTGCACGATGGACAGGAGGGATACTACTCAATTCAACCCCAAAAGCCTCAAAATAATATTCACCAGCTTCATAAGTGTATAGAACGAACCACATAATGATATTCAGACAGGTCTTCAACTTCTGGGACTATTTCCTGGGTATAAACATGGTCTTCAGTTTGTTAACATCCTGCCTTGTTTATCTACATGATCTCCTGGCACATGATTGGGATGTGACTTAGTAGTTGAGAAAGTCTGTGCTGCCTTCCACTGTCAGGACTTCCAAAGTCCTTGTGCCTTTGATGTTGGGCATCTGGCTGGGGTTATTGCATAAACCAGATGGCAAGGGCTTCTTGAGTGCATGTGGGAATTTCAGAGATATGATAGGTCTCACTGTAGCTACAGGGTTGCCCTACTGTTGTGTGTATAGGGAGAATGAGTGTGAAAAATACATTGTCCTGGCAGTTGTTACCTAAGCCTTCTCCGGGGACACGGCTGCTTTTGTTTCTAATAACACTCTACTGATATGTTTGGGATCGCAGGTGAGAAAGAGCCTGAAGTCAATTAAAGAGCCAGTAAAAATGCTCAGAAACCAACACAAGGGTAGTTCTGTTCTTAAGAGAATCCGAGCAAGGTTGGACACAATATGGGAGTTTGCAAGAAATATCCAACAGACAAGTGGCCTAATGCTGAGACAGGTTGGGAGAGGGGATGCTGCCTGTTTTTGGTGGTGGAGGGAGCTGGCACTCTAAACAGAACCAGGACCTTATATGTGATAAGCAAATACTGTACCATTGAGCTATGATTCTAGCCCCCAGGAGGCCAAATTTTTAAATGGGTTATTTGTATTTCGGCATTACTTCAGAATTTGTAGTGAAGTCAATGACCTCTCTCCTGTACTTCCTTTAAAAACTGGAAAAATGGGGGGGGGCAAGATGAGGCCTTATACCTGTCCATGTGTTGTCCATGGTGGTAGGGTGGTGGCAGTTAAGGAATGTCAAGAAGGTCTATAAAATTAGAGTGATGCCAGATTTCTTTTTAGATCATGAGACTAAACATTCCTCCCTGCCCCCCCCTTTTTTTTTTAAAATAAAATAGTGGAAGACAGCTTCAGACCTGAATAAAGTGTGGAACTGGAAAATTTGTTCCCATTTTACAGCGCTCTCAAGACACATGGAGGTACCACCTGACATTTCGGATAATTAGGAAGAGGAGAAGGAATAAAGACTATAAATGGGTGATGCTGTTGAAGAGATGCCCTTTGGATGTTACCTCCCAACACTGGGACATTACCACAGCAGAGATATGGCTTCAAGTTTTGGTAATGAGAAAAAAAGAGAGAGGAAACCACAGCTGGATTCCCTGAGTCAGAATAAGGAAGAAGAGTATTTGGGAAAATTTCATACATGAAAACGGCAAGATCTGCGTTGAGAGGAGAAATGCCAGTGTCCTCAAGTGTGTCTAGCTCAGGCAAAAGAGACCCCAGGAATGGACCAAGCAATTTGGCTAGTCATGAACTTCCCTGCCACACTTATTCTTTGGGCACATACAGTTTCTTTTTCTGAGTTGCACATTCTTGAGACTCTTGCTGTCTCACTATAGCTTAAAAAAGCTGACACACACAGCACTCATCCATGCTGGACATGAGTGCTGATCTGGCATCTGTAGGAACACCCAGTGCCAAAGGCAGTATGTGGAGAAGGACTCGTGTGTTTGAACACTTGGCCCTGGGTGATAGCACTGTTTGTGAAGGTCATGGAACTTTTAGAAAGTAGACCCTTCCTGGATGAAGTATGTCATATGTTGGGGACCGATTCCGGACAGCGGTGTCCTTACTTTATCAAACCTTACAAAAGCAGGAAGTTCCTGGCCTAACCTGCGGGCTGTACAACTTCCTGGAGTACCTGCTAATCAGCCAGCTGCAGGGGCCTGGGACCAAAGCGACCTCACCCTCCCTTAGGAATTTTCCATTCTTCTCTCCGTGCTTTACCTGTTCCCCCACCCTGCCTGAAGCCCTGTTTATAAGCCTCAACACCCAGTCAATAAACGGAGACCTCGACGCAACTCAGAATGTCTCTCTCTTCCTTTACGCGCCTGGTCTCCTTTCTCTCTCGCCCCCATTGATCTTTCAGGAGGTGCCTCCTCGGGTCTCATCAAATAACCTGGCCCGCGGGACCGGGCAGTCATAGGTGTCCTAGTTAGGGTTTCTATTGCTGTGAAGAGATGCCGTGACCATAGCAACTCTTATAAAGGAAAACATTTAATTGAGGTGGCTTACATTTTCAGAGGCTTAGTCCATTATCATCATGGTGCAACATGATGATGTGCAGGAAGACATGGTGCTGGAGAAGTAGCTGAGAGTCTTTCATCTTGACTTGAAGGAAATATAAAGTAGTCTGAGACATTGGGTGTGGCTTAAGCATATATGAGACCTCAAAGCCCACCTCCACGGTGACACACTTCCTCCAACAAGGCCACACCCACTCCAACAAAGCTATACCTCCTAACCATGCCACACCCTTTGGAGGCCATTTTCTTTCAAACCACCACAATAGGCTTTGAGGTTTTACAACCTGGCTCTATGTTCTGTTGTCTCTCTGCTTCCTGCCTGGCAGGCTGCCCTGTACTCCGGCTGCCACTTCTTCCCCTCCATGATGAGCTGTAGACCCTCTGGTAGGCCAAAGTAAAATCCAAGCTGTTTTCATCAAGATATTTATCATAGCAACAGAAAAGAAACTGATACCCTGGGGGATCTGTGACAATCATACCCAGTCCCTAGTCCCTTTCTCTTATTGTACTTCCCGTCTACCATGAGATCAAGAAAGTCCTCTGTTACATTTTTCTGCCACCATGATATTTTACCCAAGGGCACGGGAGAAGCAACTGGGGACGGAATCCCCTGAAACTGTGAGTGAGACTATGGTGATATTTTATTTGTGATTTTATTTGTATGTTAATAAATAAAGTTGTCTGGAGATCAGAGGTCAAAGCGAGCCATAAGCAGAGTCAGGCAGTGGTGGCACACGCCCTTAATCCCGATCACATGGCAGGCAGAGTCTTGGTGTGGTCAAGGACACAGCCAAGCATGGTGACAAGAACCTGTAATCCCAGTACCAACCATAGAGACCTGGAGGTCTGTATAGACAGGCAGTGATGAGGATGTCATGTGGTTGGATTTAGAGCCAATGAGAAGGCAGAACAGAAAGGCAATAAAAAGACAAATCAGACATTAGAAGCTCTCTCTGGGTAAGCGACAGCAGCGAGGTGGTAAGATAAGGTAGTCGAGACTCTCTGATCTCTTTGGCTATTTACCTCTGTATTTGGCTCTGTGTTTCTTATTTACCAAAACTGTTTAGAGTTTCGTCTACATGAGACAAATTCTTTCTCCTTTAACTGGTTTATGTCAGTTAATTTGGTCACAGCCATACATAAGCAATGAGTTCATTCTCCTGTCGCTCACTTCACACTGAGTGATTTTGATACTCAAAAAGTTCTCATCAGATTCTTATCTTCACTCATTTGGAGACCCACAGATTCTTATAAGCTCTGGATGAATACAAGGGCCCCTCTGGATGTAGACCTGAGTGTACATAGAGACACAAGCGACAAGTCAGCCTGCAGTGTGCCCCAGGCACCATGTCCATCCTTGTACGTACTTCTTGTCTCCTTCTTCCTCCCCCTCTTAATTGTCTTACTAGGATCATCACTTCATCCCCATAATTCAGCAAGAAACACTCTGCTCTCCTTAGCTTCTGACCGTAATCCCATCACCAACCTCTCTTGACTTTCCTCTCTCATTCTTTCTCCGTCCAATACATTCTCTTCCTGCCTGCTCTAGGTGTAGCCCATGTTTTCTCTTGCAGGTCTGTTATTACGATGCTGCTCTCCTCCTCTGCTTTCATGGTGTAGCTGAAAACAGGACGTAAGGTGATTTAGCACAGGTCTGAGAGACTCAGGAAGCACTGGTCCTAACCAGTGGAGTGAGAGAGCTGCTGTTTGTTCACCCAGGGTCCCTTTGACGCTTCACTGTTTAAGTAGAAATCAGCCCCTGGGGGTCCCAAGGCTCTCCAACTTTGAGTTCACAAATATTGGTCCCTTTCCTCAAAGCAGAGCTAAAAACACTAAGTCCAAACTTGAACGGGCCACTGAAATTATGGTTTAAAAAAAGTTGTCTCAAAAAATATGAGATTGGAGAAGCATTAAAATAGGCATTATGGGAAAAGCTAGTCCTTATCCTTATTTTACGGTTTAGTATAAACATTATTTTGAATGACATTTTGGGCTGGGATGATGATGGGATGGGAAACATACTCTTCTGAGTATTTATGGCCCCTGGAGGTCTTAAGATGACCCTGCTTTGAGGACATAATCAGGTTGCCCTGGTAACTAATTTAGGAAGGGTCTTCTACTGTCGTAAGCTGTGAGATGTTCCCAGTACTGAACTGGTCTCTAGCGTTGAACCCAGGCCACCCAGCTAGACTCTACTCTCCTATTTCTGTGTGATTTTCTATTAGGTTGTTTTCTCTTCTTACTGATGGCCCCAATATAAATAGACTCAATCGAACATTTAAAACCTTCAAAAGACATGTTTGGGGCCACTACTTACCTTACAGAGGGTTACTGAGACCCCCAAATAAAATCATAGCTCACAACTCATTGTGTGTATGGGGTACAGCCATCCTGATTGCTAGTAAGATTTGAGCCCAAGGTCACTGCAACGCCCAACAGCGCTCTTGAACTTTGCCTCCAGTACAACTGGAAAGCACTTGTTTTAAAATTTATTTATAAATGGCATTTCTATCTAGTAAACTTCCTGGAACAAAGATGGTGTGATCCAAGTGGATTCTCTGTGCTTCACTCCTAAAACAGAAGTTGTGGCACATTTTAGCACCCAGTACCCTTCAGATGCCTACGGAAAGGGACCACCCTGTTGTGTCTGTGATTTTCTATTTGGCTTTTACTTTGGTCTGCTGATTTCTTTGACTCCACCCTTGACTGGAAGTATGGCCTCATGGGACATGCCTGGCTGGATTATGCTAATGAGGCTGCTGAGTGCCAGGTTGCCTGCCTGGGACACTGTATTCTCCAAGTCCTGCTGGGCAAGTGGTCAAACTCACTTCCCCCTCAGTCCTTTGAGAGTGTAAAGAAAAGCACAAGCCACCTTGGTCAATAGTGTTAAAGACATTTTCACAGGACTCAGAAAAAAGGCTTGGCCAAAAAGCCCATTTGGTTTATTTAAAAATTCCACTGGCTTATCATTGCGAGAGGACTTGAAACCGGCAGACACAGAGATGCCAGAGATGTTTTGGGTATGTTGTTGGGTGCAGGCTCAAAGCGTTCAGAATAAGTCGAGTATTAAAACTGCCTAACACATGTTTCAAAAATGTAAATCTTATCCTCATTATGCATTACATTTGATTCCCTTCTCTCACACTCTGCTAGATTTGTTGAACGAAACAGAAAAAAGGAAACACCGTGAAGCAATCCCATTCTGAATCTCTTCAGATTTTTCCATAGGCCACATAGTCAGGGATGTTGTATGCAGGATTTTTGCTTCCACAAGAAGTAGAGGCTGGACTATAGTGTTTCTAGTTATCGAGGGAACTCTATTTTAGAGCAAAGTGAGTACACAAGAAAAAGAGAAGTTAAAGGAACTCCCTGTGGCCCAGAATATCTCAATAGAATTTTTTTTTGAGGAAATTAATACTTTCTTCAGCTTTTAATACAAAAATTGTTGAGATCAGTAGAACATGTCATGTGCTCACCATGAGTTCTGGTAACTGCTCAGTATCTGGGCTATTGTAATAGATACAACCATCCATACAGGTGATACAATTGATAGAACTTAACACATGCACACAGACACACAGACACACAGACACACAGGAGTAGTAAATGAAACCGAGAAGACTGAATGTCAGTAAATGGTATCAAGGACTATCTAGTGATTATGATCTCAGGTTACTGTTTTGTACAATATCATCATTGGTGGAAATTTTAATAAAATGTGTATCAAAATATTCCCAGAAGTTAATTTTAGTCTGTAATAATTGACATTTAACTAGCTACAGGAATAATTGCAACTCATGTACATGCACTTTTACTAACACCTGTGTGACCCTAAATCAGTTTTTCCTTTGGGTCCCCATATTGCCCTGGCTCCTCCAATACTACTGATGATGAGGGAAAGTGTGGCAGAGGGAAGACTAGGGTGGAAAAAAAAATCAGTGGAATTAGCCATCTGTAGTTGGGAGTTTAGCGACTGTTAGAGGCCTACTATAATGTAATCACATTATTAGCCTCCTTCCCTTGATCAACCCAGGCTTAATGAGGCAATAGCTATTCAAAGTTTGAGCTGGAATCTGGCCCAGTAAGGAGCGCTTTCCTTTGGTTAGCGGTGTCCGAGTTGGGCTGGCTATTGGGTATTTGGAAACACGTATGCTAATGTTTAATTTGCTCTCCTCCACTCTGGCTTTTTGTTCTTTTCTTTCTTATTTTGAGAGAGGGTTTCCTTATGTAGCCTGGCCTCAAAATTATCATCCTTTGGTTTTAGCCCCCTGATGGCTGGGATTACAAGTATACACCATCATGTGTCATACCTGAGTTTTTAAAATTAGACGCTCGTTGGTTCATTTTTCAAGCTGTGAAAGTTCAAGAATGCCGTGAAGGCAAGTGACAGGAGTGGGTTGCTGGGGGCTCCTCTGCTGGCAATTAGACTTGGGATGAGGTGGACCTCGAGGGAGATGATTTTTTCAGACCCTGAAGTGCTGGTGGAAAAGCCCTGGGTATGTGAGGAGTCCAGCTGTGCTCCCCTTTTCTGGGTCCAAAGGCTCAGTTAGGCAAAGGGCAGGAAGGAGAGAGGCTTTCTTTTGGCCTCTGGATGAAGCCAGGACCTCAAATCCAGCTTTACCAATGATAAAGCTGGTGGGAAGAGCATGAGCTCATCCTTTTGCTCCTTGTCAAGAGGTTCAGAACCTGAGAGGTTAAAAAAATGTGATAAGATGGACCTTTCAACTCTGCACCATGAAACCTGCATTTTGTCCAGACCCACTGCCTCAGTCATGCCCTAACCACGTGGGCATGTATCAGTGCACCGAGGATCATATGCTCCCCTTTCTGACTCTGAGATAGCAGTTGTGTGGCTGCTACATTGTAGCAAGGAAAACTCCCTTGGTTCAGTACTGTACATTCCTCTTAGATGGTCTGAAGCGGCTGGGCTCAAGCCCAGCAGTCCTGGGGGAAATAATTTGGCCACTATGTCCCAAATATCTCTTCCAAACATGTGGCAGTCAAGGAGACTATTCCTTTTATGACCTCAAGTCATCTTTGACTAAACCCAGCTCAGCCTGTAATAGAGGAGGCTGTGGACAAGGTAAATAAATCACCAGTGCAACAGACGCCTGGCTTTACTGCCTGGTGCTCTGTTGAGCCCTGGCTATATCTCCACGCTAGAACAGAGAACAGAACATCCAATGCTGGGGATTCCTCAGGTGACAAGCCCAGGATTCTCAAGCCTTCTCCCCACCCCTGTCTCTAACCCGCTTGGTGTAGGGTTATGAATCTACTCCTTCCATTGTTTGTTTTGGGAAAAGCATCTACAAATACAGCTGTGGCTTCTTGTTTGAAGTGGAACTTTACTTTCTCAGGAAAAAAGAAAGCAGCTTAAAGTTAGTGTTTGAATTTTGCAATTAATAGGTTATTGACATAGTCTCCGTCAGCGGCATCTGCCATAACAGATATCAAGGACTGAGTAAAACAGCTCAGATCTGCAGTTCTGAAGGCATCTGAGATCCAGAGAGAACCTATGAGGGAGCACACTACGGGTTTTTGTCAAGAGCACTGGCCCCAGGCTAAGGATCTCCCCTTCACACTCAAATAACTCCCAAAGGTGCCACCCCAGTACCATCCAACTGGCAGGGTTAGCATCTCAGTATGTGCATTTTAGGAACAGGGAACAAGCATGCAGCCATAATGGATGCGCTCCATGATTAGCAGTTAGTGGGAGAAAGGGTCCCCATTTCATAAGAAACTTATTCTGCTTCGATGGGTGGTGCCATTATAGGAGAAGAGTTCTACCGCTCATTTCCCATGATGCCCACTGAGGCTGGCTGGCCAAGTGCCCTTGCTCTGGACTGGATCCTGGCTCTCCTTTGCCACGCTACAGTCGTGAGATTTGGGTGCTGTCTCTTTGGGCTGGGAGAGACTCCCCCTCCCCCATGCACCCACAGCTTAGTAGTCCCAGGACAGAAAAGCAGGTGAGTGTCCCTGATGCAGGGGGAAGAACTGAGCCAGAGCTCAGGGGAACGTCTTCTAGTCTTGGCTGTCACTAGCTGAAGGAGTTCAGCAAGGCCACTTTTCAGCTGCATCTCAGTTCCCCTTGTTCGAGTGATGAGCAATCAGAGCTGCTGCACCTCTTGTTCCCTTCCAGCTACCACTGTATAGAGTTTATGGGGCCTCTAGTTTATAGAAGAAAGGGGGCAAGACTCATCTGGCGGTTACCGTATGGTAGGCACTCAGACAGGCCCTTGAGACTGCTGTCACAGTCAACCTGCAGGAGACGCCATTCTGGTTTCGCAGGCGCACTGCTTGAGCCTCAGAGAACTTAAGAGACTTGTGTCACATCACGTTAGCGAAAAGATTTCCTGTGACAAGTGTCAGGAGGCTCCATTTATGTTGGTTTAAGGAGCGTGGTGGGCGGTGGAAAGGGAGGGAACAACGGCCTTCTACCTCTTCTTATGTTCTCCGCTGGTTCTGTTTGTCAGGTTGTATGTGACAACTTGGCTGTGGCAGCTCCAGCCCTCACATCCCCTAAAGTGACAGGACATTGAGGAGGTTCCCCAGATGTGGGACTTTCAGTTTCAGAGCCAGGAAACTCCCAGGCAGACTGTTAAGTGGGTCCCGGCATTGGCTCAGCTTCAAGTTCAGCAGGAAGTAGGATGCTTCCTTGAATAACTCTTGCAAAATGTTCTGACTTGCTCAGAACCGGCTGTCTCAGAGTAGGTCCTGACCTGGAACCAATCTCTATGGTAAAGGGGACGCAGGTGTGAAGACTGGCTTAGGTTTAGGGGGGCTTAAGGGTAGCCTTGCCTGGATCATATGTATAGGTGGTAGAGGAAAGGGCCAGACCCACCTGTACATATAAAACAAAATAAACACTAACAACAACAAAAAATACAACTTAACAAACAAAATGTGGTCTGTGATCAGGAAAGGGCGGGAGCGATTCTGTGTGGCCGAATAAGGAAGCCATCCTCTGCTGGAAAGTGGTAAAAGCAAGTTCCTGACCCCTGGCTCCTTACTGAGAACCCTGAGGAGATGGAGAATTCCAAGAGATGCTATGGTCACTTGCCAGGTGGGGTCAAGAAAGAACACCCAGCCTGGTTAGAGAGCAGTCATTCTGACGCAAGAACTTTGGGGGAGTTCTTGGCTCCGTGGCCTTTGCATAGAGAACAGATCTGTTTCCTGGCTTCTCTTGCCCAGCAGGATTTGTGGAGGCTTGTGGATGGGGTACATGTAGCATGCATGGCTGATTCTCTAAGCACACTGACTGCAGAACTGAGTGACTTGTAAGCCTTCAGCATCAGAGAAGTCCCTGGTGGGTGCCAAGGCAGAGCTAAGCCCGCTCCCCATGGAAACAGGGCGTTGTGCACAGAGAAGGGGCGTTTATCCAGGAGATCTCTCCTAAAGAGTTAAAAAGTGCCTCATGTGCAGTACCAGCTTGGAGACCTCTGGCTGCTAATACTGCCTTTGATTAAACCTTCCAGCAACATTCACTGGAAAGCTACTAGGCTAAAAGGAAAGATTATTTTTGGCTCTCATACTTCCTGTTTTAGGAGAAAATGATGTTCCAGAAAGACTTACCAAGACTGAGAAACTGCTCACATAATGACATTGAAGACAGAAGAGAAATTTCAGAATTTCACACTGAAAGTTTTGTTCCGCGTGAGAGAAAACGTGTGAAAATCATTAGAAGGGCGATGATAGAAACATGCTGTAATCGGGAAAGAAATATGCTTTACTTCAAAAGACCTAGTGTTCAAGGTACTGTGTGTTGGGGAGGATCAGAGCCAAGTTTATCTTCCTGCATATGGGACATATAGAAGTGTTACTCACAGACGTGACTCAGCAACACATGCTTATCCCAGGACTGCCTTGGATTGAACCCCCTAGAAGCTCAGAATGGTCTGTGGACCTTCCCTGCTGTCTGCTGGTCTTTGCCTGCCTTCTCTAGTCTTCCTCTCATGGTGCTCTGTATCATGCTGAATTATCATCCTCAGTTTCTCCTTTTCTCCATCTACTCAGGTTTGGAGGAACTGAAGCCCAGGCTCACCATGCGATCAAAGCCTGACTGTTGTCAACACAGACAACCTTAGCACGAGCATCTCAATTGAGATTTTAATTTGTGATTGTGGAACAGAGTGAGTTTCTGGTGAGGTGAGCAGAGGCAGGAGACAACACAGGCAGAACATTGCTGAAGAGAGAAGCAGAATAAACATGTTGTTCACTTCAAAACAGCCACTTTAAGGGTTAAAACAGAGGGGACTTTTTACTGTGTTGACTGGAATCCGATTTCTTGGAAAATGGACCCGTCTGAAAGTTCAGTTTGACTCTGCAACCAATTATAAAGTGTTTCTGTTCTGGTTTGGTCTGGTCTGCTGGGGCCTGTGAGTCTTTCCCATATATCAACATCATTCAGAGTCAGTGTGGTGGCCCAAGCCAGGCTAATGGAAACCTTCCTGAGGTGTTCGTTCAGCTACTGGGGAAAGGTACTCAGATTCTGCTGGGGATGTGCAATGCTGGACTCTGAGCCATGGAGGCTGAGAGCCATTTCTGCTTACGTAAGTGTCAACAGAGCAGGCAGTGGAACAGATGGGGTCCAGAGATTACACCAGTGAGTGCTGCTGAAACCAGGACCTGGCTGCGGCTGAAATGGGTCAGTTTCTCACCATCATGAGCCAGTAACTCCCCACTTTGTTTATGCCATGTCAGTTGGGTTTGGGTCATTTACAAAGGAAAATCTGAACTGAAACGCGATGACAGCATCCCTAACCATGTCACTTATTTGGAGCTCAGTGGTTCAGAAGCTCAACCTATCTGTTGTTCTGCTGGAAACTATGAACCGAGTGTAAGAGGACTTTGGAGAGTTGAAAGCAGTATCGAATCCTATAAGCTGGGGACTCTGAGAGAGACTCAAAGCAGATCTTTGACAGGTGAACTTTGACTTGCAATAGTCACTCCCCAAAGAACCTTACGTAAATTGAAGTTACTGTGTAAGTCAAGAATGCACTTAGCACGCTTCATCTACAAAACATCATACCTTACTTAGCCTTACTTTGGATATGTACAGGACATTCTCATTAGCCAAACATTAGGCAAAATTACCTACCGCAAAGCCCGTTTAATAATAAAGCATTGAATAGCTGACGTAATTTACTGAACACAAGACAGAAAATGAAAACCAGAATATGGTTGGACAGCCACAGGAGATACAGACGGGTGTTCAGTCAACACAGGGCATGATAGCCTAAGACACAACTGTGTAACACCAGTTGCTTACTTTTGGGGAGACTGGTTGCCTGTGAGGCTTGTTGCAATGGCCTAGCATCCTCAGCGACTATTGCATATTACTAGCCCAAGACAGGGTCAGCGTTCAGAATCCAGAGTATAGTTAGTTACTACTGAACACCTATCACTTTTGCTCTGTCTGGCATGAAGTGGAAAACGGTGTGTTAAAGCGTGGCAAGTCAGGGTTAGTCTGCGTTTGGGATTATGTCTAAAACGAAAGTCAAGTTGCTGTCAGCGGTTTCGCTCTTTGGGAATGACATCTACGTCAGACAAGAGGGAGACCAACCCAAGGAGTGAGGCCTCCTAGTGAGGGGAGAGCCAGAGAAGTCAGAGGATTCCAAAACTACAACCGTCTAAGTCTTGTGAGGTCAGCAAGGGCTGGAGTCTCGTGAATATGGTTGAGACATGCCCTACCAACTGCTTGCTATTTGGAAAGGCAGGAAAGTATGTGACATTTTAGAAAAGATTACCTATATTCTAATTAGAACAACAACAACAACAGTTTGGCTTATAGCAAGGGTGACTTTCAGTAACTGGAGGAGCTTGTGACCAAGACCGCTTTCCTGGGGATAGTTTAGAAATGCTTTCATATTGAGTTAAAAGTAATGATCTTTGAGCCCTTTTGTAGCTTACCACTAAGAGAGGGGCCCTGTGTTTCTTGGCTTTTCCCGTCTTCTACATAGCCACAAGTCAGTTTTGCCACTGGCAATACGGGACAGAGAGCTGTACCTGTGTGGTGATGACTCTGAGTTGCTCAGTCTAACTGCAACTCCAGAGGAGGTGAGCATTTGTTCCAGGTGAAGTGTTTCGTGTGATAAACAGATGTTCTCGGGGGAGGGGGGGTCTCTTTCAACTAGAAGAATCAGCAGCTGCATCCTTGTTCCTTTAAATGACAGTTTTGTTTTAAGTGGTCCCCCATGCAATGCATCCTTTTCCTCAGGTTTAACTTCTCAGGATGCATGCGACACTCTGGCCACTTTTCAGGAGTCACTTCAGCTGCAAATCAGGATTTGTCTTTCCAGCAGCCTTGTGGTAACCTGAGTTGTGGCCAAGAGACCTGCCTAACATAGTTTGGGCTCCCCCTTCCGTTGTTGAGTGGTTTTCTTGGGAAACTGAATTCTAACCAGGGACCAGGAGTGACTGAGCAGTTCACAACCCTGTCAGCAGTATAGGAGGGTCCTCATGTCTCAAGTCCGCAGCCACACACTCACTGTCAGTCTCTTTGCGTGGAGCCAAGCTAGTTACGCGAAATCGTCTCTCCCCACGGTTTTGATTTTGGTTTCTTTGTTCTTTCATGCTGTCCAGTTGTTATGTGCTTTGACTGGTCAGTTGTTTATCTTATTTGGAGAAAACTTTACTCAGGCCATTGCTTATTTTTAAGTGCGTTGTTCATCATTTAATTCTTGAGTATTAGTTCTTCAAATCCTCTTGATACCAATCCCTTGTCAGATATGTGATTTGTGAATAATACTTTAGCCTGTCTTTTTTTTTTTTGTTTGTTTGTTTTTTTTTTGTTTTTTTTTTGTTTTTTTTTTTTTTTTTTTTTTTTTTTTTTTTTTTTTTTGAGATAGGTTTTTCCTCTATTTAACAGCTCTGGCTGTCCTGGAACTTGCTTTGTAGACCAGGCTGGGCTTGAACTCACAGAGATCCAGCTGTCCCTGCCTCCCAAGTGCTCATGTTCCCCTCCCCACTCCTTGTTAGCTTGTCTTCTGGATTTTTCTTGGTAGTATTATTTGCAATACTTTATGACTTTTGTAGCCTCTTCGACCTCAAAATTCCATCTGTCCACCATCCATCTATTTATGTAGTCATCCATCCATCCACCCATCCATCCATCTATCCATCCATCCATCCCTCCCTCCCTCTATCTATCTACATATCTGTGTATCCAGGCATCCATTCACTGTTCATCATTTGCTTAACACCAACTGATGTTAAGTTTCTTGAGTTTTATTTGCTTTCTTTTCCTCGCATCCAACTATGAAGGGCTGTAGTACAAGGAAACAGATTTTTTTCAATCATTGAGAGGAAACAAAGACCATAGAAACTTTCATCAGCCTTCTCTCCTACAGCACTACACCTGGAGAAAACAGTGGTCTTCCATGACCTGTAGGTCTCATTGGCATCACTTAACGTTTCTGACTTGTGAACAGGAGGATTTTCTGTGGTATGAAGCAAACAAAGAGAAAATCCTTATTTGAAGACACTGTGTATTAGTTAGGGTTCTCTAAAGGAACAGAAGTGATAGAATTATATATACATACATGCTATCAATCAATTTCTCTCTCTCTCTCTCTCTCTCTCTCTCTCTCTCTCTCTCTCTCTACCTATCTGTCTGTCTATATCTATCTATCATCTATTTAATTTATATCTATCATCTATCTACCTTTTTTTCTTTTTCTTTCTTTCTTTCTCTCTCCCTCCTTCCCTCCCCCTCCTCTCTTTCTGTCTGTCTTTCTCCCCACCCTCTCCATGTGTTTGTTAGATTGACTTACAGGATGCAGTCTGGGTAGTCCAACAACGGCCATCTCTCACTAGGAAGGCTGGGAATCTGGTTCAGTTCATGAGGTTGGATGTCTCAGCAGTACCAGTCTGGCACCAGAGGCCTAGAAGATTCCTAGATTGTTTCTGGTCTTCAGTCTATGTTGGAATCCCAAAGAGGTTGGTTCTGATATCAGTGAAAGAATGCCTCAGCAGCAGGAAAATGAACGTGTCAGAGAGGGTGAGGGAAAGGAGGTAAAAAGCGATTTCCTTCTTCTACGTCCTTGTGTCTGGGCTGCTGTCAGAAGGTGTCACACGTGAGATGAGTCTGACAACTTCGAATGAGCTGTACCAGAAAATCCGTCATGGGAGTTTGCAGCAGTTTGTGCTCCTGTTGATCCCAGATGCAGTCACATTGACAACCAGGATAAACCATCACACTTAGTAAGGAGCAGGTGGGGTTTTTCCCCATGGTTAACTGATTCTGAGGAGATCGTACCAGTTGTGATGTGGGGTTATGCCTTCAAATTCCTTGCAAAAAAATAAACAAATAAAGGCACCTTTAGAAGACACGTAAAGGAAACTACACACACACACACACACACACACACACACACACACGCACGCACACACGCACGCACACACGCACGCATACGCACACAGAGATACTGACTTCAGGATTGTCTACACTTCAATGTCAAATTGCTACAGTCCCTTATAAAGCATATTTTATCTAAGATGTGATATTCACTTTCTATTCAGAACGTAGTTTAATGCCCCCTTAAAATAATTTAAAAGGTCCATTATGGTGGTTCTGAGGGTAAAGACACTTGCTTCCACCTGCCACAACCAGAATTCGGTGCCCAGACCCCACATGGCAGAAGAGAACCAACTCTTGTTCTTGATCCCCACAAGCGTGCTGGCCCAACATGCCCCATTTCCTTTGGAAAATATAGATATTTTGAATACCCTAATGCATTAGTCAGGATTCTCTGGAGCAGAAGAACTTATAGAATGAATCTCTCTCTGTATATAGAAAGAGGATTTATTAGACTTACAGGCTGCAGTTCAGCTAATCCCACAACAGCTAACTGTGAACAGAAAGTCCAAGAATTCAGCAGTTACTCAGTCCACAGTGCTGGATATCTCAGCTGGTCTTCAGTTTAAACTGGAATCCTGAAGTAGGCTCTAATGCCAGGGAAGGAGTGGACTTGCTAGCAAGGAGAAAGCAAAGAGCAAACACTTCCTTCTTACATGGGCTTCCATGTCCTTACATGGGCTTACGGCAGAAGATGTGGCCCAGAGTAAAGGTGTGTCTTCCTGCTTCAAAGGTCTGGGTTAGAAGTGGATTTACTTACTTCAAATCAAGAAAAAATCCTCACAGGTATGCCCTCCATTTTTAGATTTTAGTTAATTCCAGATTTAGTCAACTTGACTAAACCAAGAATAACCATCACATAAAAGTTACACTGAGCTCTATGCCTTTCTGCTTGTTTCTTTTTTTATTAATTAATTAATTTATTTTTCTATTATCAGCTTGATACAGTATAAATTCTTATCTTAATATGAAATGTTTCACTGAGGCTTGCTCAGTAATTGAGTAAAACCAAAACTTATTATAAGCCACAGTCATCCTAGGGTTCCCCCTGCTATGTAGCCTCCCTGGTTCTGTAGGTTGCAGTCTGATTGTTCTTTACTTTATATTTAGAATCCACTTATGAGTGAGTACATACCATGTTTGTCCTTCTGCGTTTGGGTTACCTCACTCAGGATGATTTTTTCTAGTTCCATCCATTTGCCTGCAAATTTCATGCTGTCATTGTTTTTCTCTGCTGAATAGTACTCCATTGTGTATATGTACCACATTTTCTTAATCCGTTCTTCAGTTGACAGGCATCTAGGTTGTTTCCAAATATTACAAATAGTGCTGCTATGAAAATAGTTGAGCATGTATCTTTGTGGTATGATAGAGCATTCCTTGGGTATATGCCCAAGAGTGGTATGGCTGGGCCTTGAGGCAGTTCGATTCCCAATTTTCTGAGAAACAGCCATACTGATTTCCACAGTGGTTGTATAAGTTTGCATTCCCACCAACAGTGGAAGAGTGTTCCCTTTGCTCCACATCCTCTCCAACATAGACTGTCATTAGTGCTTTTGATCATAGCCATTCTGACAGGTGTAAGGTGGTATCTCAGAGTCGTTTTGATTTGCATTTCTCTGATGACTAAGGATGTTGAGCATTTCTTTAAATGTCTTTCAGCCATTTGTGATTCTTCTTTTGTGAATTCTCTGTTTAGTTCTTTAGGCCATTTTTTTTTCTCATCTCTGTAGCAAATAACTGAAAGACACAATTTAAATGAAAAGGGATTGTTCTGGGTCCTTCTTTCAGGAGACATATCCATCATGGCAGGGAAGGCGTGGTAACTGGTGTGACTCATTCTACAGCAGGAATGTAGGATGGCAGCCCTTCCCATGCTGATGGATCAGGAAGCAGAGTGGGACAGGGAGGGAGACCTGCCTATCACCCTCAATGGCCTGTCTCTAGCTCCCAACCTCCAGAAGCCAGGACCTACAACCTCCTCCTCATACAGTGTCAGCAGCTGGGAGACCAAGTACTTGACACATGAGACTGTTGACAGGGGGTGATGGTGGGTGGGTGGGGATGGGGGTGGGGTGGGGGGGTGAGGGGCGCGGCATTCTGTTTTCAGGTGGGAACTGACTTCAATTAGTAAATGTGGAACTGGTTGTTTTCTCACAAGGAGTCTGTTGAGGGAAAGGACCAAAGTTTATGATAATGCTTAATTAGTTTTAACCTTTTCTTAGGCCTCCAACCCATGCTCCCCATTAGAGCTATCCTCAGTATCTCTTAGATGTCATGTGTCTTAGATATAGTGACATGTATTTCATACCGTTTTCTAATGGGTATCAAGCCTGTTTCATGCCTGGCTTAGAACAAGTCTCAGTGAACTGCTGAATTTTTATTTATTTATTTTCTTAGATGCCGAAGGTCAAGCCCAGGAGTATAGCTAGATTGCCACCACATGGAGAACCATTTCTACAACATTCTTCATAGATCCAGCATCTGTATACCATGAGAGCATGCTTACAAATGCATTGTCCCCGAAGGATGGGGTGTGGGTGTGGCATGGAAGATATCAGGTACATGGAATGCTCGGGGATGCCAGAGTCTGAGTCACAGGGGCCACATCTTACCCGGCACTGCATGGGTGGCCGGTGGAGACACATGCAGATCAGAGGTCTGGCTCTGGCCCATGGCTCCTTGTGCAGTCTCTCTGGAACATCTGCTTTATGGAAAGAATCAGATCAAATGGCCCAAGAAAAGATGCAAGTCAGATGGGAAAATATGAAGCCTCTTAAGCTCCAGGCTTAAGTTCACTTCCCAAAAAAGGCCCATAGTGGACTTAGTAGTTTGTTTTTTTTTTAAGGAATGTTATTTCTTTACATGGGTGTAATGGTCTGGAATCTCCTCCAGAGTCAAGATGGGGTGTGTGGCTTGAGGGAAGAGCAGTCTTCAGAACTGGCCGAGTGACTGGGGAACTTTGGCTCCTGTATTTTATGATTCATGATCTTGCTTCAGCTCTGCCTGATCCTCCTTGAATTGAGTCTTCTCTCTCATTCTGAGACACGCAGACACAGCACGTCATAAAGTTGAGCTTAAGGGATACGGTGATGCACAGTTCTTGGACGTCTACTCGCCACAAGGCACTGTGTGAAGCTCTGTGGGGGATTGCAGGCGGACACGTCTATGACAGCATCATTCCCATCCCCAGAAGCTTGCAGTGTGACTAAGGGGAAAGACAAGGAATGTGTGGCAGGCAGCTTAGTGTGTCAATTTGGCTACACTACAGTATCTGGTGATTTAGTCAAACACTAAACCAAGGGATGCTTTTAAGGTGTTTTGTAGATGTGGATAAAATCTACAATCAATTGATTTTAAATAAATGAGATTAACCTTAGCATTTGACTTATACAATTACATGAAAGTCTTAAGGAGGGATCTTGAAGTTTCCTATATAGGAAGAATTTTACTTCAAAACTATTACTATTGGCTATGGCCTGGGGTTCTAATCTCCTGGCCTGTCCCAAAACAATTACTTCAGTCAATTCTTTAAAAAAATTACCCTTTCTCTCTCCTTCCTTCCTTCTCTTCTCTCTCTTCCTTTCACTCTCTCTTCCTTCTATCTCCATCCCTCCATCTCCATAACCTGCATCCCTCTTGTTGTTACTCTACAGCAGTGGTTCTCACCCTCCCTAATGCTGCGACCCTCTAATACAGTTCTTCATGTTGTGGTGACACCCCCCAACCATACCATAATATTATTTTGGTTGCTACTTCCTAACTGTAATTTCGCTACTGTTATAATCATAATGCACATATCTGACATGTGGCCCCCAGAGGGGTCACGTCACACAGGTTGAGAACCACTGCTCTAGAGACCAGACTGCTGCACTAAACAGTAAGTGAGGCAGAAGAATGTATTCGCCCTGGGAGCAGAGACTCTATTTTGTTCACTTGTGTATCTCAGTAATTAAAACCGTGCCTGGGATGTACTTGAGATCGAACGCATTCTTCTTGGATGGGTGGATGGATAGATGGCTAGCTGGATGAATGGAGGAAGGAAATCTGGCAACAATGGCAACAAGTAAAGAACGTTACTGCTTCCTAGACAGATGTAGGCATCTCAAAGTCAGTCTTCAAGTTTTAATTTTATTTTCTCCTCCCTGAAAACTGTTATTGACTGCCTGTGAAACAGAGAGTCTCACACAAAAGTAGCTGTTTAGAAGCAGCAATCAGTTTAAAATGGAGGTGGAGAGAAGGTTTGTGAGCCTGGGCTGGGGCTGTGATATGTTAAGAACAGTCTGTTGGAAACCACTAAAGAAGATTTTCTCTTCCTGAAACGAAAGTCCTCTTTTTTTTACCTGGGCATAAAGCCAGTTGTATATGATGCTTTGAGTCCCATGGCCATTCTTTATCTGCTAAGGATAAGGCTGAGCGAAGGAATTACAGAAAAACAGAGTAGAAATCCTGATGTTTTACATCTGGAGCCCCTTAACATGTACACTTAACCACTGAGGTGTACAGTACACGCTTTCTCTGTCTCTCTCTGTCTCTGTCTGTCTGTCTCTCTCTCTCCTATGTGATTGAAAATTTCCTATTGAAACTATTATTTGTTGACTTTAGTTTATGTGTATGAATGTTTTGCTGGCATGTATTATGTGTAATATGCGTGTGCCTGGTGCCTACAGAGATCATAAGGGGGGGGGGGGTCATTGGAATTATAGATGGTTGTGAGCCACAATGTGGATGCTGGGAACTGAACTCAGGTCCTCTGCATGAGCAGCAATCTCTCTTAAACACTGAGGTATTTCTCCAGCACCCTGAAATATGATTTTTGTTATCTGAGCAAAGAGTTTCTTGATTCATGAAATGAAGAGCATATTACCCTGGAAAGGTATGGCTAGTAGTTAAGGAAACTGTAAAAGCCTGAGGTGATTTTTTTATAGTTAGTTGTAAGCTGCTCACTACAATATTTAGTTATTGATATATGTTAGATTAGCTATCCTAATCACCTAGGGAACCTGGATTATTAATAATGGCTTTGTGTACACCTTCCCTTTGACCAGGGGAAGACATTACCTTTATTATACTGGATGGCCGGCGAGTCGTCCCGTTGTTCAGGAGTGTGTCATCACTACAGTCTTACACTCCTGTCTGACTTAGGGAACACATTCTCTTTATTGCACTGGATGGCAGGAGAGACTTCTCATTGCTCAGGGGCATATCCACAATGCTGCCTTACAGCACTGTCTACTATAAAAACGCCCCGACAAGATAATCCAGAGTAAGAACATAGGTAATGGCCACACTTGTGGAACATTCAGAAACGCAAGCGTTCCATGTGAAAGCTGCTGTGTCCCCACAAAGGCCTGGGGATGGGCTTGGGGAGTTTGTGGGTATCCTCAGTGGGTTTAGAGCATGGTGATGGTGGGGCCTAGTAGCCTAGTGGTGTGGATACACAGTGATATTTGGTGAATGCTTTTGTGACCAGAGGATATAAACTTTATAAAGTGTTTAGAATATTCATCAAGTATGAAAGGCCATTCCTAGGCCTGTTGGGTTCTGGAGGGCAAGCACAGCTCTGCCCCAAGTCTCTGGATTTGGGGCAGGAAGAAGTTCACCCACAGCCTGCCCAGTGCCTCTGGCTCTGGACAATCAGGCCCCATTATGGTGAGTGAGTAGAGGGTGGTGATATGGGAGAGAGAGAGGCAGAATGAGTCACGTGCATGGGAGAGAGACAGGTTTGAAGATGTGAGGGCGGTGAGGAATGGGCTGTCCCAGATGCCCTGCTACCACCCAGGGCCAGATGTCTGGGTCTGGGCTGCTGCCAAGTGCCATCCATGACTTGGTCCATGACTGTGATGGAGACAGAGAGGATAGGACAGTACAGAATTGGCCTCGCCCCTCACTGGTTGAAGCACTCAGGAGAGAGGACCCTACACCCCACCCGAGCAGTGAAATAGAGCTGACCCTGTTCACAGGCCATAGGCGAGCCGGCCCTGAGGGTGTGAGAACGGGAGAGCAGGTCATGCTCCTCTTGAATCTGCCATGTGGTAGAGTGGCTGAGGGAAAGAGGCCCTCTTCTCTCGCTCCTCGACACCTGCAGCATGTGGGGGACCTGATCCAACCCCTCAGCAGCTGCAGCACTCAGGAGAATGGACCCTGTACCTTGCCTCAGCAACACAGTAGAGTTTACCCTGTAGATACAAGCGTGGGTGAGTCATCCCTGAGGGCCTGAGAGGGGCATAGGTGGTACCGCATCCCTTGTCTGTGGTGTGGTGTTGGGGACAAGGGAAAGATGCCCTCCCCCTTACCCCACCACCTCCAGCTAGCCAGGGAGCTGACCCCTTTACCATCTGCAACACTCAGGAAAGTGAGCCCTGTACCTTGTTTGAGCAGCACAGCAGAGCTGATCCTGTTGACCAGGGCAGAGGTAAGCCTACCCAGAGAACTGAGCATGGGAGACCTAGCCCCACCCCTCAGTTGCCATATGGTGGCATGGGGAGGGGAGAGATGCCCTTCTCCTCCATCAAGGCCTGAAGCAGTTGGGAGAGCTGGCCCTGAGGTCCTAAGAGGAGGAGAGCTGCTCCTTATCCCCACCAGCTGCAATACTTGGGAGAGCTGGCCTTGCGCCTCACCTGGGCAGCGCATTAGAGTCAACCCTTTTGGCGGAGGTGTGGGTGAGCCAGCCTTGAAGTGGTTGAGCATGGGAGAGCTGTTTGCACTGCTCATCTGTCATGTGCTGGTGTGGATGGGGGAGAGATGCCTCCCTTACCCCTCTCCCCTCACCACCTTCAACAGATGAGGTAGCGGACCCCTCTCCCTTACCATCTGCAGCACTCAGGAAAGTGGACCCTGCACCTCATCTGGGCAGCACAGTAGAGCTGACCCTGTTGGCGGGCGTGTGGATGAGCTAGCCCAAAGTTGTGAGCGTGGGAGAGCTGTCTCCAATACTCATCTGTCTTTTGGTGACATGGGTTGGAGAGAGATGCCCCTATTACCGCTCCCCGCACCTTCCCGTCATCAATGCCCGAGGATGGTAGGAGAGCTGGCCCTGAGGTCATAAGAGCGGGAGAGCTGTCCCTGCCTTTCAGCTGCAGTATTCTGGAGAGTGGCCCCTAGACCTTGCCAGGGCCACACAGTAGAACTGGCCCTGAAGGTGTAGGTGTGGGAGAACCGACCTTGAGGACATGGAAGTGGGAGAACAGGCCCCGCTCCTTGCTCATAACTGCAAGGGGTGAACTCACCAGGGCAATGCAAGAGAGCTCACCCTGGTGGTGAGGACAAGAGAGAGCTGGCAGGCTGACCAACCCTGCAACTACGCAGGTCCACAACCAAGGTTATGTGTTAGCCCACTCCAACATCCACCCTGTCTATGATCTGCTGGGAAGGAGGACAGAGGGCTGTCCTGCAAAACCCAAGGCTGCAGGATCTCCATGACACAGGGCGGCAACAGGATGCCCAAGAAGAGTCCCAGAGGGCTCAGTGTTGATGATGTAGCAGAGGCTGGGGCTTCGAACCAGACCACCTGCATGTAAAAATTTGTGGACAAAGGGATTCACTGCGTGACTCACTGTGTCACACTGCAGCTTCTATGACGAGATTTCTCCCTTCTTCCTTTAAAAATTTTTTTCTTTTCCTTTTTTCTCTTTTTTTATTTTGTTATGTTTGGGGTGGGGAGGGAGATGGGTGGGATTGGGAAGCATGATGTGAAAGATATAAAGAATTAATAAAAAGAAAGTTTAAAAAAAAGAATCACAAAATGGCATCAGGAAGAAAATTTGGAAGGATATTGCTGCATGTTTTTTTTTTTTTTCAGGCACTGATTACTCCACTGATCTGCTTAGAGATAATACGTTCTTTTTCATTAACCGGAACAAGAGCCCCCAACATTTATTAGGTGTCCACTGTGTGCTGGTAACACTGCTGAACTTTGCTTAGATTATTTTCCATCAGGGTGACATTCTGAGGTAGGCATCATCATTTCCTCAATGTAGATAAGGAAAATGAGTCACAGAGAAGATGAGCTTAAGGCATTAATTTCAGAATGTCACAGAGTCACCGAAGAGCAGGAAATTTAGAGTCTTCCGGGAAAATTTCAGAGCATTATATAGTTAGCTTGCCAGGGTCCAAGTGAGGATGGACTGACTAGTTAAACTAGGCCACTCTTCCATCTCCCCATCCTAAGAGCATTGTTTGATAAGGAAGATGTACAGCCGTGCTGAGGAGAGCAATATGGAGGGACAAGGGTCAGCGTCATAGCTGCTCATGTTTAACGTTTATCATACGGAAGATTGGAAAGGAAGGAGCAAGCAATGGTGACGTCATTTTGACTTATGTTTATCTTCGTCGTTAACCATGGTTCAAACATTAACTCCAATACATTAACTTGCTTAGGCTGTGTGATGGTTAAGTTTGGTTGTCAGCTTGATTTGATCTGGGATGGACTAAGACGAAACAACTCTGGGTAGCTCTGTGAAGGCACTTCCCGGAAGGAATAACTGAGTCAGGAAGATCCCCACCAGAGTGGACAGCACTGTCTGGCAGGAACGGCCCGGGTTTGATGAGGTCCAAGGGGTACCCAGTGCTGATGTTGTCTCCCAGCTCCTTGCTCGGTAGTGCGCTACTCTGCAGTTGCTGACACCGTCACTGAAACCATCGCTTGCTGACATGGGAATCTAGTTTCTTCAGCCTTCCAATATGGACCAGACACTAGCAGCTCTCCAGGAATACTCCAGGGTTTTCATGCTGGATTAGAACTACAGAGGCTTGCACCTTTGTGGACCAAAACAGCTACCATATTCTCAGCAGGCAGGCAGTCATTGTTAGACTACCCAGATCATAGTATGTAAGCCAATCTCATAAATTCTCTCTCTCTCTCTCTCTCTCTCTCTCTCTCTCTCTCTCTCTCTCTCTCTCTCTCTCTCACACACACACACACACACACACACACACACACACACACACTAAAGGTACCAGTAATCTGTTTCTTGTGTGGCCCCCTCTCTGGCTTCAGATGACATCTCTGCATCCTCACATGGCCTTGCTGGTGTCTGTCCCTCTTCTTATCAGACCTTTGTGGATTCATTTAACCTTTGTTATCTCTTCATTGACCCTACCTTTAAATTCAGTCAGTGTTGGTTTAGGGGTCAAACCTATGAATATATTAATATGATGACACACTTCAGCCTATAATGCATTTTCAGATAAGAAAAAGAAGCATGAGAATAGTTAATAGCACCTCCTGCCTCATGGGATTAAAGGAGATAAATCATGGTTACTCCATAACTACTATTTCCGTTTCTTATACCCTGGTGACTTAAGGCAGGAATTAGTTTGTAGCACACTGAGGGTGGGGAGGGACATGCAAGGTTAAGGAATAGATTTGTAGGAGATGAGTGTTTTGTCTTACTGTATAACAATTTACGACAAACTTACTAGCATAAACTAATGTCTGTTCATTATATATGTTTTCACAGAGTAGGAATCCAGGCCCTGCTTCAGTGAGCTCTCTGCTCAGCATCTCATGGGCTGGAATCAAGATGGCGACTGGGTTGCATTCCTTTCTGGGGACCTGAGTCTGCTGAGCTTGAGAGTGGTGATAGAGCTCTGCTCTCTGTGGTTATGGCACTGAAGACCTCATTTTCTTGCTGGCTGATGGTGGTCAAGGGTGTTCTCAGTCCCTAGAGGTCACTCACAGTCCTTGTCACATGTCTGTCTTACAGACTTTCCCACAACATGGCAGCCTAGTTCTTCAAGGTCACGGCCAGAGTCCTCCTCCTTCAGTGTGAAAAAGTGTCATGAAATGTAATGGGGGTCATAGAGTGACAGCCCACCATTTTTGCTGTGTTTTATTGGCTAGAAGAGACTCATAAACCGAAGGGGAGGGAGTTATGCAAGGATGTGCCTCTCTGGGGGCAACTATAGTGAGAATAAAAGATGATGTGGCTGGCAACTGCCCTTTGCTTTCTCTGTCACACAGTGGCAGATGAATCCCACAGATGGTCTAGCACCCAAAGGGGAGAGGCACGAATGTGGTTGTTGACTTTCCAGATGCGATGAAATGCATAGGGTTCCAGGAGTCACAGGAATAGCCACAGAATTCCTGATTAACAGTGCAAAAGGGAAACATTAGATTCTCTAAGAGTATAAAATTCAATGAAAACCATGTCACTGGCACTTCCTGGAAGACACAAACTGAGCTGTGCTCAAAATCAGAAGGACTTTGTTGTCTTAATTCTTCTGACCTGAATCGCAGTGGAGCACGTGACACAGGTATTTGGTTAGTGGCAGTGACTTCTGATGCATATGTACTCTCTAAATACTTGTCATTCTGTGTAAAGACCTCAACGGAAGAACCCCAGACTTCTCCATATCTAAACCGCTCAGAGAGTTATCCCTGAACTTCTTGGAAAGCCCAACAGTTAGGGAGAAGTAGAGGATCTTCACATGTTTTAGAAGGTTGTACCTGGGATTTGATTGTGAGAGGCTAGGATGAGGTGTGTGTTCCTGTGGAGGCACCGAGACCCGAACCTGGAAAGTCTGGCTTCTGGCTGCATTCTTACCTCCTCACTGATACGGTTCCCCGTAATTCTTCACTTTTTCCCACTCCACAGCCCCAGTCCTTTTTTGAGGTTCAGCTACATCCCTTCTGTAGTATATAATCTCTCTATATCCTTCCAGTAAATTCCTTACAAAGATCTGTTCAACATGTATTAAAGTTTATTTCTGTTATATGCACACAGAGCAATTTCACTAAGGCAGTTGTTGGCCTCTAAAGTAAAATGTACTGAAGACTTCATGATTGTTATTTCTGATATAGTGTTAATCTTTTCTCCAGCTGTGAGGAAGCCAAAAGCAAGTGGGTTTTGGTTTCAAGAAAGAACATTTTAAAAGAACATTACAAAGCTTAATGATCAATATACAGTTTATGATTGTGTTCTTGAGATCCTTATAAACCAGACAAATTACAGACCTCTGGGAAGCAGTAGCCTGGGGCTGATGATAGTTTTGAATTTTTATAATTCTTAAAATGAGCAATTTGCTGGGTGATGGTGGCACATGCCTTTAATCCCAGCACTCAGGAGGCAGAGGCAGGTGGATTTCTGAGTTCAAGGTCAGCCTGGTCTGTAGAGCAAGTTCCAGGAAAACCAAGGCTACACAGAAAAACCCTGTCTTGGAAAAAACAAAAACAAAAACAAAGCACAACTATATAATGATAGTGTTTGGAAGAGCAGGACCTGGAGGGCCCATCCAGAAGTTTCTCTGAGGACTCAGTCTGTGTCTAATCAGATGCCTTCAATATGACCTCCATTCCAACCTTCTCATTTTGGAAGGCCTTCATAGGTAAGGAAGCCGAGATGGAAAGGTCCCTGACTACTGTAGGCTGTGGTCCTTGAGGTCAGTCTCTCCAGTCCACACAATACCTCTTTTCCCAGTGCATTGGGAAGCTGTCGTTTAACTCAGCTGCCCACGACTGTGTAATTAATAGGACGATGTTGAGGTAACAAATTGTGTTTATTTGGGTCTTTTTAAAAGGGCTTATCAGTATTTCAGATTCTGAATTTGGGGTGGGGCAGATACTTCCTGCTATTCTAATCACAAATGAAGGATTTACGTCTCTGAAGCTCTGTGGACATTCTGTCAAGTGGCAGCCTTCGAATAGCCTCACCAGAACATGGTAGTCCTTCCTGCAAGTGCCCCACAGAAGAGGCTTCACTTTTCTTTTTAGATACTACGGAGACTAGTTGGGATGTCATTAGGTCACAACGGTGTAATTTATGCAAAAAGTAACTATGGATCTTTATTTTTTTTTCTGAAAGTTTTGCTTAAAACCTCTGATGGAGATTAACAAGAATTTCTCACATTAGAGCCAGCCACCAGACATGCAAAAAATGTGGTCACTGTTGCTTGTTGGGTGTCTGATACTCTGCTGGATTCTTCATACTTACTCACACTGTATAGGAACCCTAGAGGGTAGAGTGGGAATGTGGCTCAGCAGTCTGGAATTTCAATAGCATGCATAAGGTTGTGGCTTCATTTCTGACATCACCATCACCACTGCCACCCTCAGGACTACCATGACAAAACCCTAGCCGATAGAGGTTTGCCTTTTTAGATATCGAAGATCACCAAGCATGGCAAGGAAGGTAGGTCTAGAAAATGGACTCGTGTTAATTTAAAAAAAAAAGTCTCAGTAGGTTTCAGCTGTGAAAGCATCTATTCAAGGCTGTGAACATTAGCACACATTAGTTATATAAATTGGGATTCAATGTGATGCTTGGACATTGTGCATTCATTGTGTTCAACAGCTTTGCTACCACCCGTCACTCCCACTTTGCAGGGGAGCTTCTTCAAGGCCAAAATTTCTTGCAAGTACGTCTTCTCAAAATTTTGTGATTGATGATGACAGTTACTTGTCATTTGAGGGACATTGTGCTGTAGTGGAAGAAGGACTTGGGATAACCAATGGCATGCTTTGTGTCTTAGTCACTGTTCTTATTGTGAAGAGACATTGTGACCATAATGGCTATTCTTAGTTGTCAACTTGACTATGTCTGGAATGAACTACAGTCCAGAAATGGAGGGCACACCTGTGCCAGATTTTTTTGCTTGGTTTGAAGTGGGTGAATCCACCTTTAATCCAGACCTTTGAGTCAGGAAGACACACACCTTTGATCTGGATCTTGAGGCAGGAAGACACCTTTAATCTAGGTCATACCTTCTGTTAGAAAATCTAAATAAGGACATAGAAGAAGGAATCTTTTGGCTCTTTGCCTTCTTGCCCTCACCTTTCTAGTACATCCATTCCTTTACTGGGATTAGAGCCAACTTCTTTGGGATCACCTGAGACATCCAGCCTTGTGAACTGAGCAGCTACTGGATTCTTGGACATTCCACTCACAGCCATATATGTTTTTCCCATGAATATATAATCCCACGAGTATACATATGTATATATGTATGTAGCTGGAAGTTTTCCTGTGTCCCAGCTAGCCGATAGTCGGAACAAATCTCTCCCACTCGCGTCCCCCAAGTAAACACACAGAGGCTTATATTAATTATAACGGCTTGACCATTAGCTCAGGCTTATTACTGACTAGCTCTTACACTTAAATTAACCCATAATTCTTATTTATGTTTAGCCACGTGGCTTGGTTCATTTTCTCAGTTTTGCCTTGTCATCTTGCCTCCTCTGTGTCTGGCTGGCGACTCCTGACTCAGCCTTCTTCTCCCCAGAATTCTCATCTGCTTATTTTGCCTGTACTTCCTGCCTGGCTTCTGGCCAATCAGCATTTTATTTATCAACCAGTTAGAGCAACACACATTTACAGCATACAGAATGACATCCCCATCATATGTATATATATATATATATATATATATACACACACATATATATATACATATATATATATATATATATATATATATATAAAATTCTATAACTTCTGCTACTCCAGAGAATCTTGACTAATACAATGACCAAGGCAACTCTTACTAAAGAAAACATTTAACTGGTGGCTTGCTTACAGTTTCAGAAGTTTATGGCAGCACTCATGGTGCTGGAGCAGTAGTTGAGAGCTACATCTTGATACAGAAGCCAAGAGAGAGGAAGAGAGAGAGAGAGAGAGAGAGAGAGAGAGAGAGAGAGAGAGAGAGAGAGAGAGAGAAACTGGGCTTAGCATGGTCTTTTGAAACCTCAAAGACCATCCTCAGTAACATACTTCCTCTAATAAGGCCACATCTATATTAGCCTATGGGAACCATTCTTATTTAAAACACTATATTCTATTCCCTGGCTCTCATGGGTCTATAGCCATATCATAGTGCAAAATGGACCCAGTCCAGCTTCAAAAGTTCCCATAGTCTTTCAGTCTCAAGACTACTTCAAAGTTCAAAGTCTATTCTGAGACTCAAGGTGCTCTCTTAATTGTAACTTCCTGTAAAGTCAAAATGTAAGAAGCATAGCACATACTTCCAACATACTATGGTAGAGAATATGCATTACTATTCCAAAAGGGAGGAAAGGGAGCATAGTGAGGAAATACCATATCAAAGTGAGACTGAAACTCAGCAGGGCAAACTACAAATTCTGCATCTCCATGTCCTATATTAAAGCACTCTTTAGAACTCCAGCTCCTTTCAAATTGTTGACGGTAACACATTTTCTTTCTTGTGCTGTTTTCACACCCTGTATATGGTTTTCTTTGGTAGGCATCCCATGACTCTGGCATTTCCAACATCTTGGGGTTTCCAACACAACCCAGGCTTCACACTCAGAGACTCATTCAATGGCCTCTCTGGGCATCCATGCAAGAACATCACTGATACAACCTGGTGTCCATGGCTTTCTGTTGCAGGGGAATTGTCTGTATAGCCAATCTACTGTGCCAACAAAGCAATCTTGAAAAAAAGGATGGAGTCAGCAATTGGCTGACTGGGATTAGACATAAAGTTCTTGGAGGACTTAGGAGGGGACTAGAGGAGTCAGACAGGAAGTGAGAAGGAGGAGTTCTGGGGATTTTCTGCTGCTGGAGGGTTCAGAAAATGTGGAGAGAGAGAGAATCAGCAAATTGCTTCACTTTCCTTGGATTTTTTAGGTCTTTAATCTCAATTTCCAACTCCCGAGCTTTTACTATACCAGAACAAATTAGATAATTGTTACATCTGGCAGCAATATCTGGTGCCCATGTATAGACAAATTTTTCTTTGGGATGCCAGCTCACAAAAAAATGACTTGGAGACTTATTATTAATTAAGAAAGCTCAGCTTATAGCTTAGGCTTGTCCCACTAGCTCTTATAACTTAAATTAACCCATTTATATTAATCTAAAAAGCTTTTGGCTTTTTATCTCTTTTCCATCTTGGACCTCTTGTTTCCTCTCCATGTCCTCTGCATCTCCCCTGCACCTCGATTCAACTCCACTTCTTCTCTCTTTCTGCCCAGAAGTCCTACCTAACCTCTTGCTGTCTAGCTACTGGCCATCCAGCTCTTTATTAAACCAATAAGAAGGCACATCTTTACAATGTACAAAAAGATTATTTCACAACAGCTTTCCTTAGCCGGGGAGGGAGATTCCAGAACCATGTAGTCGATGTCGCCAAGTTCTGCTGCTTGATGAGGCTGGAACTTGGCCCCCTCATTCAAATACATTTGTATCAGCTTCTTGTTTTGATAGTTTTCTTCAACGCTTAGGCTTTTCTTTAATTCCTTTTCACAAGCTGTACATTTTCTATTTCTCCTTGTCCAGCTTGCTCCTTTTAACTACAGATCTGCAAATGATGATAGTTAATAACTACACAACCTAGTCAATACTAAGGTGTCTTGAAATCTCCTCTGCCAAGATCATTAATCTAAAAACTCTTCAATTTAGCCTCAGGCAGATTTTTAGGATGATGGGAAAAAAAAGCAGCTGTATTCTTTGCTGAAATATCACAAGAATAGTCTCTAGGCCATTTACTAATACTATTTTTCTTTGAAGCTTCTTGAACTGGGCTCCCACAGTTCAACCCACCCTCACTGTCTTCCATGCTTTGCTTAAAGTGTCCAACTGCTTTTCTAGTCCACAAGTCTTCCATATTCCTCCAAGAAACTACATGGTCAGGCCTGTCACAGTAATACCCTAGTTCCTGTTACCAACTTTTGTCTTAGTCACTGTCTATTACTGGGTAGGGACATCATTACCAAAGCAACTCTTAAAAGAGAAAGAGTCTTGTATACAGTTTCATAGGTTTAGTCCAATATCATCATGGCAGGGAAAATGGCAGCATGCAGGCAGGTTGAAGTAGTTGAGAGAGGAATAAAGAACACCTAGTCCAATATGACCATACCTCCTAATCTTTCCCAAATAGTACCACTCCCTGGTGACTAAGCATTCAAATATATGAGCCTACGGGATCATTCTTTTTCAAACCACCACATTGTATAACTTTGGAAGGTTATTAACTTACCTAAACATTCATCTTCTCAACTCTAAGCTGAGGGCAGAAGAGATACCTTCCAAGACTGTTCTGAGGGTTAGAAGGGATGCACTGGTAAGGGTGGATCAATGCAGGACACAGCGCAAGCCTCAGTTGACACAGCCCATAGTGGCCACAGGGTGGGCTCTGTTATCTGGCTATGTGTGGTCAGATCCTGTGGTAGCTATAAAGTGTTCATAACTTTTGACAGGTTAAATTTGACAAGACAAGTCACATAATATTTAGCAAGTTAGAAATTTTAAGTCTCAATTAAAAACATTCTTCAAATTCTAAAAATAAATGGCATGATTTCATGGGGCTGTTGGAAGGAGAAAGTAAGCAGTTAGGCATTTTAGAAATTATGGAAGTACCAGTGCAGACTAGGGGAAAGTTCGTTAGGAAGCCCCTTAGATATCAATTCCTGCCATCACTAGTCATCCTGGTCACAGAGCTAAGCTCTCCAGTCAGAATTGCTGGGGACTGAGATGTTTTCATCTTCAAAGGATGGGGTACAACCAGATCCTCTTATATTAGAGCTATAAGTTGGAGAAATAAGTATTCTCTCTGTCTTTTTCTATCTCTGTCTCTTTGCCCTCCTCTAAAACCCCCCAAACAATACAAGAACTGAAAATGAACAACAAAGAATACAAAGAGAAAAAAAATACCCAAACAAAACAGCTTTCAAGTAGTAACCCTTGCAAAGTTCAATTTGAGTCGCTTTCTATTCCCAGTGCTACACTGAAGCACAGGAAGGCTGTGGTTGCATCCAGTAGGTCTTCTCACTTTACTCCATACTCCTTTCCAATTTAGCTAGTCACAAATAGTCATTTACTTACACATAGGAGTTTACTACATGCCAGGTATGTTGGTGAATATTGGAGAGAATGGTGACTAAGACAGACGCAATTCCAGACTCATGGGACATAAATTCCAGTTTAGATAACATAGAGGTTCATATCAATTGTGGCTGCTGAGAGAGAGAGAGAGAGAGAGAGAGAGAGAGAGAGAGAGAGAGAGAGAGAGAGAGAGAGAGAGATCAAGTTGTGAAGGAATGGGGAGACACAAGAGGAGTTAGTAGGTCGAGAGTATGGGATGGGAATGATGTAAATACATACTCATATATGACATTCTCAAAAGCATAATCAAATCAATGTAAAAATAGAATCTTTTGTGTCTCCATTTTCAAGGTATCCTAGATTTGGAGTATGTTTGGAGCTTATTGTGTGTCTTCCCCTTAGTTACTCTTGGATCTGCAAACAATTTTCTAAAATATTCAATGTAATTTCCTTCATTGCATTTTTGACATTGGAACAGGCCTGTGGATTTTCATAACAAGGTAAGGCGAGCTGTCAAAACTTTTGCTCTTGAAATGTAGCGAGGTACTGCACTGATGAGGCCTTAGCAGGTCAGTGAGTCATATTTAAAACACGGGGACTCTTCTGCTTGCTTCCTCGAGCTTCCTGTGAGAGTTAGGGTCCCTATGTGAACTTACTTTTATAGGTCTGCCCAGTGTTAGAGGAAAGAGGCCAAAGGGAAACATAATTTGTAAGAGGAAAAACACCATGGAGATTTGAAAAAAAAAAAAAAAAGAAAGAAAGAAAACAAGGATCAAGACACTTGAAATGAAGGACTGGGTCACAGTGTGCAGAAGAGTACTGGCTGAGGACCAGAATACGCCAGGGGTTAGCACAGTCCAAAATACATATAAACAGAGCTGATGTTTGAAAAATGGCTCATAGGAGAATTGATGGCTGTGAAAAGCACCCCCCTTGATTTCGGATAGGAAAGGGAGTTAAAATAGCCCATTTATAGCACAGGGAATTCCCATCCTCAAGGGTTTTAGTTCACTGAGGCTGAATGAAAGCCACAGAGAACCTGCTTTGCGCTAGGCACTATGCTCATAGGAAGAGAGAGGAAGAGTTGCTGACCCAGGGAGCATCGAGTCCGTTGTGGAAGTGGGTGTCCTAGCAGGACCTTTTCCTCCACTGTGATATGAGGAAGCCTGAACTAAGAGGCTTTGGGGGTGGTGTAGAGCCTGTGGTGAGAGGCAGTCACAGTGGGATTTGTGGAGCACGTGATGCCTGAGTCACATTTCCAAAGGGTAGGTGTGTCAGTGGATCCATATCAACATTCATATTTTCATTCTGAAATATTTTAGAAATTGAGTGGTGGCTCCGTGGTTAAATGCTTCGCTGCTCTTGCAGAGGACTGCAGTTGGTTTACCAGCACACACATCGGTCGGCTTAAAACTGCCTGTAACTTCCAGTCCACTGTAACCTTGACCACCTCAGCCACTCAGACACACATGCACACAGACACATAAGCGAAATACAAATAAAAACAAAAATACTTAAAAAGAGTAGGATGAAGATTCGCACAAAATGATATAAAATTTGTTTTTGAAACTTTCAAGGCTGAATTGTCAAGACAGTTGTCACATCCTGATTCCACCCTTGCCACAAAGCAAGCAGTGGCCAAACCTCTGGACAGTTGGTTGCACTGGGCAATGATCTGCACACGGTTCATTCAGACACCACCTACTGGATTCCATGAACACTGCAGTTTCCCCAGATAATTCTTGTAAAGGTCACATTTTGCAGCTCTTGTGACGGTTCCTTCCTTCCTTCCTTCCTTCCTTCCTTCCTTCCTTCCTTCCTTCCTTCCTTTCTTCCTTCTTTCTTTTCTTTCTTCTTTTCTTCCTTTTTTCTTTCCTTTTCTCTTCTTCCTCCTCCTCCTCCTCCTCCTCCTCCTCCTCTCCTCCTCCTTCTCCTCCTCCTTCTTCTTGTCAACTTGACATAAGCCAGGGTCATTTGAAAAGAGGAACCTGAGTTGCAAACATGCCTCCATCAGATTGCTTGTAAGCCAGACTGTGGGGGCATTTTCTTGATTCATGATTGATGCAGGAGGACTCAGCCCACTGTAGGCCGTACCTTCCTTGGATTAGTAGATGGAAGTGGGGGGCACATGGGAGGTTAGGGATGTGGGAATCGTAATACATAAGAAAGCAAGCTAAAAAAAAAAAAAAAAAAAAGAAAGCAAGCTGAGCAAACCATGGGGAGCAAGCCAATAAGAAGTCTTTGTTTCAGTTCCTGCCTCCCGGTTCCTGTCTTGAGTTCCTGACCTAACTTCCCTTTCTGATGTACTACAATTGTAAGGGGAAACACACCCTTTCCTCCTCCATCATGATGTTTATCACAGTAATAAACTGAGACAGCTTTGTAAAGGTCTTGTCAGAACTCTTTGCAAATGACAAATAGTCAAGATTCTTTTTGTTAGGGGAATTATACTTTGATTTTCCTATTTATTTATTTAGACAGGGTCTTACACAGCTGAGGCTGGTCTCAAACCTTTTCTGTGGCTTAGGCTGGCTTTGAACGCCCAGTCCTCACGCCTCATGCATAATCACAACCAGCTTTTATGAATTGGGACTTTCTTTACTCGGTGGTCACATCAGGTCCTCCGCATTCCCACAGGGTTATTTCTGGTTCGCTCAGTAATCAATGGTGACTGCGTTAAGCCTTTCTCAGGTTCAGTTACTTATTCCCCAAGAGGAAGGCACTTGCTTCATTTACAAAATGTGTTGTTGATAACTTGGATCTCTTTCCATTCTCAGGAACTCAAAGGGGAAAAATAGTCCTGTCTAGGTCAAAGATGGCATGAACTATGGTCTTTTCCTGGTTGGACTAATTTTCCTTCATGAAAATTTGTTAGCCGTACACTGTGGTGTTGGGAAAAACCGGTCTCTTGTTTTTCTGAAAGTGTCCCTATTCTGAGAAATACTCAAAAATGATTGAATTTCTTGACAAGCCTCTTTCCCAACACTTAAACAACCTAAGAATTTGGGGGATTTTCTTTATAGTGTTCTTATTATAGAAGATTCCCTCTTCATAGTTCCCCATCCTTTTGCTTAAGCCAAAATAAAACGGAAGTAAGGAAGAGGAAGCCTCCCACACTGCCTCAGAGAGAGTCTGCTGGATGGCGTTTGCCAGCTATGCGGGCTATTGCTCAGTTTGGATACAGCGTGTCAGAGGACTATAACTACAGCCCATTAGAACTTTTGTCAAGCGCACTCCAGATGACTATACAGTCTGAATAAAAACCAGGAACTTGCTCTCCTCACACAGCTTCCGAAGGATTCTCACTGTCTACCACAGCCCCTGCCATCTGTGTGCCAGCCAGGGCTGTAGAAATGCTAGGGTGCATTTGTGCAAGGCAGCTGGGGCCTGCGTCTCTGGTGTTTGGGGCAGCTGTGGCGGCATGAATGACAAATGGCTGGCATTTGGCACCGCACTTGAATTTCATACTTTGCCAGGGTTCCCGTGTAAAGTTACTGAGGTAGAGCCGTCTAAATCCTACTCAGCTGTCACGGATGTGTTTCCGAAGTGCTTTTTCTCAATTTTGCTTCTTTTGGGGAAGCTGGTACAGGGCCAGCGAATCTAATTCACTCTGCTGTTGTTTTCACACAGCTCCCCAAGGTCTATGAGAGCCAACTTTGGTGCCTCATACTTTTAGGATAGCAACATTGAGTTACTTCATAGCGGTGGCAAGGACGTGCTAAGAGAAATCATGCCCATGTCTAATAGATGCTCTGTTGGACAGCTTTTCATCACTGTCTTGATAGAGGCCACTTAAGAAAGGGGAGGTTTATTTTTGTTTGTGACTCTGGAGCTTTCAGTTCAGGATCAGGTGACACCACTGGTTGGAGTCTCTGTGTGTCTGAACAGGGGTTGGTGGGGTGACGGGAGGGATCATGGTGGGAGTGCATGTCAGAGCAAGTGTGGTAGATGTGCTCATCCTAAGCCAGGAAGGAGAAAGGGAGAAAGGAATGTGTGAGTGAGTGAATGGGGCAGGGAGGACAGCGTGGGATTCCACAGTACCTTCAAAGGCATACCCTTAGTGATCTAAGGATCTTCCATTAGTTCTCATCTCTTTAAAAAAAATTAAGGTCCACATCACCCCTAATACTGCCATACTTGAGACCAAGACTTTACTCAAAGAGAAAATACATTCATGTTGCTGTTAGCAGATAGAATTAGAGGTCACTAGAGGTCAGCATTATTGACCCTTCAGTCCATATGGCTGAACTTCCTAGTTGTACATTTAGACATAACTCAGAATCAACTAAATGAAAAGCCTTCCCACTGGAGAGACTGTGGATGAATCTGTTTCTGAAGGAACAGCAAGGAGGGAAGTGGAAGTTGGGGTAAGGGAAAGAGTTTGATCAGTTGAAGAAGCCATGGGACTGGATTCTGGTTGATGAGTTAGGCCTTCCATGGGAGTTCAGAATGTATCCTCCTGGAATCTCACTGTGCGTCTAAAAACAGTAGGCAGAATGGAGCAGGCACCTACTGAGCCTTAGACACTAAGACACAATCTCCTTCACCCTCCTCTTATTTCTCTCTTGAAACTTCATCTTTATTAGATGTCCCTTTTAGTTCCTTGTGTGGTCCACCATACTCACATCTTGTTAGTCTCTCTTTTTCCCCCTTAATGACACCTCCCTGCAGTTCTCTGGTGTCTACCATTTTGCTATCTGCTTTTATGCGTTTGACATCTTTCTTTAGTTGACATTCTGTGTGAGATCACTGAGTATTTGTCTTTACGCATGGCTTGTTTCACTTAATATAATGTCTGCCAAGTTCTTCCATGTTGCCAATGATAGGATTCCTTCCATAGGCATGAGTGTGTGTGTGTGTGTGTGTGTGTGTGTGTGTGTGTGTGTTTCTAATATACCTAAAAAGTCTGGAAACTATGGGCCATGGGAAGGCATTTGTATTAATCATTTAAATACATGTACAGTGCTTAGAAAATTGCTTGATACCTGGAAGAAACAGATGAATGTTACGGTTTTGATGTGGTTATCAGCACATGGTTGAAAAATAGTCTAAATATTGAATATGAAGTTATACAGGCTGTCTCAGTACTCATTACACATGTTCTGACCAGAGACTAAGGTCAGGGCTCTAATTGCTGTGAACAGCCATTGTTGATGAACACGTTTCTTTTTTAGCTCAGGTAGTTATCCCTGGAGAGGTGGTTATTTGATGCCTACCTTCCAAACAGAGATTTAATGACCTGCCTCCTGAAATGTGAAAGGTCAGTTTGTGAAACTGAGAGATTTCTTTAATTGTTGACACATCCAAGCATTGGAAGGATACCTTAAATGAATGTACAGTGAGCCTCAAGGAGACTAAATGGAAGGATATTGGCCAATTTCTCTTCCCTGATGAGGACATTATTGATGATTAATTTTCACTGGATGCACATGTATGGGGCCTCAGGAGAGTGGCAATAAATGATACACCAGATTCCAATTAAGAGTATTAGAACAGTTATTTATAATATATATAAAGTATTAATGAGAGTCAAGTTCATTTCATATGCTTGAATAAAAAACTTTGGGGTTATATTGTTTTAGAGTTGTGTAGCAGTTCACTTACAATGACAGTTCTGTTCTTTCTACCTGGTACTCATGTATTACTGCATTGAATATGATGGCATATAGAAGATTTTAATCAGATCCTCAGTCTCCTTCAGATAAAGAAGAGAAATTCACATGAGTGGGCAATAAAAGACTATCTTCAGTTTGAGTTTTCTCACCTCAGAGACTTCAGGCTCTACAACTGTCTCCAAAATTAGAAATTACTTGAATAAAGAAACTGCACACTAGCTGCCCTTGTACTATGTCCATGGAATATTGTTTTCATTTCAGCCCCGTGCTGAGATGATGCTGTTGTCTTCAGTTGGAGTTGACATTGGGAGCTGCCTATCATAAAGAAAATCATACACACTTACCATGAAATTTAGGGTTCTTTTAAACAGGTGACTAAGCTTGGGTTGAGCTGTCTCACGAAGGAAAGAGTGCAAGCATGACATGTAGCTTCCTCCCTCACAATGGAAAAGTACACAAATCACACATGCTGTGGGAGTGGCTTTTTAGCTCTAACTCAGAGTGCAGGATATCCAGCCTCCCTGGTGCCTTCTCTAACATATAAAAATGGAGCCTTTGCGTCAACAGGTTCTTTGGATTATTTTGACTGTCAGTGATGGTCACTGTGTACACACTTGCAGAGTGAATGGGTGAAGGGTAAAGGCAGAAGATTGTACTGGCTCACAAGTTTGACTCAGGCAGACACTTCCTGGAAAACATATTGAGAAGTACTCCTGCCTTGAATCTATGTGCTACACTTGGTATTGTGGCTGTTGGATCAGGTCTCCATCAGCCATGGAAATTCTCATCCCCTTGGCTTATGGAAGTGATGTCTGTGAACCCAAAGGGAATCTTGGATTGCCCTGCCCAATGGGACCCTAATCATAGTCAGTTTCTCTCCAGGTCTTGTCCTCTCCCTAGAGCTGGCCACTTCTAATGAGTGTAATACTGAAAGGGAGAAGAACTCAAACCTTGGCCTTTGAGGGTAGGAAAAAAGGGGTGATCTCTGCTCTCTCTGGGCTTGCTTGAAATCCCCATTGCGGCTGTGCTGTGCCCAACATCACCCCCTGCCAAGTTTTATTGTCATTCTTTAAAAGGTGGTGCTGGTGAACATACACTCCAGTAAACTTTATGCAGGCAAATTCCAGATCCTGTTTCCCTGGAAACTCATCCTGAAGCATCATCCAAAGCAAATGGGCAATCATCTACAGATCAACTGGATTCTTATGGATCTTTAATAGAATTCTGATGCCAGCATTAGAAAAAATGGTCACAGAGATATGTTTTATAGGTTCACTTAAAAAAAAAAAGCAGAAAATTCATTATAGCTAGAATCTAGAAAGATTCCCAACCCACATTGTTTGTTCAGAAATTCCTGGTAGAGTGATTGAATAGAAACTGGTTTTTACTCCATTGCTGGGCTGAACATAAGGTGAGTTTAAAACCAAAGAGCTTTGTCCAAGGACTTTGAACCTCCTTCTTGGTCTGTCTCAGTCCGTCCTCCCTAGAGGAATAAATAAGTCAGAGCATGAGCACAATTAAAGAACCAAACAGGAAATGAAGGAAATGCCTGCTGTCCATGGAAACAGCACGTCTCTAACTCAGGGGGTCAGTCATGAGTTCAAAGGGAGAAATTTTTCATAAAATAAATTTTTTAAAAAACATTTTGCTGTCCAAAATAAAAAATACTGAATCTTTAGAGTCATATTTAGGTCTATACATAGGACTGTTGAGATTGGGAGGAGATGATGAGAGAGCGGAGGAGGAAGGGAGAAGGTGTGGGTGGCCTGTAGCTCCTCTTCACGATTCTGTCGCTCCAGGAAATGTATGCAGCCTGTGAGTGGAAGCAGCTGCAGCCTAACACTGAGGGCGAGAACAGAGCGGAAGCCCTGCAGATACAGCCCTGGAAGCCACCCCCTTGCCCTCTATTTCTAAACCAGCCACTCTAAACCTTTCCCTGCACCCTGAGATCCAGGCCCCTCCTCTCTCGTCATCTGGCCCTCCCGGGGATCTATACCGGTCTGTTACTGGCTCTTCTCAATAGTACAACATAACTCAGAATCCGAAAGTCCTGACTGTTTCTTTTCAAGCATTCTTTCCAAAAGCTGGTCTTTGAGAAGTAGAAGGTGAATGGAGAATTAACATAGCTGAGTTAAACTAATAAAGAAATTCCTTCTTTATTCAACTTTGAGAAATATGACTTGCTTGTACATAGACACACGTATATGTTTTCATGTGTTATGGACTTATTTATTTGGTGTGGAGTTATTGAAGATGTCGATGATAGAGAGGGTCAAACACAGAAAATTGGCAGATAGTAAGGCCGAAATTTCTCCTCTATTCTTTCACAACATGGCTTTCGTGTTCTAAGATGTTACTGCACATTTATGAGCCTGCACAAGGATATCTGAATCTTTGATATTTAAACTTGACCAAACACAGTCAGGTTTTATTCCTGTTTCAGATTTAGATACCAATCCTAACAAACATTCTGACCGTGTAAATGGCATTTTGGACCATGATTTAACCAGCACCTTACATTGGTTTTTCCCATTAGAGTGTGCTTATTTAGTGGAGCAGCTAGCTTGAAATTGATGATGGCACTGTTGTGTCCTGCTCCCTTAGCCTTCCTAGGGCCCATGGCTGGTCTACTGACTGCAAATCCTGTGCAAGAATAAAACTAAGCCAGTAGATGAAGCATGAGTTAGGAAACTAATTTCAGGGGAATGTGGTTTCTGAGCTACAGATACAGTAGTAATGATTTCAGATGTATTCCTTGCAAAGAGCTACAAAATGAATTCTATGACTCCACATCTTTATGTCTTAGATTCAGTTCCTTATGCGATCCCAGAATGTGGATGAGTAATTTGAACAGTGGGTTGGCTGTCACTAGATAATCTTCCCATCAAAATAAGAATGATGGGCAGGTAAGATGGCTCATTCCATAAATCACTTACCTCATAAACATGGAGACCTGAATTCAGAACCCTAGAGCCCACAAAAAAAAAAAAACCCAACATGGTGTCATGCATTTGTAATTTTAGTAATGGTGAGATAGGAGTGGTACACTGTCAGATTCCTGGAGCACATTGGCCAGCTACTTAGCCTCCTTGGCAAAGCTCCAGTTAGAGACCCTTTCTCAAACAAAAGGTGGAAGGAAGCCAAGGAACAACCACCATGGTTGTCTTCTGTCCTCACTTACTTGCCGTTGCCGTGATAAACACCATGACCAAAAGCAACTTGGGAGGAAAGAGTTTCTGTAATCATATATGTCCAGGTCACAGCCCATTGTTGAGGGAAATCAGAACAGGAACTCAAACAGTGAAGTAACGTGGAGTAGAAACCATGGAGGGGCACAGATTGTTCTCTTCCTCAGCTGCTTATTCCCTGGCTCGTGCTTAGCTAGCGTCGTTACACAGCTCAGATCCAACTTTGTAGGGATGGTGCCACCCACAGTTGTTCCAAGCCATGATGTTTAGTGAATATTTATTTGGTACCCACTGGAGTGTTTTCTGAAGTTGAGAGACAGATCTGTAGTGCTTCATCAGGGACTCTTCACTGAGCTGGTGTAGTTCAACATAGCAAGTATATGCAGATACATGGAGATAGACATGAGTGCAGGAATTGCTACAGGGTCTGACAGGGTGTGTCCGTCACACCCTTTACTTCCAAAGACTTTCAGGTGAATGGATTCTTGCTCCAAGCAAGTCATATCTTGAAGTGTCAACATCCAGCCTTCTGATTAGATTATGGAAACTAAAAATTTCCAGACTACTTCAACCTCATGTAAATGGTCATAGGTAGCAATAGTAACTGTTGAGGATAAATGTGTTTCCTCAAAATTCATGTATTGAAGCCCTGTCCTTCCGTGGATCTACTTGTAGGTAGGACTTTTAGAATGGTAATGAAGATGAAAAGAAACCAGTAGGGTGGGATCTTCACTTGGTAGGACTGGTGTCCTTCCACGAGGAGAAAGAGACACCAGCATGTTCTTTCTCTGTGAGCTCAAGGCAGACATTGGAAGACATAGAGAAAAGGTGGATAAGCCAGGAAGGGAAGACAACAACAGCCCGCCATAATGGCACCTTCATCTTGGACTTCCAGTCTCAAGAACTATGGGCAGATACATTCCTACTGTGTAGCTACCCAGTCGGTGCTGTGCTGTTATGCATATACAACCTGAGCAAAGGAAAGCAGCCACAAGGAATTTGGACATGTAAAAATCTTAGTCTTAGTCCTTTCTCCACATAGCACATCAAATAAGATTGCAGTGTTCACAGCCTGCACTCTGGTTGATGGATGCAATCAAACCTCTGGTTGATGGATGCATAGAAATCTCCTTTGGCTGTAGACATCCTTCTTTCCTTCTATTGTCTTTTACGCAGCCACATATACCAAGTAATTATGCTTAGAACTGCTTACATTTAAGAATGTCAGCGGATCTCATTATACCTACAGGAAGTTGTTTTCTGTCCTAAACTGTTATGGGTGGAAGACTCCTAGTGTATTTCCTTACTTTTCTGCTACAATATTACAGCTTTTCTCAACTCCTAATATAAATGCCTTGCAACTGTTTTTTTTTAAAGGTTGTTGTAAGGTTGTTTTAAGTTTATAGACTTGCCTGAACCTCTGAGCAGAAAACAAAACAAAAACCAATTTTAATGAAGGAGTTTGGGAGGCTTAGAGCTATAATCCAAAATCTATTTCCAAACCTGGAAAAGACTTTTGTATTTTCCTTCTGGAGCTCCCATCTTGAAATAATGTCATTTAAAAATAGTTTTGAGGCAGAACTAGACATTTAGAAATTTATATCAGACTTGGTTCAAGACTGAATAACCAAGTTGGCTAATAAGGTTTTAGGGGGTGGGCAGAAATCAGATTGCTTTATGAAGGAAGGGGCTAGCTGTGTGCATGTGAATGTTCACATCCCTGTGTGGGTGCATAGGTCTATACACGTGTGTGTGTGTGTGTGTGTGTGTGTGTGTGTGTGTGTGTGTGTATGTGTGTGTGTGTGTGTGTGTGTATACACACTCCATGTCTGAGGACAGTCTACAAAGTGGAGTGCCTCAAATACTTTGATCTATAGTAGTACAGCTAGAACAAACACCCAAACTTGAGGAGAACAATGTCTATTTCCATTTATTAAGTTTCTTATGGTTAAAAATTGTCAGCAGAGGGGCTAGAGAGATGGCTCAGCAGTTAAGAGTGCTCGCTGCTCTTGCAGAGGACCAGAGCTCAGTTGTAAGCACCCACATTGAGCAGCTCAGAACCTCCTATAACTACAGCTCCAGGGGATTTGAAGCCCTCTTTTGGCCTCTGTTGACGTCACACACACACACACACACACACACACACACACACGCACACGCACACGCACACGCACATGCACACACACACACACACACACACACACACGCTTACACACACAAATCTTAAAAATTTTAAAAAGGTCATCAGTAGATCATTAAATTCTGCATGTAAGAAAAATACTGTACTCATGAGTTAACTTGCTGTTTTTTTAAACTTATTTTATTGTCCGTGTTTCCTCTTTTCAGTTTTATGGCCTTGAGGTACACTCATACACATTTAAATCTTTGAGTAGGTTTTACAATGACAGGCTGTGGGAGAAAAACTGATTATTAATATTCAAAATAATTGTGATGTTCTGTTCATGAGTTTCATTTCATCTTCAATTATAGATTAGAGATAAACACTCCATAGCTAGCATATATGTCTTTGATTAGGTCACATTAATTAACATTTTGATTTCTAATTTTCTCCATATGGTCTCTATTTTTAGACACTCAACTACCCACATAGCATTAGACTAGTGTGTGAGGTTTGGTAATAAGATAAATTAGCTTCAGGTGATTTTTATCAACCTCGTATCAAAGCAGATTCTTTAGAATAAAAAAACCTTTGCTAAAGAACAAAGCGTTAAATACATGCAAAAACAGTTCTGAAAAACATGAAATACATGAGAAAATCCTCTAGGCAATTAAAGCCAAAACCGGAATTTCTGAGGAAATGGTTTCCAGCCTTCAGAACCCATAAGCTATGGATCATGTCACTTACATTTACAGCAGAGAACAGTGGGTTTGCAACTCATACTTCTCAACTTATTTGTTGCAAAATCTGTGCAGTTTGAATTTCTGGAAGATGTTCCCTGAAATTCTATGACCTTGAAAAAATAAGTTTTCCAGTTTTGTAATTACAAGGTAAGATTAAAACCTGCATATGCTCTCTTTCTGGCCCCCACCCCTGTGTGTGTGTGTGTGTGTGTGTGTGTGTGTGTGTGTGTGTGTGTGTGTGTACACAGGGTGTGTTCACTGGCACATGCATGTGTGGAGGCTAGAGGTTAACATTGGGTGTGTTCCCCTATGGCTCTCCATCTTAATTTTTTGAGACAGGGTCTCTCAGTGAACCTGGAGGTCACGGGCTCCAGCAAGCACCCTGCATCCCTCTGTTCCCTTCTGTCCTGTGCTGAGGTTACAGATATACACCACAATTGGCTTTTTATTTTTTTAACATGGAGTCTTAGCAAGTGTTCTGTTGCTGTGAAGAGACACCATGACCATGGCAACCCTAATAAAGGAAAACACTTAATTGGAACTTGCTTACGGTTTCAGAGGTTTGGTTCATAGCTACCATGGTGGGGAGCACAGTGTCATGCAGGTAGGCTAGTTGCTGGAGAAGTAACAGAGAGTTCTACATCCAGATCCACAGGCAGCAGGAAGAGAGAAACATTGAGCCTGGTGTGGGCTTTTATAACCTCAAAGCCCGCCACAGTAACATACTTCCTCTACCAAGACCACTAAAAATTGAGTGTCTACCCCTTGAACAAAACTGAGAAACATAAGAAAATATGCAATATATCTGATAAAAAATGGTTCCATATACCAGTTTGTTTTTCTTTGATAGCCATGTGCTGCAAAAGTAACCAGAAAAACTTTTAATTTTAGATTCTAGTCTTACAATTATTTCTTGCACCTTAATTTCAAGATGGAAAAAAAAACTGTTGGACTTTATCCTTTTTACCTTAAGAATGAATTCATTTGACAAATGTCAGTTATGATACAATAAGGATTTACTGTGAACTTTATAGGGAAATTTTTTACAGGCCAATGTTTTAGGCAGATTTTCAGTTTCAGAGCAAATGTGGAAAGTCGCTGACTACCTTGGGCTCAGTTATTAGAATTTTAACACCATTTTTGTCTTCTAGTAAAATCAAGAATTTTATATCTTTCTTACAAAGATCGCCCAGGATTGTCTTTGACACAGATGAATCACTGGGGCCATGAAACATAGTTGGTGTTACTCAATGTTACGGCCCATCCACTGTGTTTTAAAGTCTCTCATGTCTTTTACTTTTGTTTAAACTATTACTTTTGTGTCAGAGAAGTTTCAGAAATAGCATATTGTTACTCACAACTCATAGGATTTGAACTGTGTTAACAGGGAAGATACACCCTAATTTCGTAATTCTGATTAGATGGGAGTCTTGATACAATTCTTCTTTCCTCCCCTTCTTTCTTTTCTCCCTCTCTTCCTTCATGCTTTCTTTCCTTCCTTCCTCTCTCTTTTTCATCCCTCCCTCCCCCTCTCTCCCTCCTTCTTTCCTTCTTTTCTTTCTTATCCTGCTACTTTTGCTATGAGCCCAGGCTTACCTGGAAATTACTTAGTAGCCAAGACTGTCTTTGAACTCAGGATCTTTCTGCCTCCACTTCCTTAGTGCTGGAATTACATTTTTTTTTTAAATGCACAGTTTCTGTGGGGGATTATTTCAGTGTTGTTTACACATTAAATGGAACTTTATTTTCAGCTCATGCCACTTAAAGACTTGTATCTAAATAGTTATGGAACTATCTTTAAAAAAACAAAAACAATGACTTCTTTTTCAAATTTTTGAACCTGTTCATCTCCCATCCCCCAACTCCACCCACTACCATTTTCTCCGTTTCCCATTCCTTCACACTCAACTTTGAGATGCTCCCTTCTTTCCCTAGAGTACAGTTTGTATTGCCCAGCTGTACTGGGGAGTGGGACCCACCAAGGAGTATGATCATAAGGGTTCACATCATTAAAGAAAACTGACTCTTGTCTTCCAGTAGCTATCAAATGCAATACCTCTCTAGTTAACGGCTGGATTTCATTTCCACTTTCCCAACTCCAAGCTGGGATTTTGACTGACTGGAGCTTGTGTGGGTCTTGCGCATGCTGTTGAAATCATTGTGAGCCAGTCCATATGTGCACCTATCACGTTGTGTCTGAAAAACTCTTTCCTTGATGTTACCCACTGCCTTGATTTCCTATAATATCTTTTTGCCCCCTCTTCTGTAAAAGAGCCTTGTTAGGAGGGGTGTGATATGAATTCCCCATTTAGGGCTGAATGCTTCATAGTCTTTCGCTCTCTGTACTTTAATCAGTTGAAGGTTTCTGTATCAGTTGCTGGCTGTTGCAAGGAGAAGCATCTCTGATGATAGTTGAGAGATGATCTATCTATGTGTATAGCGATGAGTCATTAGGAACTATTTTAATGTTATGTCCATTTAGCAGAATAATATTATTGGGTTCCCCTCTAGGGCCTATGTCCTATCAAGCCATAGGTTCTTGCTATGGGTTCCATTTCATGGAGCATGTCTTACATCCAAGTAGAAAGTGCATGTTTGCTACCATAACAATCACACCACTATTACACTTGTGGTTATATCTTGTCAAGACAGTTGTAGCTTGCAGAGTTCACAGCTGGGTGAGACTGGGGATTACTTTTCTTCTCTAGGAGCATGCATGGCGCCTTACAGTACTATGAACACTAGCCAGTAAGGATGATGTTTCCAGGAGTACCAGCTTAATTTCTCCAAGCTCTGTGACTCAAGTACCTGCTATCTTTGGCAATGGTGTCTTATTATCAAGGTCTAGAGGGTAGCCAAGAGCATTGGTTATAGACTGAAATGCTTGAGGGCCGAGAGGTTACCCATTTCTGGTACTGGGGTTTTTACTTGCTAACATCGAGTGTCTAGTTGGGGTATTGTCCCCTACTGTAAGGTAGCTTTCTTAAACCTCTTTATGTATGTTTATGTATATATTTTATAAAACTTTTATAATGTTGGGAGTCTTATGGCCCTTTTAAAAGGGTTTAAGTGTTAGTTGTCCTTCCTATATTCCCTCTTCTACACTGTCTTCAATCCCTCACCCCAACTTAACCCTCTACACCTCTGTATTATTCCTCCTCTCTATTGAAGGTCCTTTCTCTAATAGCCCCTTATAAATTCCTGACATCTGAGTATCTTAACTAGAACACATACATCTGAAGATTCAAAGCTGGCATCTGAAAAGAGAGAAAACATGCAACATTTATTCTTCTACATCTCGATTACTTTACTCAGGGTAACTGTTTACAGCTCTGCTACTTTACTTGCAAATTTCATTTTTCTTAATATCTGGATAATATTTCTTTGTGAAAATATACACAAATTTTTATAAGAAAAGATGGTATGAGGGGTTCCAAAAACAATATGAGTCAAAAGTTACTCAATAGAAAAATGGAGCATTCCCATACACACCCAGGCAGGAGAGTCTAATCAAATTCAGTACTCCTCCCAACAACTAAAGACAGACACGAAAGTGGGAGGGAGAATTGTAGCACGAATCTTTAAAGGTCTTATTAATAAAAACAAATCCAGTGCTAGTAATTGGGGTGAATGCTGGAAGATCAGAGAAGCAGAACAAGCCACAGCCACCCCACCTTGCCAATTCCTCAGCTGATCTTGTTTCCTCAGACTGGAAGTCTCTGAGTCCTCATCCGGAATGAATCTCAGCTGAACTGCTGCTAAAAGTCTAAAAGCTTAACCAGGCTCTAGTTCCTTATCCTCATGCCTTAAATACCTTTCTGCTTCCTGCCATCACTTCCTGGGATTAAAGGCTCTTGTTACCATGCCTGGCTATTTCCAGTGTGGCTTTGAACTCACAGAGATCCAGAGGATTTCTGCCTCTGGAATGCTAGGATTAAAGGCGTGTGTGCCACCATTTTTCTGGCCTCTATATCTAGTGGCTGTTCTGTTCTCTGACTCCAGATAAGTTTCTTAGGGTGCACAATATTTTGGGGAACACAATATCAACACAGAGAATTGGAAGAGAGTTTTCAGTGGAAGAAAGAGGAAGATGAAAGGGGGAAATGTGGTGAAAAACTACTAAAATTTATCATGAAACTGTCAAACAACCAAAAAGGAAAAATGATGGATTTAAATAAACAGTTCAGAAATGTACACACACACACAGATACACAGACACACAGACAGGCTCACAGGTACACACACACACACACACACACACACACACACACACGCACACGAGCTAAGAACCAACTACTGCCTCTTAGACTTAGCAACCAAGAAAATTCAAATTAAAACCGCAATGAAATACCTCTTCCTGCTAGAGTGATGAGCACAAAATATAGCAAAATAACACGTTGCATCCTAGAAATTTGCCAGGAGAATACATTTCAAGCATTCTCATTGCACAGGAACATTTGATTGTGTAATCAGTTCCCCAAATAGATATGTCAGAAAAATCACTAAATATGTGCAATTTTTACATCAATCAATGTCTTGTCTCCAGAGAACTGGAAAAAGAACATAAAAATAACAATCCCAGAAGAGTTTAATAGTATCTAGGCTTGATGTAAAGGTACAACAGGAAGCTGACTACCAATGATGGGAAAGGAAATGGATACAACAGCCCTTATTAAATGAGGAACAGAAAAAAGAGGGAGGTAAAGACAGAGGGCTAACCTACAGGCCGTCAATCAAAACCAGAGGATTTAGTATGTTCTCAGGTGCTTGAAATACTTCTTTTGTCTCAGTGGTACTTGCCCCACACATTCAATGCCCACAGCAGTCTTTAAGCTGGTTTGGAAGCAGGCTCAATGTAAATTAGGTAATAATTGATGAAAAAATTAAACATAAGACTGTCTTACACGATTATAACAACTCCAAAAGCTATATTTTATGCAAAGTTCTAACAAATAGTCATGTTCGTTTGTAGCAGGAATCTTAGAAGGCCTTATTAATAAAAACAATCCCGGAGCCAAGTATTGGGGTGAACTCTGGAAGATCAGAGAGACAGAACAAGCCACAGCTAACCTTACCTGGTCAACTTCTCAGCTGATCTTGTTTCCTCAGCCTGGAAGCTTCTGAGTCCTCATCCCAATGGCTCTCAGCTGAACTGTGCTGCTCAAAACCTAAAAGCTTAGCCAGCCACATGCTTAACCAGTCAAATGCTTCTAGTTTCTGGTCCTCACGCCTTATATACCTTTCTGCTTTCTACCACCACTCCCTGGGATTAAAGGCTCGCTTTCTGGGATTAAAGGCGTGTGTCACCATGCCTGGCCATTTCCAATGTGGCCTTGAACTCACAGAGATCCAAGGGGATTTCTACCTCTGGAGTGCTAGGATTAAAGGTGTGAGTGCCACCATTTTCTGGCCTTTATATCTAGTGGCTGTTCTGTCTCTGACCCCAGATAAGTTTATTAGGGTGCACAATATTTTGGGGAACACAATACTTTCTCTTCTGCATAGTGAAATGATAAAATTCTTTTTGTCACTTTCTTTTAGTTCCAGCGACAAAAATTCAGCTCTAAGTTTTTCTTCCAACCACAGCATAGTGTTTCCAAAGGAACTTTAAAAAATGAATAGTATTGCCATGTTACTAAACCAGAATAATTCCTAATCACATTCTAAATACTTGTCCTTACACCCACAGAGAAGTGTCATCCTCAGTCTTCACCAAGGAAACTTTTTTTTGCAGCAAATGGAGACCATCACAGAAAACCACAGCAGGTCAACATGCAGAGTTGTGAAGCCCAGTCCAATGGATACAGTGAAGGCACAGCTCTCACACCTAAGGCTTGAAGATCATTGTGGGAAAGAGGGTAGAGATATTGTATGAGCCATGGGAACAAGGGAGTTAATGTGAGATTTTGTTTCCTAGAAATGTCAGAAGCTACACCCATAAAATCTCACCATTGAGGCTGCCTACACATTACCTTCACAGGCCTGATACCAATATACACGCTAACATAGGTGGGGAAAAGCTCACAGGCCTCAACTCTACACAAAGAACTACAGACAACCAAGGCATGCTGAGAGCTGCAGAAATAGTCTTCTCTAGGGAAGAGCACACTGATTGATGATCTAGTACCAAATGGTAATCCCTAAAAGCGTGTACATACAAGCAACATTCTATAGGCTTAACAGGTTATACTTATATATTTAAGAACACACACATGAATGGCATATCATCTCAAGAAAGCATAATTCTACATGGACTATTCGTTGAAATTAGAATCAACCGATTGGGAAGAACATTCCAAGAATTTCAAATCAGTGATTATAAAACAGGATGTTTTCACACATAGTATGTAAACAGAAAGGGTTTATTATTATTTACATGTATGTGTGTGCATCTTTCTATGTGATTATGTCCAGTAAATATATGTACAGATGCTTCAAATAGACACAAAACACTTCATACTTCTCTTTTCTTTTTTCCTCTCTTCTTTTTTCCTTTCCTCTCCTGCTCCCTCCCCACACATCCCCTTCCCTTCTTCTCCTCCCTCTATTCCTCCCCTCTCTTGTCTTCTTTTCCAAGTACATATTTCCCCTCCCTCACCCTTTCTCTTGTATATTATTAGAGGGACCAGCCTTAATATTATACATCCCAGGGGCTCAGGAGAGAGAACTACTAACGGCAAGGACTATTTTCAGGAAATAGAATCTCAGCACACTGAGCTCTATAGTCCACTTGCTTTAATTCCTCTGGCATAACATCCTTTATACCCAGCTTCAGTTCTGTTCTCATGTCTAGCTTCTTTCTTGGCTGATTTCTTTCTATATTTATCTACTGCTTCCTCTAAGTTCTATCTTAATTCTCTTGTCTTAACTCTGCCTCATCTAGGTCCTTTTCATCTTGTTCTTACCCAGCTAGTACTTCCCCATCTGACTCTTCCTCATCTTCCATCTCGTTCTTCTGGTACTCTCCTCTAGCCCTTCAATCTAGTTCTTCCCCATTTCAGTTTGTTCCTCTCAAGTTCTTACCCATCTAGCCCTTCCATTCTCTTTTCTCTTCTCTGTCCCCCCATGCCCTGGAAGTCCTGGTATATAAAGCCAGGCTTCCAGGGTCAAACAGAGGGATGATAAGAATCACATAGGGAGCCAATAACCGTTAATTATCATTTGCAACCCCAAAAGGAAGTGACCAATGGGGAAATGAATTAACTAAAGGCTAAATTCGGGTAATATCTAAGAAGAGGGAATCTTATGTGCTCAACTATAGTCTTAAACGTGATTAGTAGAAAATGTTAAGAATCTATAAGTTGCTAGGTCAATGGGAGAAAATAAAACTGTCTTCTTTTTTCCTGTGGCTCCTATCTGTCCAAGCTATCTGCTGTTTTTCTGCAGGGTGGGGGAAAGTGTGCTCAGTCTCTAGGCAACCTGTGTACAGCTAGATGCCTCTGGTGATAGTTAAAGGGAGATCTGGAACTGAAGGTAAGGTTTGGGAAAGGAGGAAGTAAGGCTTAATTGGCACATCCGCCAGGCCTTCTCAAACAGGTAGCCTGGATTAAGTCTGTTCTTAGAGAGTACAGAGGTATCTCTGATAAGGTACTTTCCTCCATCCGGTGATGGACCTGGCCGGATGCTGCCAATACTGATAATTACAGGGAGGCTGGAACTGGGGTTCTGGCTGAGCATAGCTGTCAGAGCAGAAGGTTATCTAAATATTCCTAGAAGTGGTTAGGTAAGGAGTTAGCGGTCTATAAAGTTAGTAAGGCTGTAAGAAATGAGGGTCCGAGCTGAATTGTGTAAAGCTATTATTTAACGTCCACCTGACCTAGGTGGTGTCTCCTTGTGGAATTTACCTTAAATCAGGAGACTTGCATGTGGACTGTTATTACTACTAGTCCTTGAAAGTGACCAAGGGAGATATCTGATTCCAGAGAAAGTCTTTCCTAAGGCTGCTCCCCAAATACCTGGAATGTGTATGTCCACACTGTTAGCCCTTCTTAGGGAAAAGTCAATTGGGAAAACTATGAAGGCACACATGATTTTCATAACAGAATACAACTGATATATAACAAGCCAAGTAACACCAAAAACTCCTTGGGATTTGGCTTCCTCTGGAGGAATTCCCTGATTCCTCCAGGTAGTGACTTTGCCATAACCAGCTGCGTTCTTACGATATATTCCTGTGGCCCACAGCACCTTTCCATTTTTGTTTGAGGTCTTGCTTTTACTAATGTCAAGATCTTCACCTTAAGGGGAAATAGGGTTTTTTGTTTGTTTGAAATGAAAAAATATTTGTGTAAACACTTTTGGGAATAAATTATTACTGAATGGAGTTTTAACTAGGAAGAAAATTCGAGCTTCATCGCATGGAGAATGTTACTTCTGTTAAGTGCTATTGTTTGGCAGTGCACAAGGCTTCCCATTGGGAAATAGATACCTTCTTCTTAAGCTACTTTGTGTGATACAGACACACAAGCTCAGGTTCTGCTTGGTAACTCAGAGGACAGGTGTCTCTACCCAGGGCACAGTGAATTTGCTAGAGTGTCACAAAACTGAGTTTGGCTTGATCATCTGTTTGCTGTTTGGGATCAGGGAAATCCCCAGAAGGACTTCCTTCAGGTCACTGGCTTCTTCAGTAGCTCTTGGTGATGACAAGGTTGTTGAGAAGGTTCTGGTGGAGTAGGAGGTGAAGTTCCTGGGAAATCCGAGGCCTGGAGGTGTTCCATGAGTCCTCTGTGAAGTTGACAGACTGGTGGAAGAGCCAGATCTTAGTCAGTTTCTCTTTAGTGAGACAAACACCCAAGAAAGGCAATTTAAAGCAGGAAGGATTTAATTTGGCTTGTGATTTCAGAGGTTTCTGCCCATCATGACAGGGTGTGGCATCCAGGAAGAGGAGAGAGAGAGAGAAAGCCTGTGTAACTGGCTTTTCCTTCCCCTTCATTCCATCTGTTTCCCCAGACTGTGGGATGGAATAGCTTACATTTGGGGAAGGTCTTTTTCCCTTGAATAATCTTGGGAAACCCTTTTGTAGACAGTTCCAGCTAAGCCCATGCTCTAACCATCACATCTGGGTTCAATATGACCTCACTGGCTTGGACATTGAGGGATGGCTACATATTTCTAGAATATGCCTCCTTGTAGAGAATCTGCATGTTATCCAAGAAAACCTACAAGGACCATACCAACTCCAGTGATTAATTTTGGGTCAGCTATTTTTGTTGTTTCTATGTAGTTGTTTTTTGATAAGATTAACATTTGCATTGGTTGATGTAGTGGCTAAACTTGGTGATCAATGTGACAGGCTCTGGAGTCATCTAGGAAGCAAACTTCTGGGTGTGTTGCTGAGAGAGTTTGTAGGTTGGGCTAATTGAGGTGAAAGAATCCACTTTAATTGTTGGCTACACAATCCTATGGGCCGACTGAATAAAAGAGGAGAAATATAGCTCAGCAGAACTCTCTGTTTCCTGGCTGGAAATGCAGTGTGGACTGGCTACCTCAGTCAGGATCCTGCGACCACACGTTCCCCGTGATAATGGGCTTGAACTCACCTTCTGTGGGCCCCAGGAAACCCTTCCTCCCTTCAGTTTCTTTGCAAGATGTTTTATCATAACAATGTGGAAAGTGACTATGAGCAAAGCCAACCTTGCTCCAGCTTGTGCTGGCTTACCTAGTCAGCTGATGGGCTTGAAAAACCAGAAAGACCAGTTTACCAGAGAGATTCTCCGTAGGTGACCTTTGAACTTCATCAATGAGTCAGGTTTCCCTATTTCTAGTGTGAGTGTCTTTACACTTGAATGCATACTTTATATATGAAGGTGTCTGTGTGTGTGTGTGTGTGTGTGTGTGTGTGTGCGTGCGTGTGTGGTGTTTCTATGTGTCCGTTTGCCTGTAAGCATACATGTGTGTACAGGTTCCCAATGAGGCCAGTAGAGGGCATTGGGTCTCTTGGAGCTACAGTTAGAGGAATTTGGGAGTGGCCCACCATGGCACTGGGATCTGAACGCTGCTCCTTATGACTGAATAGAAAGCATTCTTAACTGCTGATCCATCTTTCTAGCCCCTAAAATGGGATTTGAAATACAATAAAAAAATTTTTTTTGAATTCCTATTCTTTTTCTAATCTTTTAAAATTCAAGTGGTAAATGATGACTCTGAAAACAAAAGAAAACAATAAATAAATAAATAAATAAATAAATAAATAAATAAATAAATAATTCTATGTGATTCTTAGGTTGATATTTAAGGTTGGAAACTGTTGGAAGCTCTTATATGTCATCTTGTCTACAAATCTATCCTGAGTTCTGACAGGGGGCCAGGAACGTATCAACCACTATTTCAAAACGTTAGAAGCTGTCCTAAATTTTCAGTGGGCTCGAAGCAAAAAGTCCATGTAAAAGGAGAAAAGAGCAAAGAAAATGTGCTTTTGCCTTCCCAGTTCAGTTAGATCCAATGTCATTAACAGTCGGTATAGTTCATGAGTTACTACGTGTTTTATGACGGCCCACAATTATTCAAACATACTCCAGAAATGTGACATTTACTCAAACACCAAAGTTTTCGTTTCCCTCCGACAGAGGCAGTCTGCGCAGTCAGCAATTAGACAATGAAGGGGTTTTCCTCTTTTCGTCAAATGGTAATGCAGAAGGAGCTGAGACAGTCAGAAAGAGGGGCAGGAGGAGCCAACACAGAGTCCTCTGCGCTGTAAACACTAGGGATAATCAGATTAAAGTTAACCCGAGAAGTTGCCCTTTGCTGCTTACCCAGGCAAGACGCTGTTTGTGTAAGCCACGGGGGCTAGAAATTCCATGTCTCTTACAGAACGGTGTTAGGCATTCTGTAGCCCCACCCCCACATAAACGAAGGCTCGGGCTCTTGCCATTTTCTTCACTCTTGCCATTTTCTTCATTCTTTATATGCTAGATTGCTTCTGTGTGTGTATGTGTGATGTGGGGTCTCTCACTGAAGCTGGAGCTTACAGAATGGTAAGACTGGCTGGCCAGTGATCTCTAGGGATCCTCCTGTCTCCACCTCCCCAGAGCTGGGGTTACAGGTGTGATGATACTCAGTGTGATGATCTGCAATCAGGTCCTCGTGCTTGCCCAGTGAGCCGTTCACCAACTGAACTGTCTCCCCAGTTTGATATACTCAGTGGCCTTTATCAATATGATCAGGCTTCAAGGCTTTTCTCACGATATGGGAAAAGCAACTCAGAACCCTTGCATTTTACTGCTTGCCTGGATTTTGGACATCGGCCTGGCTCTTGGCTGCAGGACACACCTGTTTTCATTCTGAGGCAGCAAGTGCCAGCGCTTCTGTGGTTGGGGAAGCCCTGGAAATGCAGAAACCGGGCTGGCAGCGAATGCGGAGTTATCGGCGCTGTGGGTGTTTTAACTCATCAGCCACACTTGTGCTTTTGATCACAGCACTAGTAGTGGTAGTGTAAGCACAGATGTCAGGCCTGGCAGCTTTGGGGGCAGCATCCTTGTCGCGATACCCTTAGTGAGCAGCCTGGAGAAAACAGAAGCAGTTAAGTCAAAAAGGCTTTCTTGGGGTATCCCAAGCCCAAATCCCGATTCATGAATACGCACTGAGGATCCCGAGATAACTGGGAGAGGACAGTCCTTTTAGACTCTGGTGGTAGTGGCAAGGGGGAAGCATGGGAAACGTATTTTTGATTGTTAGAACCTCTGAGTGCATGGTAAGTAGAAGGAGATTAAAAATTATCATAGGAAACTTCTGGCGACCATAATGCTTAAATACTTCTGCCATTTGATTTCACTTGAATGCCTCAGTAATTAGACAAACAAGGGAGGCAGAATTATCAGTGTTGCCATGATAGATCCTCAACTTTATAAATGGTATTTAACTGGTTAGGGTCAACATATTAAAATGTGGAGTCTCAGTCCGACAGTCCTGACTTTGGCATCTTTGGGGTGTCTCTGTTTCTGTGGCAGGAGAAGGAGGAGCATAGGAAATTCTGGGGCTCCTCGTGCAGCTTTTGGGGGCAAGTTTGGGGGCAAGAGGCTGGAAGATGCAGCGAGGCTAGCCTTACAGAATGGGGCTCAATGGTAAAACTGCCTAAGGAAGGAGCGGGGTTAGGAAAAGCAAAAGAAGAGAGGAGGAAGGTCTAAGACAGAGGTTCTCAACCAGTGGATCACAACCCCTTTGAGGAGATCAAAAGACCCTTTCACAGGGGTGGCCTAAGACCATCGGAAAACACAGATATTTACATTACAATTTATAACAGTAGCAAAATTACAGTTATGAAGTAGCAACGAAAATAATTTTATGGTTGGGGGGTCACCACAACATGAAAAACTATATCAAAGGCTCACAGCATTAGGAAGGTTGAGAACCACTGGTCTAAGAGGTCATGGGAAGAAAATATGAGAAGTAGCAACAGCTTTAAGCCCAGGCAGTGGGCAAAAGGAACATACACTATATTGTGACTCTTGGGTATGAGGGGACAAACTAGAACAGGGTTTTTACATCACTAGAAGAGCTGAGATTTCAGGTTCACGGCGCTCCACCCCACCGCAGGAGCTATTGGCAGTTAATGGTTATGGTGGGTGGGGAGTGGCATATTCTCCAGTGGTGTAAGCCACTGGTAAGGGGCACCTGCGTTTGTAAAGAGTTCTTTACCCACGCTACTGTGACCGAACCCAATAGAACCGTGAAAAATGTGAAAGTATAAGGGGACTAATTAGGAAGAGGAAATGGTCAGTAGGCCTGTGATGGGGACAAGAGAGGATGATGAGAGATGACTCTGACCAAAACGCATCATATGTGCATGTGAAACTGCCACAATGAAACACATTATATATAATTAGTATAATACATAATAATTCATATAAAGAATATGTATAATGTAACACATTATCACAATGATAAAATATATAATTAATATAAATAATAAAACACAACATGTATAATTAATATATTATGTATAATATAATTAATATTGCTAATAAAAAGCAATCTGAGCTTTCCCTTGCTTTTGCCATTCTGCCTTTGTGTTTGGGGAGTCCTTGCGATACTGCATAGACAAACAGGAGTTTTCTTCAGCTTGTTAGAGTTGATGTAGCGGTGTGCCACAGGTGGGGTGACTTAAGTGACAGAAATATATTTTCTCACAGTTCTGGAGACTAGGAGAAAATGTTTCTGTCAGACTGGCCCATGGGCAAGTCTAAGGGGCATTTTCTTGGTTAATGTTTGATCGTGGCATGGGGGCATAGCCTACTGTGGGCAGAGCCATCCCTGGACAGGTGGTCCTGGGTTGGTGTAAGAAAACAAACTGAGTAAGTCATAGGTAACAAGCCAATCAGCAGAATTCCTCCATAGTCCCTACTCTGATTCCTGTCTCCAGGTTCCAGCCTTAGATTCGGCCCTGACTTTCCTCAATGATGGACTGTGATGTGGAAGTACAAGCCAAATAAAGCCTTTCTTTTCTAGGTTGCTTTTGGTCATGGTGCTTATCATAGATCTAGAAAGCAAAGTAGATATTTATCAAGGAAATATAATAATTGTAAATAGATGTGCATCTCACAATAAGGTCTTGAGCATATAGGCATAATAATAGGAGAAGCAGATGATACAACAATGCTAATTGGAAGGTTCAAACACACCACCTTATGTTGTGGACAGACCAACAAGAAAACTGAAGCACCACCATAAGGCTGGAGAGTTAATAAACATCTCTAGAACATACTGCTCATAAACAACTGGTACCTAATCATTTTTAATGAATATTTTTCCTCGGCATAGAACAATCTGTTAGACCACAAATTAGTATAGATAAATAAAAATGTTGAAATCATACAAGACATATACTATGACAGTAAAAGAATGTAAATTAGAATCTAATAACATGAATTAGGTATATTCATTAAAAAATCAAAATTAGAAAATATATACCTAAATAACCAATGATTTAAAAAAATAACAACCACACAAGGAAATTAGAAAATACTGTGAGATGAATGAAAAAAAAACTACAATAAAAACTTATAAAATTCATTTAAAGGGGGGCCAGAGGGAGATTTATTGCTGTAAATGCCTTTATTAAAAGAAATCTCAAATGGTCTAGCCTTGAACTTTAAATCTCTTGAGAAAGGAAAGCAAAATAATCTAAAGTAAGCACGATTAAAAAAAAACTGAAGATGGGAGTATAATTCATAAAGAATGGAAAAATAATGAAGAGAATCAGCAAAGCCTATCTCTTTGGAAATACCAAGAAAGTTGACAGATATTTTAGCTAGAATGACCAAGAGAAGTGGGCTGGCCAGTGGCTCAGTTGGTTAAGGTGCTTGTGGCTAAGTCTGAGGGTCTGAGTTGGATCCCTGGAACCCTCATAGAAGAAGGAGAGAACCAACTCCTGTAAGTGGTCCTCTGATCTCCACATATGTGCTGGGGCACCCACTTGCATGTACACACAAACACAATAAATGTAATGACTTAAATATTAACAAGAGAGAACATTCAGATTAATAAAATCAAGCAGAAAAGTGAGATCACTGCTACTGACTATAGGAATAAAAATAATCATAATAACATGTGATCATTAGTGTTTAATTGCCAATGTGACAGGCTCTAGAATCATCAAGGAGACAGATCTCTGAGGATGTCTGTGAAGGAGTTCTAGATTGGGTTGACTGAGGTGAGAAGACCTACCCTAAATGTGAGCAAAACCACCCCATGGGCAAGGTCCTGGTCAGAATAAACAGAAGAAAGTGAGCTGAGCACCAGCATCCATCTCCCTTTGTTTCCTGAGTGCTGTTGTAATGTGACAGGGTGCCTCAAGATCCTGTCACCATGCCTTCCTGCCATGATGGACTGTAGGTAGCCTCAAATTGGGCACCAAAGCAAAGCTTTCCTCCTCAAGTTGCCTTTGTCCGGTATTTTGACCCAGTGAAAAGAAAAGTAGCTAATACATATGGACACTCCAAATGACCATATGTCAACATATTAAATAATTTGGATAAAATAGAACGTTTCATATAGTGAATCAAATGATTGAAATACCTCAAGAAGAAAAGCAATATAGAAAAATCTGTGTAGAAATAGAAAGTTGGATGTAGACCCCACCTTTCTCCAAAAATGTCACTGGTTGAATTGTCCCTGAAAAAGGTACATTGAAGTTCCAGCTCAGTCACTCAGAAAGGAATCTTATTTGGAAATAGAGTTATCATAGAGAGTAATTGCTCAGACGAGCTTATGCAGAGAAGGAATGGATTCCCTAATCTAATGTGACTGTAGTCCTTAGGAGAAAAGGAGAGACAGGTATAGATAGGGATGAAGTGATGACATGGGCAGGGAGGATACCCATGTGCTGATGGAGGCAGGGTTTCTGGTTATGTGTCTGTCCAGCCCAAGGGGTGAGGATGGTTACTGGCAAACACCAGAAGCCAGAAAGTCAGGAAAGATTCTACTGTACATTTTCAGAACCCGAATGGCCCTGTCAACACTTTTGCCTCAGTCTTTTAGCCTCTAGATCCAGGAGCTAGCAAATATCTGTTGTTGGATGTCATCCTTTTTGAGTATGAACAGTAGTAGCCTTAGGAACAATTTAAGAAATTGAGTCTACAGTCATAAGACTTTCCACAAAGTATAATTCAGGCCAGGATGGTTTCTCTGGTGTATTTCAGCAAGTGTTTGATGGCTAATTAGCACTACTTCTTCCCAAAGTCTTAAAAAAAGGCAAAGTATTTTCTATCTTGTTTTTCTGTCTTTAGAATACAAAAACCCCAAGAAATACACAGACAGATTTTTTTGACTATAGACACAAGAATTCTCAACTAAATTCAAGAAATCAAGTGACTAAACAGAATTATATACTGCGACCAAGTCTGATTTATCCCAGGAATATGAGGTTGTTTCAACTTCTGCTGATCAATGAATGTAATATAGCTTACCTACAGAATAAAGGACAAAGATTAAAAAATACTAATTTCAACAGACATAGAAAAAGTGTATGAATAAGTCCAAAACTTCTTTACTAACAACACTGAAGAAAATTAGGAGTAAAAAGGAACTTCCTGAATCAAAAGACAAATGTCCATAAAATACTCCTAATTCATACCTTGCTTAGTGGTGAAACCAAATGCTTTCTCCTGAGATCAGGAACAGTACCAGGATGGCCACTACTGCGGTCCCTCCTACCCAGTACTGCACTAGAGATGTGAGCCAGGACAGTTGACAAAAAAGTTGTGTCAAAATCCTTTAGCTAGCTTTCACAGTGCGGATGAAGTTACACAGGCTGCCGGGGTAGAAATCATAAACAATCTTACCCAGCTGTGAAGCCTGACAGTCACAATAATGAGCAGCCTGGCAAGATATGGCCATTGGTGAAATAGTGGCATGAACATTATAGGAGCAACCAAACTGTAAAGAACCCTGGCAGTAAGATTGCAGTCCGCCATGTCTGGATAGCTCTCTGAGTTCAGTGCAAAACAGGAGGACTCCCTTTCTCAGTAGGGCTTCTTCTTCTCCACTAACCTTATTTAGAGAGTGTCACTAAACTCAGATGCCTAACCATATTTGGAGCATGACCCTGCACAGAACTCCCTGTAAATGCTAATGACTCAGCACATAAGTCCCGCTCTTTCCTGTTGTGTGATATTTTGATTGTGTTCTGCCAAATAAAGCTTCCTTGGAGTCAGAGGGTGGGGCCAGCCACTAGCTGACCAATGTTAACCATAGAGGTTTGGAGGACTGTAGACCAAGAGGAGACAGGAAGTAGTAAGGTGGAGCTGAGAGAGGATCTCAGCCCTTTTGGATGGAGGAATGGAAGAGATAGGAGGTCACTGGTGGCTTCTCCACTGCTTCTCTGATCATTCAGGCTCTTACCCTGATGTCTGACTCCCACTTTTTTATTGCTAAAGAATAATTAAATAACACATCACTTTCCACACTGGGTAGGAGGGACCTTATATGATAATTAGGTACTGTTTTATGACCAATAAGTTCTTCCAACCCATAACCCTAAGAACCCATATGTGCCTTAATCCTGGAACAGTAAGACGAGCTGACTCATGGATGTCCAAACCCTGCTCTTTGCTTCTGCTCCTTTTGCCCACCTGGGCCAGTGGCCCATGACCCCAGGGGGAAAAGGAGACCCATTGAATTTAAGGCCCACACCATTGGGTGGAGCTCATGCCTGGTGTTGTAGCCTGGGCCAAGAACCTGTGGCTAGCTAAGTTATAGGACCTAGGGGAGTTCCTACTCCTATTACTTTGATAAATTGACATAGTATCAAACTATCATCTAAATACTTATCTTTATACCCATAGATTAGTGCATCTCTCAGCCATCATCAAAAGAAGTTTCTTTTTTCAGTAGATGGTGATGAATATGGAGCCCCATTGTAGCTAGAGTTTTCCTGCCTGGCCCATGGTCAGGACAAATCTCTCTCACCCACCAGTCCTGCAGCCTCTCCGACCCAACCAAGTAAACACACAGAGACTTACATTGTTTACAAACTGGCCACAGCAGGCTTTTTGTTATCTAGTTCTTCTATCTTAAATTAACCCATTTCTATAAATCTATACCTTGCCACGTGGCTTGTGGCTTACCGGCATCTTCACATGTTGCTTGTCATGGCAGCGGCTGGCAGTGTCTCCTGACTCAGCCTTCCTGTTCCCAGAATTCTCCTCTCTCCTTGTCCCACCTATACTTTGTAGTTGGAGTTTTCTCTCCAGGTCCAACCAAGTCCCACCAGTCCCGGAGCCCACTTACAAAATAAACATACAGACACTTATATTATTTAAACTGCCTGGCCATTAGCTCAGGCCTATCATTGTCTAGTTCTTACTCTTATATTTAGCCCATTTCTATTAATCTATATTTTGCCATGTGGCTCGTGGCTTATTGGTACCTTACATCTTTCTTGTCCTGGCGGTGGCTCCAGAAGTCTCCTCCTCTGCCTTCCTGTTCCCTCAATCTCCTCTTTGTTAGTCCCACCTATACTTCCTGTCTGGCTACTGGCCAATCAGTGTTTATTTATACAGAGCAATATCCACAGCAATACTTCCTGCCTGGCTACTGGCCAATTAGTGTTTTATTTATTAACTGAGCAGAGCAACATATTTAACATACAGAACATCCCACAGCACCCCACAACTGGTCAACATACAGAGAATAAGAGATCATGGAGTGCTCAGTCTTAAAGGGGACTTCTGTATCATTACCCCAGTCCCAGGACTCAGGGAGCAGTGAATGACTGAAGTAAAGCAATGTTTCCCAGACACTAGAGCCATTGCACATGTGAATGAATAGCTGTTCTGTTGCCGGCATAAGATCTGCACAGGATGAAGCCAGTCAAAATTCCCATGCGGATTGGGGAGGGGCTCAGGAAACTCCATTCCTATTGGCTATTGGCGATTGATGGCTGCTGAGAGAGGAAGAGTCAGTTTTCCTCAGGGATGTGGCCTCTGGTAGGTTGCTGATGCTCTAGTAGATGGCTGTACACTTATGCACATGCTGGTACCACTAACTGAACTCAGTAGGATAAAAAGAGGGAATGAAGTTTAGAGGGAGACATCATTGTACGGGAAGAGTGGAGGGGAGCAGTTAAGGGGGGGGTATGATCAAAACGCTTGTATTCTCAAAGGTTAAGTAAAAATATATTTAAAGACAGCATTCAAATTGGAAAGAGTTGCAACTTTTTGTATGTTCAGATGGAATTTTCTTGTACATAAAATTTTAAAACAAATTACTTATAAACAGTGAGTTCTAATAAAGTTTTTGTGAGGTTACGTGGTATAAAATAAATAGATAAAATCAATTTTATTTCCATACAGCAGCACTTGGGGTACCTACATCACCTCCTATGTCCTGCAACACTTTTCTGGGCTCAGCACTCAAGTAATAATGCTGGAAGGCAGGCACGGCCGATCACGGTCGGACAGCAAGGTGTTCTCTTGAATGTTGCCTGGAAAATACTTTGATTAAAAAGAATTAGATGTAGGGGATGGGAAGATGGCTTAGCAGTTAAGAGTGCTTGTTTTTTTGTAGAGGACCCTGGTTCAGTTCCCTGCACCAGGCTCCCAACTATTTATCATTCCAGTCCCAGGGGATTCTATTCCCTCTTCTGGTCTATGTGGGAACTGCATACATGTGCCGCGCTTACATGCACACGGGCAAAACACTGAGATGAATAAAATGAGTACATCTGAAATAAAATTAAAACTGTTACATGTGACAGTTTGAATTTTTTTTATAGAAGATACTGAGATTTGAATATGAACATTAATAATCTTGGGAACAACCAAAGAAATTGAGGCAGCAGTCAAAAGACTTTGCACAAAGTATAATCTCGGCTGGGATGGCTTCCCTGGTGTATTCCACCAAACGTTTAGATGAAGAGTTTTTCATTTCCAGGAGAACTTGTCAAAACCCGCAAGTTCTGCTGTTGCCGCTGTATCATTGCACCACGCTGTGTATTTTGCATGGCTGGAGGTTGGGCAACCACTGCAAAGAGCAGAAACAGGATTCACAAGGTCCTTCCCAGGGTAATAGAAACAGTAAGGACTGTCAGTGAGAAGGCTCCCCGGTCTGTAGAGCTGCCTGCAGGTCGTGCAGGGAGCACCAGGAATGGAGCCTTCATGAGTGGTCATGAATGTTGGGGTAGGCTTTTGTTGATATGGCTGCCCATACGCTCTTAAGCGACCTCCATCAAATCTTTGGTTTTCCAAGTTGGGCATTGGTGGAATGCTTACTTTTGTCTAATGTTGGTGTCCTGTTTGGAGTAAGCAGACATTTGTTCATATTTTAGGAAAAGACAACATGGGCCGTGAGACCATGTTCTACTTTGGTTTATCTGTAACTGTGATCAAACACTGACCAAAGTCAACTTGGGCATGGAAAGACTTATTTGATTTTCACACCCTGATCACAGTCCATCACTGAGGGAAGTCAGGGCAGGAACTAAAGCAAGACCAGAGGCAGAGGCCATGGAAGAGCACTACTTACTGGCTCGATTTCCATGGCTTGCTCAGCCTGCTTTTTTTTTTTTTAATTTTATTTAATAGAGCCAAGGACTACCTGCCCAGGGATGACAGTGCTCACACTGGGCTGAACCCCCGCCCACCAATCATTTATCAGAAAATGCTCCACAGGTATGTGCACAGGCTAGTCTAATGGAGGCACTTGTTCAACTGAGGTCTTTCTCTTCTCAGGTGAGTTTTGCATCAAGTTGACAAAGACCAATCAGCCCAGGCTAGATTTCTAGTACAGACTGTAGTTTCATGTTGCCTTGAAATGAATACAATGTTTATTGCCTAGCCAGTTCCCAGGGCCTGGTGTAGCTCATCCATAGCCTGGATGTGTGAGAAAACAATTATGTTCACCTGCTTTTATGGTCGTCCCCTCATTGCCTTTGAAATTCTGCTCTGCTGTTTTATGTTCCAAGTGATTTTATAAGACTTCAAATGTAAATCATTCATCCTTTATTTTACTGATTAAAATTCAGCACGTCTCTAAAAAAGGTCCAACAAGAACAGAAAAGATGAAGGGCTAAGAGATGTGGATATGAAAGCTGTAATTGGACGCTTGCCTTTGGAAACACGAGTCAGTAGGCAGAGTGTTTTGGCTTCCTAGTGTTCAAATGTTTTTAAAGGTTGATTTTGTTACACTTGAACTTTTCCACCAGCCACAGCAGTGATTTTTAAATAGGTACCTGTTTTGACACTTGTCACCAACCAGCTTTCCAGAGAATTCAACTTACAGAGAGCTTTTTGGCTCCTCAGTCAATACAGAAGGAAAGTTGCCTATCAGAGTGACTGTCATTGATAAATCAGACCTTCCTGGTCATTCCTCCCTGTTGGATACCACAAGGCACAGAGGGATACAAAGATTAACAAGTCAAAGTGAGATTTTTCTATCCTCAGCATGGACACGACCTAGGAGGAGGGTCCTTCATCTTCCACATTTCTTTTTCTATCCATTAAGTTGACTTTAAAATCACTTGGCATTTTAACTAAGTCATAAAAGTCAATGAAGAGGCTGTTTTCCTATCCAACTTGAGCGTCAAGATGATTGGTAACACTGAATCCAACTTCCTCTCCTCTGAGAGAGTTTTCAATGAAAGGAGTTTCATCCCTAAGGAGATGCATGTCTCTCTCCAGCGGTCATAGCCACACAGGAGCCCCTTGGCTGTTTGTAAACCCTGCTTCCAAGAAGACTCTTTCATAGGTATAGTGCTAAGTTCAGGTTCTGAGACTGTTGCTATGCAAGGGTGGCTGAGGAATCCTAGCTGCCTCCTGACAGGTGGCAGCTGCTGGCTGCAGGATTTGGTTTAAGAATACAGTGCTGGGAGCCGGGTGGTGGTGGCGCACGCCTTTAATCCCAGCACTCGGGAGGCAGAGCCAGGCGGATCTCTGAGTTCGAGGCCAGCCTGGAGTTCCAGGAAAGGCGCAAAGCTACACAGAGAAACCCTGTCTCGAAAAACCAAAAAAAAAAAAAAAAAAAAAAAAAAAAAAAAAGAATACAGTGCTGGAAGGGAGTGGCCACTACACATGAGTGAGTGTTTAGAACATTCTTGGAACCATAAATAAATAAATAAATAAATAAATAAATAAATAAATAAATAAATAAATAAAAAGCCGGGCGATGGTGGCGCACGCCTTTAATCCCAGCACTCGGGAGGCAGAGACAGGCGGATCTCTGTGAGTTCGAGGCCAGCCTGGTCTAGAGAGCGAGATCCAGGAAAGGCGCAAAGCTACACAGAGAAACCCTGTCTCAAAAACCCAAAAATAAATAAATAAATAGAACATTCTTGGTCTTCAAAGTGACCCAGTTTCCCTCATGATCACATAGAGCCAATCTTGTACTTCAGCAAGCAGTGGAATTTCTGAAGAGAACTGTCTTAGTATAATGTTCTTTTTGAAAGAAAGGGGTAGAGGACGTGAAAGTAGACAAGGTATTCTTTTTTCAGAGTTTATCTGCAGATCGTTATTTGAGTGTTTATGTTGGAGGCCCTATGTCGATCCCACTGGCTTTAACAGTACAAAGGGTACATCACACAAAGCCAGCCTCAGAAGGGGAGAATTCCAGTCTTGAAAGTTTCCTTTCCAACTTCCAAAGTCTCACTTTCACCCCCAACACTGGCTACAGGTGCGATTCCCCAGGCGGAATCTGTCCCATCTACAG